>NC_073270.2:51186953-51489375 GCF_029289425.2 Pan paniscus
TTTGTTTGTTTGTTTTGTTTTGGAGATGGGGGTCTCACTCTGTCACCCAGCCTGGAGTGCAGTGGTGTGATCTCAGCTCACTGCAACCTCTGTCTCCCAGGTTCAAGCGATTCTTCTGCCCAGCCTCCCGAGTAGCTGGGATTACAGGCGTCTGCCTAGCTAATTTTTGTATTTTTAGTAGAGACGGGGTTTCACCACGTTGGCCAGGCTGATCTCGAACTCCAGACCCCAAGTAATCTTCCCGCCTTGGCCTCCCAAAGTTTTGGGATTACAGGCATGAGCCACTGTGCCCGGCCCAGGAAAAGGTTTTTGAGTGTGCAGTTCCCGTATTTATAAGTATATGCATATTGTTGTACTAATATGTACATTATAAGTATTCAATAATATAAATTTTAATAAAGTATAGGCTAGAAATGAATAAACTGAAGTTTCTAAATATTTTCTTTCTGTACCACAGTGCACCCCACTTAGGAGTTGGCTGGACCAGAACAGGGGAGACAGAGGAATAGTTTCAGCAGCACAAACGCTGCGGGAGCCCAGGTGGAGGCCCTTAATCTCACCTGAAGAGGTCAAGGCTGGCGTCGCAGAGGAGGCAGCACTCATCCTGGATTTTGAAGGATGAACTGAATTTTATCAGGTAGAAAGAAAGAGGAAAACATAAGCTTTTGGGCGTGGCAAAGATGTGGGCATTAGAAAAAGGATTCTAATTTCCTTTACCTCCCACCTCTCCGAAAGGAGTATTTGTATTGGTTTCCAAGTAGCTGTTCTGCATCATAGGAGACCCGAACTTATTCCTCAAAGTTCACCCAACCCTGAATATAGGTGAACCTGGAGTGCCGTCAGTGGGTAGAAGGGGAAGAGGAGTAACCTAGGAGAGATGGGGGAACCACCTCATTTGCATGAGAGTCGTGCCCTTCTCCCCTGTAGCCTGTTTCCTGCTTCCCTCTGCTCCACCCAGCTCATCAGGAGAGAGCCCACTACCTTTCTTACCTCTAAGAAGCAGACCCACTGGGGGAGTGGCATAGGTGTGTGCATGTTGGGATGGGAGAGGGATTTGGTGCTGGAAGAAGAAAAGTTGGGAAAGGCTTCTGAATAATGAAAACCCAGAGTTTCATAGAAGTCAGCTCATTAGTCAGCCTTAGCTTTCATACTTTCTCCAATGGGAAGCTCACCTCCTCTTGGCACCAGGTTCCAGCTGATAGCACTCATTATTAGAAGAGCACTCTTGTTTCTCATTAAACCAGCATATGGGCCAGGCATGGTGGTTCATGCCTATAATCTCAGCACTGAGGCAGGTGGATTGCTTGAACCCAGGAGTTCAAGAGCAGCCTGGGCAACATGTTGAAACCCTATCTCTACAAAAAATACAAAAATCAGCTGGGCGTAGTGGCATGCACCTGTAGTCCCAGCTACTCAGAGGCTGAGGTAGGAGGATCACCTGATTCTGGGAGGTGACGATTGCAGTGAGCTGTGATTGTGCCACTGTACTCCAGCCTGAGCGACAGAGTAAAACCCTGTCTCAAAAAAAGAAAAAAAAGAAACAAATATGTGTCCCCTTTGCCCCTGGCCCTGCATTTCCACATGGGTCCTGACTACTCTCAAGAAGCCCACTAACCAGGTCAGCTGTCTTTGTACTAAGACAGTTCTGCAGAGATTGAGAAATGGTAATCAAAGTACTTCCACCTCCCACAAAGTGTATTTTTGGTTCTTGTGCAACATTTTGCTAAGTCCTCTCCAGGAGCTTTCAGTCTCTTAGGATTCATAGTTAAGAGAATCTCTTTTTAAAGCTCCCTACAATATCTGCAGAGGCTGCCAGATGGTAGCCCCCCTTGTGAGGTGCCCCTCACTGGGGATGGGGAGAGAGGCAACTGTAGGAAGAGGAGGGTGCTCAGTAGGGTAAGAGCTCCTGAGTCACCCCCTGCCTTGCCTCCCCCAGTTAAGCAAGAGCTGTGGCAATGGTAATTCAGAAATAGAAAAGAGGATGGCTGAGAGGAGGGGGTAGGAGGTAGGTGGTGGGCAGGGGTCCAAGGCTCATGAAGGTATTTCTGAGGATGCACCACTCTTCAAGTTCATTATTAGACCTTCCAGCTGCAAGGCATCATGGGAAAAATCTGTTTGGAATCCAGTGGGTTCCCAGCCAAAGAGACATTCTCGCCACTCCTCCAGGTAGAGCTCCTTTGACAATGCATTCACACACCTGCCTCCGAGAAGATGGGGGCTGGAGGGACCTTTGGAGAGCAAAGTCTAACTGCCTTGCTGCAGATGAGAAAACTGAGGCATAGAGTGCTGGAATAGCAGGGATTGTTAAACAAGTGAGGACGTAGACTCGGCGTTAGATACAGCTAGTTCTCACTCACTGCCTTGTGGTCTTGCATATGTTTCTCAACTTCTCTGAACTTCAGTTTTCTTATTGATAAAATATGGATGATGACAATACCTGTCAATATCTCCAGCCAGAGACCACTAGGAATACCCCTCTTCCTAGCTGAACTAGAAGTCGAACAATGTGCGCTTATTACTCACTAAGGCAAAGGAGAATACAGACCTGGGTGATCACACAGTGACATCTCATTAAGAGGATGTTAGAAAGGACTTCTAGGACTCAGGCTTGTGTTAGTTGATTTGGAGGACGGTTTAAAGAAGCAGGCTTTGCTCTGCATCGGATGCTCAGGAAATGCAGCAGTTCTATGACTGGGTATCTTAATACATCTTAGCTGTAAGAAGGGATGACTGGATGGAGATTAGAGCTGTAAGAAGAGCAGCAGTTGGTAAAGAAGCAGCCGATGTTCATATTAGCCAGGGGAGAGGGCTGCTTGGTTATTTTTGTGGCTTGCTCATGTTTTGTCTGTGTTCAAACATGATTACAGCTTAGGCAGTTTTAGTTTTGATCTGTCATGGGCAGAGCATGGCCTTGTCTGACATTGATGTTTTGCAAAGTTGTTCATGTTCAGCAGGAGAACATCAAGGCCCCGCTGAGTGTCAGGACAGCTCCTGGAAGTCAGGTCTGCTCTTTTCTCTTCTCCTTTTCTTTTCTTTTCTTTTCTCTTTTCTTTTCTTTTCTCTCTCCCTCTCTCTCTTTCTTTCTTTCTTTCAAGACAGGGTCTTGCTCTGTCACCCAGGCTGGAGTGCAATGGCGCGATCTCAACTCACTGTCACCTCCACCTCCTGGGTTCAAGTGATTCTCATGCCTTAGTCTCCTGAGTAGCTGGGATTATAGGTGCATGCCACTGCGCCTGGCTAATTTTTGTATTTTTAGTAGAGACAGGGTTTTACCATGTTGGCCAGGCTGATCTTGACCTCCTGACCTCAGGTTCAGGTGATCTGCCTGCTTTGGGCTCCCAAAGTGCTGGGATTACAGGCGTGAGTCAGCCTCTGCTTTTTTTCTCATGTTGATCTCACAGAATCATAGTGATAATTAAATGCTATGATATTTGTGAAATTCCTTGTACAAGTACCTGGCAGAATAACTTCTCGATAAATAATGCTTGGATGATAAAAGTAATAGTAATAATATTCATTAGTAATAATAATGAATAAGTTTATAATGGAAAAGAGCTTGGTACTTATTTTTTTATTTTTATTTTATTTTATTTTTTTTGAGACAGAGTCTCGCTCTGTCGCCCAGGCTGGAATGCAGTGGCCAGATCTCAGCTCACTGCAAGCTCCGCCTCCCGGGTTCACGCCATTCTCCTGCCTCAGCCTCCCGAGTAGCTGGGACTATAGGCGCCCGTCACCACGCCCGGCTAATTTTTTGTATTTTTAGTAGAGACAGGGTTTCACCATGTTAGCCAGGATGGTCTCGATCTCCTGACCTTGTGATCCGCCTGCCTCAGCCTCCCAAAGTGCTGGGATTACAGGCGTGAGCCAAGGAGCTTGGTACTAATTAGAGGGGTTCGGCTTTAGTAGCTATTACCATGTGACTGTTTAGTAGATATTACTGTGTGACCATAAGCAAGTCACTTCACTTTTCTGAGCCAGTTTCCTTCTCCGTAAAATAGGGGGAAAAGCTTGATGCGGTGGCCCATGCCTGTAATCCCAGCACTTTGGGAGGCCAAGGCGGGTGGATCCCTTGAGGCCAGGAGTTCCAGACCAGCATGACCAACATAGCAAAACCCCATCTCTGCGGGATATCTAGGCAAAGATGTTGAGTAGACACTGATTTATCCATGCACTCATTCAGCACACGTTTCTTAGAAAGGGTATTCGGTGATTGAAAGTGCAGACCAGACTCCATGGATTCAAATCTGACTCTGCCAATTTACTGGTTGTGTGCGCAAGTCACTTAACTTCTCTGTCATTATTGATGCATCTGTAAAATGGGGTTGGTAATAACAGCTCCTCCTCTTTGGTTGTTACTGAGGGAGGGGAGGTTAATACACGTATAGACTTTGGAATAGTGCCTGCACTCAGGAAGGACTCAATAGCCATGCTATGATTGAGTGCCAACTGTATGTGCTGGGCACTGTTCTAGGTGCTGGGTCACAAGAGTGAAGGCAGCACACAAGCTCCCCACCCTCCTGGAGCTGACATTTCAGCTGGAGAGAATAATAATTGAGTGAGATAAGTTTCAGGTGGTGATAACTGCTATGAAGAAAAGAACTCAGGGAGGGAGGGATAGCACTGGGAAAAATACCTAATGTAAATGACGGGTTGATGGGTGCAGTGGGCCAGCAGGGCACATGTATACCTACGTAATGAGCCTGCACGTTGTGCACACGTACCTTAGAACTTAAAGTATAATTAAAAAAAAAAAAAGAAAATAACTCAGAATACAAAGTGAAGAAGGGCCAGTTTAGGCAGGATGGCTCTGAGTGGAGTGAAGGAAGGAGCCGTGTAGGCCTCTGGTGGATGCAGAAGAAAGAATGAATGCAAAAGTCCTAAGGCAGGAACAAACTCTTCCTGCATGGCAGAAAAAGATAGGCAGGGGCTTGATCACAGCCGTGACAAGGTATTTAGATTGTAATTCCAAGTACAGTGGAAACCACAGAAGGGCTTGGAACACGAAAGTAACGTGATCTGATTTAATTTTTAAAAGGTCACCAGCTGCCATGAAGAGAACTTAACACACCAACAATGGAGAGAGGTCTGGAATGGATAGAGATCTGAGGTTTTTCACCCAGTTGGAAAATGGTACAGCAGGAGTGGCTGACATGGCCCAGGGGTTGTATGTAGAATCACAATGATAGGAAAAGGGCAGTTCTGCTCTTGCCTTACCGCATGATCCTGGAGAGTGTCACCTGTCCCTCAGGTTCTCGTTTACAACAGAAGGTGGCGCCACGTGTGATAATTCAAGCATCCCTTTTAACACTCATGTAATCATGTAATGCTGCCAATAAACACTGCCACAAGGATCTGTTTTACAGTTATGCTCCTTAGAAGCATTTATGAAGCATTTCACACGAATTCTTCTAGTACTTGCTGGGAATGTCCCTGCAGGTCCTGTGCTATGCTGCCTGAACTTGGGATGCCAATTCAGACACTGTTTTCTCCTCTGTAAGGTGGGGATGACAGAATCTGCTCTGCCCACTTCTCAGGAATGCATGAAGTATGACATTAGAGAAAGCCTGGCGAAGAAGTTTTTTTTTTTTGAGAGGGCAGCATGGAGAAGGGGTTTCTTTCTTTTCTTTTTTTTTTTTTTAGTTACTTTACATCATGGACTTTTTTTTTTTTTTTTTTTTGAGTCAAGAGTCTCGTTCCATCACTCAGGCTGGAGCGCAGTAGCATGATCATAGTTCACTGCAGCCTCGACCTCCTGGGCTCAAGCATCCTCCCACCTCAGCCTCCTGAGTAGCTGAAACTACTGGCACATACTACCATGCCTGGCTAATTTTAAAAAACTTTTTGGAGAGACAAGTTATGTTGCCCAGGCTGGTCTCAAACTCCTAGGCTCAAGCGATCCTCCACCTCGGCCCCTTGGCTGATTCTTTTGGAACTTTCTTCCTTGTGTGTAAATTTAGGTGTGTTACCTAAATTGTTACTATTTGATTTTTCAGATTTAAGACTTACCACTATGGAAAACGAGGACTTGGCTTTCTTTTCCACCTGCCTCCATAACTTTTACAAACCGTTTCTATGACTCATCCTCCCAGTGGCGTTATACTATAATGTTAATCAGATCAATATTCGATATTCAGGTTTAAATCCAGGTTCTCATTCCTGGACTTTCCCCCATACCTGTTGAGATGACACTACATACGGCTTCCTTCAAAAACTAGAAGCATCTGGGAAATGGAGAATTCTAGCATTGCTTCTCCTTCTTAGGGAGATGGTGTTATGGATAACAGAGAGTTAATAGCACAAGCTTTGGTGTCAGAAGGACTAGAGTGTAATTCCTGGCTTTGCTGGTCCTGGCTGCAAGACTCAAGCCAATTGCTTTCTCTGCCAACTTTGGTTTCTTCACCTATAAAGAGGTGTGAGGTTGTGGCTGGGCACGGTGGCTCATACCTGTAATCCCAGAACTTTGGGAGGTCAAGCCGGGCGGATCACCTAAGGTCAAGAGTTCGAGACCAGCCTGATCAATATGGTGAAACCCCATCTCTACTAAAAAACTACAAAAATTAGCCAGGTGTGGTGGTGTGCGCTTGTAGTCCCAGCTATTCGGGAGGCTGAGACAGGAGAATTGCTTGAACCCCGGAGGCGGAGGTTGCAGTGAGCCAAGATTGTACCACTGTACCCCAGGCTGGGTGACAGAACAAGACTCTGTCTCAAAAAAAAAAAAAAAAAAAAAGAGGTGTGAGGTTGCATGTAAGCTTCTTAGGTACATGCCTGAAACATAGTAATCAATTAAAATGAGCTTTTATATTCCGCCCACATCCTGCAAAGAAAATAACTTTTATTGAGAGATTACTCAGTCGGCACATAATACCGCCTTATTTCTTCTTCCACCACACTCCCTCCATTTTCCCATGCTACAGAGGAAAACAAGGCATTCAGAGTGTCTCAGCGACCTGCTGAGGTCACACAGCAACAAGAGTAGGGGAGCAGTGCTGTGCACCTGTGATCCCAGCTACTCAGGAAGCTGAGGTGGGAAGATCCCTTGAGCCCAGGAGGCAGAGGTTGCAGTGAGCTGAGATTGTGCCACTGCACTCCAGCCTGGGTGACAGAGCAAGAGCCTGTCTCACAAAAGAAAAAAAAGAGTAGGGGCAGGATTCCCACTGAGGATCTGCTCATCTGACTTCTGGAACAAAGAAGTGGACAATGAAGGAAGTGGAGCTCAAGGCCCCTGCCTTATGGCCCAGAAACTCTTTCTTGGACTGGGCTGGGGACTGGCGTGTCCTAGCTGGCTGGACCTCACAAGGCACACATGGGGGAGACTCAGCATCTGGAAAGTAGGGTGTTACTCCCTACTCCTCTTACCTTGAGCTAGCTCTCCAGTGGGTTTCGAGCTTCAGTGCACAATACATACATGATCTGAAAAGCCTCAAGCTGCAAATCTGGTTTAAAGAGGTCCTATGTGAGTTGTGTCTCCAGAAACTTGGCAGAAATGAAGTCTTTCTGGAGGAATCTACCTTTGAGGTCTCAAAGAATTCCCACAAGATAAAGTTCTAAGGCACCTGAGCTCACAGTCAAAAATTACAAAATAAAAGGGAAGCAAGGCCTGGTGAGAGTCAACTGAAATGACAGAGAATGCAACAAAACCCACACAGCCTAAGATTTCCAAGGATAGAAAAACAAGAATATCAAACAAGTATATTAAATATATTGTTCGGGGATGAACACATATGTGGTTAAACTGTAAAGCAAAGCAAAGAACTGATAAGTATACATTGTAAGTTGTTTGCTCTGAGGGGGAAGGAAAGAGAAATGACATTATAGGAACACAGAAGGATTCACAGATCATATTAATATCCTGACAGCAAGCGCTCATACATCCACCACCCACATTAATTTCACAAGTGTTTGCTGTGTTGTTATTCTTTGTATTTTCAACATGTCTTATAAATATTATTTTGCTGTCTATGGTTTCATAAACACAATAAAAATATAGCTTGGGGCTGGTTCATTCTGATTGCTTGCATGAGTGAGTCCACCTTCTCCCTAACCACCGGACTTCTTATGTTGGGTAAATATATGGTTGCAAAATTTTTTCCTCCTTTTTCTAAGCTGGGTGGAGAATGTCTTCCCCACATGTTTCCAGTAAATTCAGATGTTGCTTTCTCTGCCCATAGTTTCCTTAGGCAGAGGGAATAAATCCCCCTGCTGGCTGCCTAGAACACTTTTTAAAAAACCAATCTCTTATCAGAACTGCCTGTTTCCTTGTCTGTCTCCCCTACTGGGCCACTGGGCCTCAAGCGATCCTCCCGCCTCAGCCTCCCAAACTGCTGGGATTACAGTCACAAGCCAGTGCACCCAGTCCCAGATTTTGTTTTTCTAATACAGTTCCGCTAGTTCTATTAATAGCTAAAATGTAAACACTGAAAACTCTTTTGAAACTAAAGAGGGGAAAAGCAAGTAAAAGAGGTTTTTAAAAATTAAACTACCATGGAAACTGGTTTACCCACAATTTTGGTTCACAACCTTCATTGGATTTCCTATTGGGGAAAACAAAGTTTAGCCATGTAAACAAGTTCCAATTTGCCAAAAATATAATTTGGGTTCAACCATCTTTTGTAAACTGGTAAGTTTGTGTTGCTATCTCATGGCTAGAGTTCCAAGGTAAAAAAGATAGGACCTTTGTGCATGTACCCATGTGTTTAACTGGAGGTTCTTACCTAGGTGAACAGGCTATTAAAATAGTTAACAAGGAAATAACTTGAAATGATGACTAGATTTGTCTAATATCTCAGTTCTCATAGTCATCTAGATAAACTCCTAAAAATAAATAGAGTAAATATAAATGGGATAAATGCTTGAAGGTAAACTTTTTGTTTAGTTTAAAAATCTGACAATTATTTAAAATGCTCATTGGACATCTGGGTGATGTCCAATTAAGAAGGGTTATGGTATGGGGAAACATTTCTAAGAATTGTGGAGTCGTTCTCATTTATAATGCTGCTATCTGAGTACAAAGCCCTAGTTGATAACTCTTTCCTTCAACTTTAATGTCAGCTCCTGTAATTATTTTTTCCCTCCAGTTCTAGCCACTGTTGTAGCCTGATGCTAAAACATTTTATTTCAAAGGTCTAGAAAATCAATGATTTTCTCCAGGATAACTTGATTCTGTACTCAGACTCAGTTCAGCATTGCTTGCATCCCAGTTTTTTGCTAAAATTTAAGGTTACTAAGAATAAAAATTCTAGCTAATATATAATCTTTTTTTTTTCAGAGCAAGTGTGGAAATTTATTTTTAAAGGCTTTAGAACAGTAAAGAAAGGAAAATACACTTGGAAGAGCCCTGAGTGGGCACCAAGGTCAAGTGCCTATAATTTTACATATAAAAAATGTGCCAAAGATGATGTGCCTTTTTTTCCCCCAAGTTGGAGTCTTGCTCTGTCATGCAGTCTGGAGTGGAGAGGCACAATCTCAGCTCACTGCAACTTCTGACTCCCAGGTTCAAGAGATTCTCCTGTCTCGGCCTCCTGAGTAGCTGGGATTACAGGTGCCCACCACCACACCTGGCTAATTTTTGTATTTTTAGTAAAGATGAAGTTTCACTACGTTGGCCTCTGTTTGGCAGTGTATGGGTATGCAGTGGGTACTCACAAATGCTGGTTAGACACCTGCAGGCTTGTACTAAGGACCAGGTTTGGCAAACATCAGTGTTTGAGGGAGTCTGATTTGAGAGTGTAGAAGTTGAGAATCATGGCAGGAGATGGACTCTGCTATTCACTACTATGAATCAACCTTGGTCCCTGTTCTTGGGGGAGACCACAGGCCAATGGAAAAAACAGAGATGTAACTGTAATTGCTGGTAGCGTTATGAGTAACTCTGTTGGGTAGGCCATTTGGTAGGAGGCAGAGAACTGGAGGCAAGGCCTATGTACTTGCAGAGAACATTGTTAGCAGGACTGGCCTAAGGGCACCTTTCTCCCTTCATTCATCAGAAAGGATCAAAGCTGCTGCTAGGAGAGGAAAAGGGAGCTGGGCCAGTCCTGGCTGTAACCCTTTACAAGAAATAAAGCTGTGAAAGAACCTGTGGAATCATTTTCAGCTCAGAACACAGAGCAATATTTTTACTCTCTCTTATGGGTGGAATTGTGTCCCCTCAAATTCATATGTTGAAATCCAGTACCTTGGAATGTGGCCTTATTTGGAGATAGAGTCTACATAAGCAATCAAGTTGAAATGAGGTTATAGGGTGATCCCTAATCAAATATAACTGACGCACTCAGAGAGACTATTTTATTTTATGTATTTTTAAAATTTTTTAATTTAAATCGTTTTTGGGGAGCAGGGGTTTTTTTGTTACATGGATAAGTTCTTTGGTGGTAATTTCTGAGATTTTTTGGCGCACCCATCACCCGAGCAGTGTACACTGTATCCAATGTGTAGTCTTTTATCCCTCATCCCCTTGCCCCTTCCCCCCAAGTCCCTGAGTCCCTTATGTCATTCTTATGCTTTTGTATTATCTTAGCTTAGCTCCCACTTATAAGTAAGAACATACGATATTTGGTTTTCCATTCCTAAATTACTTCACTTAGAATAATAGTCTCTAACTCCATCCAGGTTGCTGCAAATGCCATTATTTTGTTCCTTTTTCTGGCTGAGTCATATTCCATTGTGTATATATACCACATATTTTCTTTATCCACTCATTGGTCAATGGGCATTTAGGCTGGTTCCATACTTTCGCAATTGCTAATTGTGCTGCCTTAAACGTGTGTGTCCAAGTGTCTTAGAAAAAGAGAAAATTTAAAGAGACACACATATAGGTAGAAAATTGTGGGAAGATGAAGGCAGAAACCGGGGTGATGCTCCTACAAGCTAAGGAACAGCAAGGATTGCCAGAAAAACTTCCAGAAGCTAAGGGAGGGGCATGGAACAGATTCTTCATCACAACCCTCAGAAGGCACCCACCCTGCTGACACTCTAATCTTGGACTTCTGACCCCCCAAACTGTGAGAGAATAAATTTCTGTTGTTTAAGCCACCCAGTTGGTGGTATTTTGTTACAGAAATCCTAGGATTGCTTTGCAAAATATTCTCTCTTAATCTATGTTGAGCTAATGAGGCAAGAAATATCTTCATATTGTAAATTTAAAAACTGACGCTCAGAGAGGTGAAATAACTGCCCAGGGTCTCAGAACTAGGAAGTGATAGAATTGGGACTCAAATGATCTCTTCTTGACTCCAAATCTCAGGCTCTTACCAGTTCTTATGGGATGGGTAGTAGGGGCAATTTGACAAATAATGAAACTACTTGCTTGTTTCTTCTTCAATTCTGTTACAGATTGATTTCTGTGGGTTAACCTCAGTAATTTACAGCCTGTTCTAATTCTGTATAGTCCCCCCACGGGTCCAACAGGGTTATAAAGAACCTCACCAACAATCTTCGCCTGCTCCAGTTACCTATTGCTGCATGACAGCAAACCATCCTAAAGCTGGTGTAAAATAGCAATCATTTCATTAGACTCATAGATTCTATGGGTCAGAATTTTAAACAGGACACAAACGTGAGAATGGTTCGTTTCTGTTCCATGATGCCTCAGGCCTCAGCCGGGAAGACTCAAACAGCTGGGGGTGACGCGATGACTGGGAGCTGGAATCAGCTGGTGCCTTCTTCATTCACGTGGCTAGCACCTGGGCTGGCATGACTGAAAGCCTGGGCTCAGCTGGGATTGCTAACCGTAGCGCCTACATGTGGCCTCTCTATGTGCCTTGGGCTTCCTTACAACAAGGCAGTCTCAGGATAGTCAGGTTTCTTCCATGGCAGCTCAGGGCTCCAAGAGCTAGTGTTCCAGTTAAAAAGGTAGAAATTGCACCATCATCTATGATCTAGCCTTGGAAACCATATAGCATTACATCTACTAGACTCTCTTGGTTGAAGCAATCACAGACCAACTCAGATTCAAGGAATGAGATACAAACCCCACTTCTCTATAGGAAGGTGATATGGTTTAGCTTTGTGTCACTATCCAAATCTCATCTTGAATTGTAATCCCCAGGTGTTAAGGGAGGAACATGTTGGGAAGTGATTTAATCATGGGGGTGGTTTCCCCCATGCTGTTCTCATGATAGCGAGTGAGTTCTCATGATAGCGAGTGAGTTCTCACGAGATCTGATGTTTTTATAAGTATTTGGAAGTTCTTCCTTTGTTCACTCTTCTCTTTCCTGCTGCCTTGTGAAGAAGGTGTCTGATTCCCCTTCTGTCATGATTGTAAGTTTCCATGATTGTAGGTTTCTGCTATGATTATAAGTTTCCTCCCCAGCCATGAAGAACCATGAGTCAATTAAACCTATGTCTCCATAAATTACGCAGTCTCAGGTATTTATAGCAGTGTGAGAAGTGACGAATATAGAGGGGTATAAAACAACTGTTGACATGTTTAAAAACTGCCACAACACTCTTGGCCTCAGGGTAGGAAAATCTCATGGGTCTCATGCTTCCCTTTGGGATGAATATGGCTTTCATGGCAGTTGTGGGTACCCATCCTTTCCATCCTAGGAAGGACCAGAAAAATTGGGTTGTCATCCTGCTAGTAGATGAATTAGTAACCATGGAAATGAGTCCAAGCTCACACTACTCAGTGCATGACATTCAATAAGTTGAGAGACAAGGTATTGGGGTACTGAAGGCAACTTTATTTCAGAAAGCCAACAAACTGAGAAGATGGTGAACTAATGTCCTAAAGAAACATCCTAAGTTCATAGAATTGTAGGCTCTTTTTATGTTGGGAAGGGGAAGAGAAAGGGGGTTGAGATCAAGAGGTGATCAAGGATCACAGACATCTTGGTGGCAGTGAGGGTCCAAGGGGGTGTGGTGAAACTTCTTTGTCCTTGGTCAGGTCACAATGCTCCTATAAATCATCTTTAACACAATATTGTTACTTGTGTATACACCCTCCTTATCTCCTCTGGGGTTAATTTGGGGAAGGAACTATTAGCAACCTTGCTTTAAACTATAAACTAAATTTCTCCCATAGTTAGCTCAGCCTATGTGTAGAAATGAGCAAAAGCAGTTAACCTAAAATATATCACCACAGGAGTGGGGTAGGAGTTTGGGGCAAAATAGAGCTAGTTTTTGCTAAGCCTCCTTTTTTACTGCTGCAACCTCACAGCTTCTCCCTGTGACTTTATCTTAGGGTGGCAAGTCTAATAAATCAGACCTGTCTCCCGATGTGATGGACTGACCAGTACCCAGTAATTCATGATCTTTTGCCTAATAAAAGGAACCACTACTATCAATCCTTTGCTAAGACAACTGCAAAAATCCTCTTACTACTAGTCCAGTTTCCATAGCTGTCCTCTTACAATGCATTCTTCAGAGCTGCCAGAGGGATTTTCAAAAATTATAAATCAGATGATTTTGTCCCCCAATCTCCCAGCTTTTACTAGCCCATGGCTTCCCATTGCACATAAAAGATATGTTGCTTTTCATAGCCTTCAGGGCCCTTCATGATCTTGTTCTTGCCTAGCTCTTTGATTTCATCTCCCTTGATTTTAACTCTGCTCCAGCTATACTGGTTCTCTTACTCTTCTTGGCATTCATCAGGCTTCTTCCTGCCTTAGGATCTTTGGACTTGCTTTAACCTTTTTTGGTAATGCTCAGCCCCAGATGATGTTGTAGATAGATGTTACACATCATTCAAGTCTCAGCTCAAATGTCACTTCCTCATAAAGCCCTTTCCTGTGCTCCCCAACTCCTGACTTATAATTTTATGACCTTGCTTTATTTTCTTTATTGCATTTATCCATATCTGCAATTATATTTTCTATTTACTAACTTACTTGCTTATTTTCTTTACTCAAGAGTATGGTCCATGAGAGTAGATAGTCTTCTTCATCTGATTGATCCCTGTTCTGGTTATCTATTGCATGTGTAATGCAGTACCCCAAAACTTAGTGGCATAAAACAAAAAGTTATTATCTTTCATGGTCTTATGGGTTGACTTGGATCAGCTGGTGGTTCTTGCTTGGGTTGTCTCATGAGATTGCAGTCAGCTGGTGGCTGGGGCTGCTGTCATCGGAAGGCTTGATTGGGATGGATGTCCAAGATGGATCCCTCCAAGACTAGCATCCTGAGGCTGTTGGCTGAAAGCTCAGCTGGGGCTATCAACAGGAGCACACATATGGCTTGAGCATCTCACAGACTAGTGGCTGGATTCTAAGAGGGAATGCTCCAAGAGGCAGGAAATGGAAGATGCCAGGTCAGTTAAGGCTGCCCCCTGCAACTGGCACCATGTTACTTCTGCCATATTCTATTGATCAAAGCAGTCAGAAGACTTGCCCAGATTCAGCTGAGTAGAGAAATAAGCTCGCCTCTTGATGGGGGTTGCTAGGTCATATTACAGAAAAGCTGTGGGTTCAGAGATATTGTCATGACCATCTTTAGGAAATACAGTCTGCCACATGGTCTCTCCAACATCCTCGACAGTGTCAAATGTGTTATAGGACACAATAAATATTTGTTGAAGGAGTACTCCTTGACGGAGGAGGGGAAAAAACTGTCTGCAGAAGAAAATTTCCAGTACATAGGTTGAAGCCATTTAATCTTTTTTAACCCTAGCCCTCAAAGTTAGATAATAAAAAATAGAACTTAACTGTTGCATCTTGCAGATTCTGCTCCAAAATAGACTTTTCCTATACATTCTGGGGGAAACCTGACTGTCAGCATCTATGTACTGGCCACTAGGGGCTGTTGATAAAGAAGACTCTTGGGGTGAGCTTGATCAAGGAATGTTTGATGAGACAATGAGCCCAGGGAAGGTTTGTGCAGCATGAAGTAAGTAATGTAGCTGGAAATAAAAGTTGGTATCAGTCAAAAAGGCAGGCTAAGGAGTTCAGCCTTTATCCTGAAGGCAGTGAAGATCCAGTAGAATTTAGTCAAGGAATTAACTCGACAAGTGCACTGTTCTAGGAAGATTATTTGGTTTGGGGCTTGACCCGAGCCACTTCAAATAGACAAGCTCTGCTTTTCATGGGTTTTTGTGCAGAGACCATGTGTATTTTTTTTTTTAATGAGGATTTGGTTTGAACATTATTGCATGTATGCCACAAGGACCTTAATTGTGAGTTGGAAGAGAATGAGAGCTGAGAGAAGTCCACTGGATTTGGAAATGAGGAACTTGGTGGTTACATTGGCATAGGGAGTAAGATCTCTTTGGTTACTAGCAACAGAAACCAACTCTGGCTGTTGTAAACAGAGAAGAAATTTATAAAAATGGGATGTAGTCGGCATCCATTCTCCTTTCCTAATAATATCTCTAAGTTAGCCAGAGTTGAATTTTACTGCTTGCACCCAATAGCACTAATTGATTTAGTTTAGCTCTCAGAACTGAAGGAAAGGCTAAAAGAACACAGCTTGGAAAGAATGGTAAAGTCAGAACTGAGTTCTTCCCAGGACACCTCTGAGTTAGCTCCATAAATTTTCAGGTCTTTTATCATTCATTGCTCAAGATTACAGTTCTAGGAACAGTATTTGATTGGCCACTCTGCCTGGGGGTATGGCAGACACATTAATTGACAGTCTCCCTGGCCCCACCTGTCTTGGTCTGGAGGAAGAGTTATTTCCTCCAAAGCAAACTCAGGGTGATTTATCAGAAAAAGGACAAATGGATGCTAGGTGACAAAACAAAATAGTCAATATATCCAAAGAGAGAGGTTTCCATGGAATGAAAGGAAGTTTGACTGAGTCCAAAAGTCTAAAAGGAGAGGCCCATTGCATGGTTAAAGACACCTTTTTTGTTCCTAGAAATTTCTTGAATCTTCACCATTAACTTGTTTACAGTCATTTTAGAGTGGGCATGTCTACAGCTAATTGACATCATCTACCACTATAAACTTTTCCTTCTTTCCTTTCTGCTTCTTTTCTTCCTCCTCTTCCCTGATATATATTTTTTTACACTCATGAAGTCAAGTCCAAAACTTTGGATGCATCATCTACGTTAACCTCAGATAGATCTGTGTGAATGTGTATAATATTGAAATAACTGGGACAACACAAGTAATTTGGCAAGAGTCTTCCCTCTGATTTACTGTGTTTCCTCCAGCAAGTCACTTTGCTTAGCTGAATCTCAGTTTCTTAACGTGTAAAATGGGAGTAATAATACTTAATCCATAAGATTGTTAAATACATATAAGCTATCTTTCACCAAACACTTACTATGTGCCCACTCCAGAGGTCACAAATTTAAATGTCCTCCTGGGGTCAGGTGAGCACTGTGAATGGAACTAGTTGCAGAGAGGGAGGATGGTGGTGGTGGGGATTATGGGAAACTGGAGGGAATGCTTCCCTCATAGAAAAAGAGTAGCTGTACTTAGGTTCTGGTTTTCAAAGTATGGTCCCTAGCCCTGCAGCATTGGCATCACCTGGAAACCTGTTAGAAATGCAAATTCTCAGGTTCCAGACCTACTAATCAAAACTCTGGGGATGGGGATCCTGCAATCTGTATTTTAATAAGCCTTCCAAGTGATTCTGATGCATGCTTAGGCTGGGCACTGTGGCTCACACCTGTAATCCCAGCACTTTGAGAGGCCAAGGCGGGCAGATCACCTGAGGTCAGGAGTTCGAGACCAACCTGGCCAACATGGTGAAACCCCGTTCCTACTAAAAATACAAAAATTAGCCGGGTGTAGTGGCGCCTGTAATCGCAGCTACTTGGGAGACTGAGGCAGGAGAATCGCTTGAACCCAGGAGGCAGGGGAAGGGAAGGGAAGGGGAGGAGATGGGAGGGGAGGGGAGGGAAGCCTGGGGGACAGAGCAAAACTCAGTCTCAAAAAAACAAAAACAACAAAAAAAATGATTCTGACGCATGCTCAATTTTGAGACCTGCTGCTCTAGCTGATGGTTGTTATATCTAAGATTGCAGGACTGTGTTGCCAGATCTTTTACTTTTTCCAAGAGAAGCTAGAGGTTTATTTTTATATGAAATTCGCTACTTTTAAATCTTGGCAACTAATTTAAAAATTTAAAACATACTGTGTAGTTAATAATGTATGTGCTCTAGCCAGATTTGCAACCTCTGATTTATGCTTTTTCCTTTAACCCTTATAATAATCTTATAAAACCCTTATAGTAATCATCCAAGACTGTTAGGATGATACACAGTTTATGCAGGAAGAAGATGCAGGCCCAAAACATGAAGCGTTTCTCTAAGTCACATAGCCAGAAAGTGGCCATGGATGCATTGTCCCTGATTGGGCATGGATGCATTTGGTTCTAAAGCCTCTGCCCTTTTAAATGATGTAAAGAGAATATATATAACTATACCTAGCACGGAACTTGGCACCACAAAAGCTAAACATCTGATGCCATTGACTGATGAAAATTCCTTCCCCATCCTTCTGCCTGGCCCTGCCATCCTCCCTCAGTCTGCATTCCTGTAAGAGAGAGCCAATCAACAGGGCGCTCATAAGGGCCTGGGAGGAGCAAGGCTGGGCAGTTTCCTGGCCCAGGGAGCTGAATAGGGCCCGGAAGAAAGCTCTTGGCAGCAGTGCCTGGGGCTGAATGTACAGTAGCCAGCTGGGTCCACGGGCTAAAAACTGGCTGCTCACCCCAGTGTTCTCTTTGTGCCCTAGACTGGGTTTCACTAGCCTGTTATGGGCTGTGTCCCCACCTGGCTCCTGCCCTCATTGTTGACTGAGCTCAGAGTAAATAGCCCTGGTCCCTCCCAATAACGTCCCCAGTCCCCAAGTTGAGCATGAGAAGCTGGGGGAGGTGTTCTCAGCATCCATTTTGGGGACAGTGGCCAGATGTACTCACATCACCAAACCCTACTCACCTGTCACTATCATCCCAGTGTTCACTGCCCTAGGGCCCCTCTAGCCTCCAGCAGCAAAGACCTCCTGGGGCTTCTAGAACCTCAGATCATTGGAGCAGGAAAGATGTTTGAAGGCACTTCTTGTCTAACTCCCTGGGTAACTCTGTTTTGGCACTTAACCCCCTGGATTCTAAAGCTTCATTTATACTTATTGGTCTCCTTCGTCACAGGAGACACTTATTTGTGGAGCACTCATGGCCATGTATCCAGTACCTATCATGGGTCAGGCCTGGAGTCCCTGTGTCAATCAGTGTGGATCTACTCTCAATGCTCCCAGTGAGTACATGGTTGTTCCATGGCAGGAACGTTGCATCTGTGTTCTCACTGACGTCCCATATAGGTGTCATTTTCACTGATGACGTGGCAGCTCAGATCCAGGAAAGGATTCATTCCAGGGCCCTCAGGTGGGAAGTGGTGGAGGTGGGAGTCAGACCCCAGACCCTGTCACCTCTTCAAGACCAGTGCTGGAGGGCCCCTTTTGACGACTTTCTCTTCACCAAGCGTCTTGCCCTGCATATGTCACACAGTAGGCACCCAGTGAATATTTACGACGGAATGGAAAAAACAAGGGCCTGGAGGGAGAGACCTGGGTTCAAAACCTTATTTGTACAGCTTTGCAGGGGACCTTGTGGTGGAGGTGCGGTCCTGAATCCCTAAACACTCAGTTCCTTTGTCATATACAGCTGATAACAGTAACTCCCCGGTCAGAGGACCGGAGACAATTCCTTGAGACAAGGAGCACAGGGCCTGGCACAGTCAGCCCTGATCAGGGGCCGGTAGGACAAAGAGAGGGAGACAGAAACACACACCCAAACGGCTTGAGACTGCTAGGTGCTTCACCTTCCTGGGCCTGTTTCTGATGAGGAGGGTTTGTTTATTAATAATAAGTGCTCTTTCTGTAGCCCCTACTATGTGCTCTGTATCACTACCCTAGCCCTCCATCAAGAGGGATCTGCCCTCTCATCTGGCTGACCCCAAATCGAACCCTTTAACCCGCATGCTCTACTGCCTCCCTGCGGGCCCTGCCTTATCCTCCTCAACCGCCCACTGGGGACACTCTGGAGAAACCTCGGAGTCTTGGAATAGAAACCCAGGAGCCCTGAGCCTTGGCCCTCAGGCCCCAGGAGGGAGGTCAGGAGGGAGGTGTGGACAAGGGTCCGGCCGTAGCTGGTCCCGTCCTGGAAGCTGCTTAAGTTCCTGGTTCCCACCGGGGCCAAGAGTGATACCTGATCCTGGGGGATTGTGAAATGACCTCATGTGGCAGCCCGCCCGCTGTGCCCGCAAAGCCCTCCACCCTCCCCTTCCCCGCTCGGCTCCACCCCTACCCCACGCCCCCTCCCGCGCGCGCGGTTAAATCCCCGCACCTGAGCATCGGCTCACACCTGCACCCCGCCCGGGCATAGCACCATGCCTGCTTGTCGCCTAGGCCCGCTAGCCGCCGCCCTCCTCCTCAGCCTGCTGCTGTTCGGCTTTACCCTAGTCTCAGGTGAGTGGGGCGAGGAGAGGCCCGGCTCCTAGAGGGGCCGAGCCACGAGCGCCAGGATGGAGCCAGGCGGAGGCGTAGCCTCTGGAGGCTGGGGAAGTGGGAATTCCTGGGGCGGAAGTGGCGGGACCCTTGGAGCCTAGGGTGTGGGGTCCGATGTGCTGGAGGTGGAGAGACCACTGATGGCTGCAATTTGGGAGGAGGAGGATTCTGTGCTGAACGCGGACACTCCGTGGCTGCAGTGGGCTGGGGGTGGGGGCTGCTCTGCCTCGACCTCGGAAGCTCCTAGACGCTCAGCTGTGCGGCGTCCCCTAGGGCTGAGATCTGAGGGCCCCGACGCCAAGGGTTAGGGAGCTCTCGTACTCCCAGGGGTCAGGGACTCCTGGTCTGGAAGAAGGAGTCTCTGGGGGCTGTAAGGGGACTCCTAGGGCCAGAGACTGAGAATTCCTTGGGGTTAAGGTTTGGAGCAGGAGGTGGGCATCCTCTGGGGCTGGCGCTACGCCCCACCCTCGACTGTCCCGGGCCTCCCCTCCCAGGCACAGGAGCAGAGAAGACTGGCGTGTGCCCCGAGCTCCAGGCTGACCAGAACTGCACGCAAGAGTGCGTCTCGGACAGCGAATGCGCCGACAACCTCAAGTGCTGCAGCGCGGGCTGTGCCACCTTCTGCTCTCTGCCCAATGGTAACCCCACGGCAGCCGAGCGGGAACGGGGCGGGGCCGCGCTGGGCTGGGAGGAGGTGGGAGGGCCCGGGTTCCGGGAACAGGGGCGCCCCCGGACCCGGGGACCCCCGGGAAAGTCAAGGCGGTTGAAACCAGATCCGTCAGTGCTCTCCCTCGCACGGCCCCGGGGTAGACAAAGGCGTCGTTGAAACGCAGCCAAGGGGGGATCCCCACCCCTAGCTGGATTCGAGTCTCTGGTGCATGACGGGCTTCCGGGCACGCACAGCCGGGACATTGTTCCCCGCGGCCTGGGGACCCGGGGCCGCAGTTTCCTTCTCGAACCGGCCGAAGCCTGCCCTGTGGGAAAACCCGGAGCCTGGGGCGCTCACCTCTCCTCTTGGAGTCCCTCCCTGGGGGCCTCCCCCAGCCCTGGGGAAAGACTGGGAGAGCCTGGCCTGGCAAGATTTTCCCCAATTCCTCTGTCCAGGCGGAAAGGAACTTTACAGATTTAGGAAAATGCCCCGCTCATCTTAAAGATGTGTAAGGGAGCATCGGTGAGAAAAAAATGTTCTTGCCCAAGGTCACACCGCCATCCCATGGCTGCTGGAGTCATAGTGAGGGTTCAGCTTTTGCCTTTCAGGCCAACTGGCTGAGTGATTCGAAGAAAGTGAGGAATCCTCCCTGGACACTGTATCGCCCTTCGTCGTCTTTCAGTCAATCTCTTCCACTCTAAGGATTGAGTGAGCGCGAGCTGGGGACTCTCTCAAAGGTGCTTGCTGGAGCTGCAGTCTCCACCAGGCTATCAGAACAGGGGGTGGCTTAAACAGCATGGAATCTCAGCTTTTCGTTCTCCAGAGGAAAATGCTGAGGATTAGAGGCAGGGATAGGACCTGGAGAGAACCAAGGTACTGTAATGATGTTCTTTATCCAGAATACAGCCCCTGTGACTTTTCCTCTCTGTTATTTCCTTGAAGATGCCAGCACAGGCTGGGAAGGTTTGTAATACGGTGACCCAAGACACCGATCAGCAGGGAGGTGGTAAGTGGAGGGGGACTGGCAGCCCACCAAGGGCAGCTTCAAGGTCATGAGTCCCCTCCTCTGGGCCAGGGAGAGGAGGACCAGAAGGAGAGAGGAAGATTTGGAGAGAAAGCAGGCAGCAGCCAGATGAGAGAGGTGGAGGAGCAAAGGAGGGAGTCTTTGCTGTTTGATGGATGAAGAATTTGTTCCCTTATCTCAGATGGACAGACTGAGGCAGGAAGAGGGACAAGGTCAGATGGCCACCTGAGCCAGGGAGGCAGCCTGGAGGTTTGAATCCTAGTTCTGCCATTTTCTAGTTGTGTGATCCTGAGCATGTTGCTTTACCTCTCTGAGCCTCTGCTCTAAGATGGGAATAATTCCAAACTCTATAGAATTGGCATGAGGACTAAATGAAATAATGCATCTAAAGTGTCTATTAGTGAGAAGATACTCCATACGCAGTGGCTTGTTTTGATCATAAATGGTTCCCTATTTATTTCCAGGGCAGCCCAATATTAGAGGTTCCTACTCCTTTCAAGAGAATGAATTTCTTTGTATTAGGAAGTCAAGACTGTTGGCAACTTAACAACATTTTTTTTTTGTATTATGCTTTAAGTTCTGGGGTACACGTGCAGAACGTGCAGGTTTGTTACATAGGTATACATGTGCCATGGTGGTTTGCTTCACCCATCAACCCGTCATCTACATTAGGTGTTTCTCCTAATGCTATGCCTCCCCTAATTCCCAACCCCACCGACAGACCCTGGTGTGTGATGTTCCCCTCCCTGTGTCCATGCGTTCTCATTGTTGAACTCCTACTTATGAGTGAGAACATGCGGTATTTGGTTTTCTGTTCTTGTGTTAGTTTGCTGAGAATGATGGTTTCCAGCTTCATCCATGTCTCTGCAAAGGACATGAACTCATCATTTGTTATGGCTGCATAGTATTCCATGGTGTAGACGTGCCACATTTCCTTTATCCAGTCCATCACTGATGGGCATTTGGGTTGGTTCCAAGTCTTTGCTATTGTGAACAGTGCTGCAATAAACCTATGTGTGCACGTGTCTTTATTGTAGAATGATTTATAATCCTTTGGGTATATACCCAGTAATGGGATTGCTGGGTCAAATGGTATTTCTTGTTCTAGATCCTTGAGGAATGGCCACACTCTCTTCCACAATGGTTGAACTAATTTACACTCCCACGAACAGTGTAAAAGCATTCCTATTTCTCCACATCCTCTCCAGCATCTGTTGTTTCCTGACTTTTTAAGGATCTCCATTCTAACTGGTGTGAGATGTTATCTCATTGTGGTTTTGATTTGCATTTCTCTAATGACCAGTGATGATGAGCATTTTTCATGTTTGTTGGCTGCATAAATGTCTTCTTTTGAGAAGCATCTGTTCATATCCTTCGCCCACGTTCTAATGGGGTTTTTTTCTCGTAAATTTATTTGAGTTCCTTGTAGATTCTGTATATTAGCCCTTTGTCAGATGGATAGAGTGCAAAAATTTTCTCCCATTCTGTAGGCTGCCTGTTCACTCTGATGATAGTTTCTTTTGCTGTGCAGAAGCTCTGTAGTTTAATTGGATCCCATTTGTCAATTTTGGCTTTTGTTGCCATTGCTTTTGGTGTTTTAGTCATGAAGTCTTTGTCATGAAGTCTTTGCCCATGCCTATGTCCTGAATGGTATTGCCTAGGTTTTCTTCTAGGGTTTTTATGGTTTTAGGTCTTACATTTAAGTCTTTAATCCATCTTGAGTTAATTTTTGCATAAGGTGTAAGGAAAGGGGTCCAGTTTCAGTTTTCTGCATATGGCTAGCCAGTTTTCCCAACACCATTTATTAAATAGGGAATCCTTTCCCCATTGCTTGTTTTTGTCATGTTTGTCAAAGATCAGATGGCTGTAGATGTGTAGTGTTATTTCTGAGGCCTCTGTTCTGTTCTGTTGGTCTATATATCTGTTTTGGTACCAGTACCATGCTGTTTTGGTTACTGTAGCCTTGTAGTATAGCTTGAAGTCAGTTAGCGTGATGCTTCCAGCTTTGTTCTTTTTGCTTAGGATTGTCTTGGCTATGTGGGCTTTTATTTGGTTCCATATGAAATTTAAAGTCGTTTTTTCTAATTCTGTGAAGAAAGTCAGTGGTAGCTTGATGGGGATAGCATTGAATCTATAAATTACTTTGGGCAGTATAGCCATTTTCACGATATTGATTCTTCTTATCCATGAGCATGGATTGTTTTTCCATTTGTTTGTATCCTCTCTTATTTCGTTGAGCAGTGGTTTGTAGTTCTCCTTGAAGAGGTCCTTCACCTCCCTTGTAAGTTGTATTCCTAGGTATTTTATTCTCTTTGTAGCAATTGTGAATGGGAATTCACTCATGATTTGGCTCTCTGTCTATTATTGGTGTATAGGAATACTTGTGATTTTTGTACATTGATTTGTATCCTGAGACTTTACTGCAGTTTCTTATCAGCTTAAGGAGATTTTGGGCTGAGATAATGGGGTTTTCTAAATATACAATCATTTCATCTGCAAACAGGGACAATTTGACTTCCTCTTTTCCTAATTGAATACCCTTTATTTCTTTCTCTTGACTGATTGCCCTGGCCAGAATTTCTAATGCTATGTTGAATAGGGGTGGTGAGAGAGAGCATGCTTGTCTTGTGCCGGTTTTCAAAGGGAATGCTTCCAGCTTTTGCCCATTCAGTATGATATTGGCTGTGGGTTTGTCATTAAATAGCTCTTATTACTTTGAGATACCTTCCATCAATACCTAGTTTATTGAGTGTTTTAGCATGAAGGGTGTTGAATTTTATCAAAGGCCTTTTCTGCATCTATTGAGATAGTCATGTGGTTTTTGTCATTGATTTTGCTTATGTGATGGATTACGTTTATTGATTTGTGTATGTTGAACCAGCCTTGCATCCCAGGGACGAAGCCAACTTGATCATGGTGGATAAGCTTTTTGATGTGCTGCTGGATTTGGTTTGCCAGTATTTTATTAAGGATTTTCGCACTGATGTTCATCAGGGATATTAACCTGAAATTTTTTTGTTGTTGTGTCTCTGCCAGGTTTTAGTATCAGGATGATGCTGGCCTCATAAAATGAATTAGGGAGGAGGCTCTCTTTTTCTATTGTTTGGAATAGTTTCAGAAGGAATGGTACCAGCAACTCCTCTTTGTACCTCTGGTGGAATTCGGCTGTGAATCTGTCTGGTCCCAGACTTTTTTTGGTTGGTAGGCTATTAATTACTGCCTCAATTTTGGAACTTGTTATTGGTCGATTCAGGGATTCGACTTCTTCCTGGTTTAGACTTGGGAGGGTGTATGTGTCCAGGAATTTATCCATTTCTTCTAGGTTTTCTAGTTTATTTGCGTAGAGGTGTTTATAGTATTCTCTGATGGTAGATTGTATTTCTGTGGGATCAGTGGTGATATCCCCTTTGTCATTTTTTATTGTGTCTATTTGATTCACTCTCTTTTCTTTATTAGTATGGCTAGCAGTCAGACTATTTTGTTGATGTTTTTCAAAAACCCAGCTCGTGAATTCATTGATTTTTTTTGAAGGGTTTTTCATGTCTCTATCTCCTTTAGTTCTCTCTGATCTTAGTTATTTCTTGTCTTCTGCTAGCTTTTGAATTTGTTTGTTCTTGCTTTTCTAGTTCTTTTAATTGTGATGTTAGGGTGTCAATTTTGGATCTTTCCTGCTTTCCCTTGTGGGCATTTAGTGCTATACATTTCCTTCTAAGCACTGCTTTAGCTGTGTCTCAGAGATTCTGGTATGTTATGTCTTTGTTCTCATTGGTTTCAAAGAACTTATTTATTTCTGCCTTGATTTTGTTATTTACCTAGTAGTCATTCAGGAGCAGGTTGTTCAGTTTCCATGTAAGGTTATGCGGTTTTGAGTGAGTTTCTTAATCCTGAATTCTAATTTGATGGCACTGTGGTCTGAGAGACTGTTAGGATTTCCGTTCTTTTGCATTTGCTAAGTAGTGTTTTACTTCCAATTATGTGGTCAGTTTTAGAATAAGTGTGATGTGGTGCTGAGGAGAATGTATATTCTGTTGATTTGGGATGGAGAGTTCCGTAGATGTCTATTAGGTCTGCTTGGTCCAGAGCTGAGTTCAAGTCTTGGATATCTTTGTTAATTTTCCGTCTCATTGATCTGTCTAATATTGACAGTGGGGGTTAAAGTTTCCCACTATTATTATGTCAGAGTCTAAGTCTCTTTGTAGGTCTCTAAGAACTTGCTTTATGAATCAGGTGCTCCTGTATTAGGTGCATATATATTTAGCATAATTAGCTCTTCTTGTTGCATTGATCCCTTTACCATTGTGTAATGCCCTTCTTTGTCTCTTTTGATCTTTGTTGGTTTAAAGTCTGTTTTATCAGAGAATAGAATTGCAACCCCTGATTTTTTTTTTTTGCTTTCCATTTCCTTGGTAAATATTCCTCTATCCCTTTATTTTGAGCCTATGTGTCTTTGCACTTGAGATGGGTCTCCTGAATACAGCACACCAATGGGTCTTGACTCTTTATCCAATTTGCCAGTCTTTGTCTTTTAATTGGGGCATTTAGCCTGTTTACATTTAAGGTTAATATTGTTATGTGTGAGTTTGATCCTGTCATTATGATGCTAGCTGGTTATTTTGTCTATTAGTTGATGCAGTTTCTTCATAGTGTCAATGGTCTTTACAATTCGGTATGTTTTTGCAGTTGCTGATTCCAGTTGTTCCTTTCTACATTTAGTGCTCCTTTCAGGAGACCTTGTAAGGCAGGCCTGTTGATGAGAAAAATCCCTCAGCATTTGTTTGTCTATAAAGGATTTTATTTCTCCTTCATGTATGAAGCTTACTTTGGCTGGATATGAAATTCTGGGTTGAAAATTCTTTAAGAATATTGAATATTGGCCCCCACTGTCTTCTGGTTTGCAGGGTTTCTGCAGAGAGATCTGCAGTTAGTCTGAAGGGCCTCCCATAGTGGGTAACCCAACCTTTCTCTCTGGGTGCCCTTAACATTTTTTTCTTCATTTCAACCTTGGTGAATCTGATGATTATGTGTCTTGGGGTTATTCTTCTCAAGGAGTATCTTTGAGGTGTTCTCTGTATTTCCTGAATATGAATGTTGGCCTTTCTTGCTAGGTTGGGGAAGTTCTCTTGTATAATATCCTGAACAGTGTTTTCCAACTTGGTTCCATTCTCCCCATCACTTTCAGGTACATCAATCAAACATAGGTTTGGTCTTTTCACATAGTCCCATATTTCTTGGAGGCTTTGTTCATTCATTCCTTTTCATTATTTTTTCTCTAATCTCATCTTCATTCTTTATTTCATTAAGTTGATCTTCAATCTCTGATATCCTTCTTCTGCTTGATCAATTCGGCTATTGATACTTGTATAGGCTTCATGAAGTTCTCGTGCTGTGTTTTTCAGCTCCATCAGGTCATTTATGTTCTTCTCTAAACTGGTTAATCTAGTTAGCAATTCCTATAACCTTTTTTCAAGGTTCTTAGCTTTCTTGCATTGGGGTTAGAACATGCTCCTTTAGCTTGGAGGAGTTTGTTATTACCCACCTTCTGAAGCCTACTTCTGTCAATTTGTCAAACTCATTCTCCGTCCAGTTTTGTTCCCTTGCTGGCGAGGAATTGTGATCCTTTGGAGGAGAAGAGGTGTTCTGGTTTTTGGAATTTTCAGCCTTTTTGTGCTGGTTTCTCCCCATCTTCATGGATTTATCTACCTTTGGTCTTTGATGTTGATGATCTTTGGATGGGCCTTCTGAGTGGACGTCCTTTTTGTTGATGTTGATGCTATTCCTTTCTGTTAGTTTTCCTTCTAACAATCAGGCCCCTCGGCTGCAGGTCTGTTGGCGTTTGCTGGAGGTCCACTCCAGACCCTGTTTGCCTGGCTATCACCAGCAGAAGCTGCAGAACAGCAAAGATTGCTGCCTGTTCCTTCCTCTAGAAGCTTTGTCCCAGAGGGGCACCCGCCAGATGCCAGCCAGAGCTCTCCTGTATGAGGTGTCTGTCAGCCCCTGCTGGAAGGTGTCTCCCAGTCAGGAGACACGGAAGTCAGGGACTCACTTGAGGAGGCAGTCTGACCCTTAGCAGAGCTCGAATGCTGTGCTGGGAGATCTGCTGCTCTCTTCAGAACCGGCAGGCAGGCTGAAGCCACATCCACAGCTGCCCCTTCCCCCAGGTGCTCTGTCCCAGGGAGATGGGAGTTTTACCTATAAGCCCCTGACTAGGGCTGCTGCCTTTTTTTCAGAGATGCCCTGCCCAGAGAGGAGGAATCTAGAGAGGCAGTCTGGCTACAGCGGCTTTGCCGAGCTGTGTTGGGCTCTGCCCAGTTTGAACTTCCTGGTGGCTTTGTTTACTCTGTGAGGGGAAAACCGCCTACTCAAGCCTCAGTAATGGTGGACGCCCCTCCCCCTACCAAGCTTGAGAGTTCCAGGTCAACTTCAGACTGCTGTGCTGGCAGCGAGAATTTCAAGCCAGTGGATGTTAGCTTGCTGGGCTCCATGGGGGTGGGATCCGCTGAACTAGACCACTTGTCTCCCTAGCTTCAGCCCCCTTTCCAGGGGCGTGAATGGTTCTGTCTCACTGGCATTCCAGGCACCACTGGGGTATGAAAAAAAAAATCCTGCAGCTAGCTCAGTGTCTGCCCAAATGGCCACCTAGTTTTGTGCTTGAAACCCAGGGCCCTGGTGGTGTAGGCACCCAAAGGAATCTCTTGGTCTGTGGGTTGTGAAGACCGTGGGAAAAGTGTAGTATCTGCTCCAGAGTGCACTGTTCCTCACGGCACAGTCCCTCATGGCTTCCCTTGGCTAGGGGAGGGAGTTCCCTGACCTCTTGTGCTTCCCAGGTGAGATGATGCCCTACCCTACTTCTGTTCGCCCTCCGTGGGCTGCACCCACTGTCTAACCAGTCCCAATGAGATGAGCCACGTACCTCATTTGAAAATGCAGAAATCACCTGCCTTCTGCATTGATTCACTGGGAGCTGCAGACTGGAGCTGTTACTATTCGGCCATCTTGAAAGCTGAACCTAAATCTTTTTTTTTTTTGAGATGGAGTCTCGCTCTGTCACCCAGGCTGGAGTGCAGTGGCATGATCTCAGCTCACTACAACCTCTGTCTCCCAGGTGCAAGCGATTCTCCTGCCTCAGCCTCCCAAGTAGCTGGGATTACCGGTGCATGCCACCACGCCCAGTTAACTTTTTTGTATTTTTAGTAGAGCAGGGGGTCTCGAGTCCTGACCTCCGATGATCCCACCCGCCTCAGCCTCCCAAAGTGTGGGATTACAGGCATGAGCCACTGTACCCGGTGATCTGTCAGCCACTTTCCTTGTCCTCTACAGCTAATCACCCAGTTCTGTGCCTGTGTTTTACACACAAAAACCTGCACATATTTATAGCAGCTTTATTTATAATTGCCAAAAGTTGGAAGCAACCATGATGTACCTCAGTTGATGAATGGATTTGGCTGGGCCTGGCTCCCCTCTATCTAACCTGGGAAGTGGAGTGTGATTGTGTGTGTGTTTGTTAGTGGAAGGACGTGTGGTTTCTCTCTGCATGGATGAATGAGTGTATTTGGAGGGTCATGGTGCTGAGAGACTGCAACTGGGATTCGGTCTGTGGGTATGAGTGAAGATTATAAGTGTGTAACCCCTCACATGTGTACTGTACTTTACACTTTAAGTGGCAGCATAGTGCTTAACCATGGCAGCAGCAGTTAACACATAGACTCTGCAGCTAGATTTCTTGGGGTTCAAATTCTGCCTCAATTCTGTGTGACCTTAGGCAAATTACTTAACTTCTCAGTGCCTCAGTTTCCTCACTTTTAACACAAGGAAATATTAACAGATCCCTCCCCTTCTTTTAGGATTATTGTGAGAATTAGAAGAGTTAATATATGTTAGGGGCTTGATACCTGGCATGTAATAAGAGCTAATTAAGTGTTCACTGTTATAATTTCTCATAACTACAGAGTAGTTTGATATTTCAGGGAGAAATAATATATGTTTGTTTCCACTGCTTTCACAACAACCCTATGTTGTAATTAGCACTGTTCCACTGGCACCTAAAGACACGGAGGCTCTGGGAGATTTCTGGCCCTAGGCCACGAAGGCCCACTTGGGACTCAAGCTGAGGTCCTGTGATTCCATTTGGGAGCAGGAGGAGGGATTTGCAGGTGATCTTCCTGGGCCTCCTGAGAGCAGCTCAGGTGCCCAAGATGGACTCAGGCAGGCAGCTCTGCTGTATGTGAAGCCCAGTGAGGGGCAGTGGGGGGGGCCACCCTGCAGGTACAAGTTAATCTCCCTGTATCCCCTCTGCCCACTTACCCTTACTCCTTTTTCTACCCAGATAAGGAGGGTTCCTGCCCCCAGGTGAACATTAACTTTCCCCAGCTCGGCCTCTGTCGGGACCAGTGCCAGGTGGACAGCCAGTGTCCTGGCCAGATGAAATGCTGCCGCAATGGCTGTGGGAAGGTGTCCTGTGTCACTCCCAATTTCTGAGGTAAGTGAACGGGAAAGAGAAAGTGCATTGATGGCCAGGTGTTGTGGGAAACAGAAGAAAACGTCACCCAGGCGGAGGTGAAGGGAGGTTAGTTGCAGGGACAGTTGGGAAAGGTATACCAGTGGGGTGACCCTCAGCCTGTTCTAAAAGAAGAGTGAAAGGTGGGTAGTCTGATGAGTTGCAGTGGGGAGCCTGTCTCAGGCAGAGGGAACAGAATAAGCAAGAGCTTGGCTGGGTGTGGTGGCTCATGCCTATAATCCCAGCACTTTGGGAGGCTGAGGTGTGTGGATCACCTGAGGTCGGGAGTTCAAGACCAGCCTGACCAACATGGAGAAACCCCGTCTCTACTAAAAATACCAAAAAAAAAAAAAAAAAATTTAATGGGTGTGGTGGCGGGTGCCACCCACTCGCTACTCAGGAGGCTGAGGCAGGAGAATTGCTTGAACCTGGGAGACAGAGGTTGTGGTGAGCTGAGATCACGCCATTGCACTCCAGCCTGGGCAACAAGAGCGAAACTCCGTCTCAAATTAAAAACAAACAAACAAACAAAAAACAGCTTGGTGGTACCCTTGGGTTGAAATCTCGTGGTTGTCATGTGCTACTTTTAACAATTTCTCAGCAAAGTAACCTGAAGATAACTGATAGAATCCAATAGTGCAGAGATGAGCAATTGAAATCTAGAGAGGGGGTGTGCTCTTGGTGCCCGAGAGGGAACTATGGTTTCTCTAAACTAAGCTATGGTCTCCCTGGAGCCAGGGCTCTCAGATGCCAACTGCATGGATAGGCTTTGCAGTCAAGAAGACCTTGGTTCAAATGTTAGCTCTGACACTTACCTAACCTTCTCACCTCCCTGAGTCACAGTTATCTCGCTTATAAAATGTAGCTAAATAAGATCTAATTGATCAGATAATCCCATTTTAACCTAAAGAAGAAGGCATGGCAGAACTTCCTAATAGTAGAGGGATTCTTGGGGAGAGAAATGGCCATGACCCCTCAGGAAGGCCACAGTGGACATCTGGGACCACAGTATACCCAGGTGCCTGCTAGGGATGGTCTGACCACAGTATACCCAGGTACCTGCTAGGGATGGTCTGAAGGAGAAGAGTATGTCTAGAACCTGTAGAAAATGCAAGCAGAGCCCCCAGAAGGTGAGGCTTTGCTCCGTGGGTGTGTGGGATGGGGTGGGGTCAAGGAGCTGGTCTAGGATTTAAGCTGCAGGTACTCCTGCCTAGTCTAATGGATATTGTTGTTGATGGTATTGTTATAATTTTCTTCCTCCAGCTCCAGCCACCACCAGGCTGAGCAGTGAGGAGAGAAAGTTTCTGCCTGGCCCTGCATCTGGTTCCAGCCCACCTGCCCTCCCCTTTTTCGGGACTCTGTATTCCCTCTTGGGCTGACCACAGCTTCTCCCTTTCCCAACCAATAAAGTAACCACTTTCAGCACGTTCTGTCTCTGTCTCCCCTGACTTGGGTTGAGGTGGGTGGGCAAGTGTTAAGGGTGTGACCAGATCATCCAGGCATGAAGTCCAGAGAAGGATCATCTGGTAGGTGTTAGCATTCTCCTGGTGGATCCTTGCATCAACCCTAAGAATCTGGTCATTATTCCTCCAGGGGGATGGATGAGAAAAACGAGGCTCAGACAGGTGGTGGGATGCTTCCAAAGTCACTCAGATTCATTGCTGGGGGTGCTGATAAGCAGCAGCATGCACCAGGTGCCAGACACGGTGCTGGGAGGTTTGCTTATGAGATCCTCTGGCTCCTCAAAACAATCCCCAGAGTAGTTAACAACATACCCCTGTCATAGACCTGGACTCCATGAGGTTACTTGCCAGTGGCCACACAGAAAGATGGCAATCCAGGATCCTCTCTTATTGATACTTTAAGTCAAAGTTTTATTTTATATAAGTAATATAGTTATATGCATCCAAACTCAAAAGATTAAAAAAAGATATACAATGAAAAGTGTCTTTCACCCTTTACCCCCGTCTCCACCTTCCACCCCAGCCACCAAGTTGTTTTCTATAAAGACAAAAAATGTTCTCAGTTTCTTGGGTTTCTTTTCAGATATGTATCCCCAGCTCTCAATCCTTTCTCTCTCCCTTCTCTATTTCTTCCTCTTTTCCTTTCTATTCCCCCTCTATGCCTCACTCTATTCTCTTTCTCTCTCCTCTATTCCTTCCTCTCCATCCTCCCCTCTCTCCATACTCCCTCTCTTAATGCCCCTCTCTCTGTGTACTTTCCTCTCTCTCCATAGTGTCCCCTTCTACTTCTCTCCCCACTCCCTATCTCTATCATCTCTTTCCATCTGTTAGAGTAGGTAGTTAGACATGAGCAGGACAGAAGAGGGCTCCCCCCTCACATGCCCAGGGATGTCAGGTGATGATCAGGTGATGGTCAGGTAGTGGTTAAACTGTCTCTCTAAAATGATCACTGGGCCGGGTGCACTGGCTCACACCTGTAATCCCAGCACCTTGGGAGGCCGAGGCGGGTGGCCCACCTGAGATCAGGAGTTTGAGACCAGCCTGGCCAACATGGCCAAACCCCATCTCTACTAAAAATACAAAAATTAGCCAGGCATGGTGGCATGCACCTGTAATCCCAGCTACTCAGGAGGCTGAGGCAGGAGAACTGCTTGAACCCGGAAGGTGGAGGTGGAATGAGCTCAGATCACACGACTGTACTCCAGCCTGGGCAACAGAGAGAGACTCCATCTTATTTTTATTTTTTAAAGTTACAAATAAAAGTTTTCTTGGCTCTGAAAAACAAAGATCAGCAACGTTTTAAGTAAAAAGTCATAGAAGGGTTATTTTAGTCTTCTATTAGTTCAGTCTACGCAGTTAACACCTGTTCTGCTTGATATTCATAAACATTTCAGCTCTCCATGAGAGTCCTGAAAGTTTTTTCCTCGATTCTAATGTCACAATCTCCAAAGTTATCAGAAACCTGCATTCAAGAGCACCTGTCAAAGTCCTATAGCTGATTATAAACCACCTTTTGAAGAGAATCAAAACAAGACAATAATTGTGGGTGACACAAAGTCTTAGGACAGCCACTACTAAAGCCACATTTGACAATTTTGGTTACTTCTGTGGCATACAATTTTACACAACAATTATAATTATTAATTACATACACTAAGCCATATCAGAATTACAGGACTTTCCAGTAATTTTGGAACATATACTAATAACATATTTATACAAATACAGCCCAAAGAAAGCCAAACACCATTTCATATTTGACAATGCTTCCTGTATGATTTTTACACCAAATAAGCCAAATATGTCATTTTTGGACTTTAGGGGACCTAATAGCTATAAGATTAATTAGGTCAGAAAAAGACATAATTTATAATTTGGTTTTGGAAAGTTTGTTACTATCAAAGGTTTAAAACACTTGATATTATAGAAGAGAATCATAGGCCATCATCAGTCATCTAGCCAAAATAACTCAAAAATTTTAAAAAGGCAAAAAACTTTATTCATGGAAAATCTTGTTCAAGAGAAAGCCAAATTTCACCTTTGCATTAGTGTACTATTAATATCAAACCCAATTCTTAGTAGAACCTTAGACAAATCTCTTCAATTTTAATGTTTGGCCCTAAGGTAAGATTCTGATAAATCTTATGACCCTTTACACATTTTTGTTAAAGAGCAGATCAGTGCTCCAAGGAAACCCTTTTGTGCTTTTATTCCAATGTTCAATTTACAGAAAAACCGAATAATGTCACTTTAGCTTTAGCCAATATGTTCACATATAGAATTTCTTTTACCAGATTAATCTTTCACAAACCTATCACAACTTGCTCAAACCTTCAGCTTTATGCTATCTTAGTTAAAACCTTTAACCCTCTAAACTAGTGTAGCCAAAAAACTCCCACATTTCCATGCCTTCTTATAATCTTTTACCAAAAACACATTTCACTTTCCTGACACACCTTGCATGTAAAACGTTTCTGTAGTAGTCTCAATTGCATGTTACACTGTTAACTCTTAGAAACTGTTGTTGTTGCTGAAAAACCTGTTAAGTGAGTGATTTTTAATTTTGTAGCAGGTGTGGAGTCTAAGATACGAGACAAAAATGCAGATAAGGTATCCTTCCATCATAGTGAGGGGGCATCCCTAACTCCACATGTCCACAGGCCTTACCTAGAATCTAATGGCTCAAAGAATAGCTCTTCTTTGACTTTTCAAAAGTCAAAGAAGCAGTTCATGATCTTAAAGCGTTTAGCAAACCTAATTATCTGACCTAATTTAGACCAAATGTCTTTATTTTACCAATAATTTTTTAAACTGTCCTTGTCTTCCAAAGCTTACTAAAGTCACGTGAACTAAAAGGCATTAGTTTTTATTTTCCTGACAAAATATTTAAGCGCTTATTTTTGAGCCAATTAATCAGAGCTCCTTCATATATAAATGTCACACACACAACACATATAAATATACAGACAGCAGAAGATCCAGTAGTTGTTAAGATTTTTCATTTGGCAGTTTTTAAGTTTCTTAATTGGATTACTGGCTTCAGGGTGGGGTCCTTTGAGGAACAGGGTTAGGAAAACATGCCGTTTCTAGGGCTTAATAAGCAGATACAGATGGAAAGCAAAACAGATCCCCCAAAATTCAGGGTCCTATTTTTATACCAGATCCTGAATTCCCAAAAAAGAAATACTACAGAACAAGACAATGAATGATCTTACTGTGAGTTTCATTGCAAGACAACCCAGAGTCAATCAGCCCATTCTGTGATCAGCCTATCCCCCATGGAAGCCTTATCTCAGTGGTGGGGTGGGGGATGGGGACGTTTCCATACCTTCCAGGTGGCTGAGAGCACACCTCTCTGATCCAAACGTGCAGAGAGCCAAGTAACCCGCCATAACTGCCACTGGCCAGGCCCAAAAGTATATTTGCTACCTAGTTATTACACACCAAAGCTCACTCATAATGTGAAGTAATTTCTGATACTCTAAAAAGTAAAAAATGTCAGATAACGCAATGCAAAACAGAACAGAGCCTTAGCTTTTGAGAGAGATCTATCTGCTTCCAATCCCTGGGGTTTAATGAGGAAAACAGATGTTTTCCCTAAAACGGGGTCTGTGGCACCTCCTCTGTTTTTCTCAAGGAGTCCAAGGCTATTAGAAATTATCTTAGGTCCTCTCACATGTGCATCAAGAGTGGCAAGAAGGCAAAACAGAGAAACAATTCAGTCGACTGTGAAAAAAAAAATACCTTTTTTTCCCCTTGTCTTGTTTTCCCCTTGTAAAAAAAATACTTTTTTCTTCAGAAGAATAAGATCCAAGAAGAGAAAAAAAATAAAGACCTTTTAAATATACGTATAGCTTCGATATCTGCTTTTAATTAAGCTAACTTTTAACAAAATCTCTTATTACCAGACTCTAGCCGGGACAAACAGCCAATATTTATGGCCTTTAAACTTTACTAAAGGTAATCTCCCAGGTGAAACCAATAAGCCTTAACGAAGGTTATGACTTAACCACAGGTGTACGAGGTATTTTCAAACAGGTGGTAAGCAGTTTTTACAAGATTTAGAATCTACAAAGGCAGCTTAGAGAAGGGAAAATTCAAAAAGGAAAGCCAGATGTTGTTCAAGGAGGGGCAGAGAATCAACAAATGGCAGAGCTCACGTAGATATCAAACTAGAAAGGACTAATTCCCTGAGCTGGGAATTGAACCCTGAATGTGGGCTGCCATTGTGAAAAGACAAATCCTTAGCTACTAAGCTTCAGCATTGGGCAGTTTCCATTTCTTTTCTTAGAAGGACCCTAGAGGCAGCCAATTTTGAGCTTGCAAAGGCTTTTAACTGCTCAAGACAATTTTTAGGGCTATGACGTGAACCTCAAAATTCTTGTCCTCTGGATGCTGGAGACTAAGAAGGTATACCACCATATGGTTACAAGGTCAAGCTTCCAAGGGCATAAGACAAGGGGAAAACTTGACTCCGTTTTTTGTTTGTTTCAGGGACCTGCCGCAAAGTTTGTAACTGACCAGTGTGCCAGACTGGCTTGAACAGCAAGCTTACGGGGTCCTAAGCCCATATTCTATCCTAAGGTATGACAGAAAAATACAGAAAGACAAATTCATAGCACAAATTACACCAGATTTGCTACAGCTTAAGACTAGCCACATGAAGGCTTTTGTTTCATTAACTGAAACTTTGCAGAGGAGGCAGTGATTTTTACCATTCCTACAGTCGGCGCGCACAGAGAGAGGCCAGAAGTCTGACTGGTAAGAAATTCTTACCCTTTTGCTGGCATGCCAGGTTTCTGGGTTCCCTTTCCCTGAGTGGCCCTAGCGAATGTACTTGCTGCATCATAGCCCTGGGGGCCAAGCTGCAACACAAAATTTAAAAAAAAAAAATCTCAATTTTGTAAGATGCTGCCCAGGGGGTTGCATGGGGTAACCAAATTAACATTTTCCATTCCAGCCAGAGCAAAATACGTGTGACAAAACATAGACATTAGCCGCTTTGCTTAGCACCCAATATCTAACTGGCAAGGCTCAAACTTGCCCCCGGTTGGGCCTTGTCATCTTTAATCCATTCAAAGTGGGGTGGAGTGACCTCCGACCCGGAATTTCAACATGTGGTCTCTGGGCAAGATGGAAGAGCAGGTAGTCTCAAGTAACAGAAACGATAGGAAAAGAAAAGGAGAGAAAGAGAGAGTAAGAGAGAGAAGCCTGGTCTGAGGCAGGGTGGGGAAGCGGGGAGCTCAGGGAGACCAGAGGAATACCCACCCATTGCAGCAACACTGAATCAAAAGTTCAGGCAGGTACTTGTCAGTCACAAAGGGATCTTTTCCAGCAGTCCCATCAGCTCTCAAGTTGCCCCCTCTGGGGAGAAAAAAGTTCCCCATGTTCCAAGATCCTGTACATGCCTAATCCAGTCACCTGTAGCCATCAGCAAACAGTGCAAGGCAGATTAATCCAGAGAATAGCAGTTAACATTTCATAGTGCCAAATCCATTTCTAACCAAGAGGGATGTTACTGAGGGGGACCTCTGACCCACTGTCTTTCTCTTTTCTTTCTTTTCTTTCTAACCACTGTCTTTCTCTTTTCTTTCTTTTTCTCTTTCTTCTTTCTTCTTTTTGAGATGGAGTTTTTGGCTGTGTTGCCCAGGCTGGAGTTGTGTTTCATCCTAAGGTACCCCTTTTTATGACAGAAAAATACAGAAAGAAAAATTTACAAAATACAGAAAGAGCCCCCTCTGCTGGAGAAGAAATCTCCACCCACTCCACCTCCAGCCCCGACTCCTCAGCCTCTCCCACCCGCTCCGCCGCCACAGCCAGCCCTGCCCTCACCACCCCCGCTGGTGGCCCCCACGTCCAGCTCACCACCGCCACCGCCGCCGCCACCTCCACCAGCTATGCCCTCGCCTCCACTGCCACCCCCGCCAGCCGCTGCCCCACCGGCTGCCCCTCCAGGGGAGCCCGCCCCCCATCCCCCGAGGACCCTGAGCTGCCGGACACCTGGCCTCTGCACCTGGCCAAGAAGCTGGAGACGGCGGCCGTGTGTGGAGAGACGGACTAGAAGGCTGACGAGAGTGGCGGAGAGGGCATCTTCCGTGAGCGGGACGAGTTCGTCATCCGCGCAGAGGTCATCCTTTCCCTCAAGGTGAGTCCCAGGCTTCTCCAAAAACTGGGCCTGATGGGTTACTTGAGTGTTTGTTGAGCGCCTGCTGGATGAGAGTCTTGTGTTGGGACCTGCGGATCCAGTCATGGCTGAGGGAGAATGGCTGGGCCCACTGGAATTCACAGTCCAATGGGCCCGTTAGAGGTGGCAGTGACCTGCGGGCCTCAGAGGTGTTATTTGCGTATGTGTTTATACACGCGTTACCTGTATGTAAGGTAAATACTTTTTTTTTTTGAGACAGAGTCTCGCTCTGTCGCCCAGGCTGGAGTGCAGTGGCGCAGTCTCGGCTCACTGCAACCTCCGCCTCTCGGGTTCACGCCATTCTCCTGCCTCAGCCTCTAGAGTAGCTGGGACTACAGGCGCCCACCACCACGCCCGGCTAATTTTTTGTATTTTTAGTAGAGACGGGGTTTTACGGTGTTAGCCAGGATGGTCTTGATCTCCTGACGCACCGCCTTGGCCTCCCAATGTGCTGGGATTATAGGCGTGAGCCACCGCGCCGGCCAGGATCTTTGTTTGTTTGTTTGTTTGTTTATTTGTGATGGAGTTTCACTCTGTCGCCCAGGCTGGAGTGCAGTGGTGCGATCTCGGCTCACTACAACCTCTGCCTCCCAGGTTCAAGCAATTCTCCTGCCTCAGCCTCCCGAGTAGCTGGGATTACAGGCACATACCACCACACCCGGCTAATTTTGTATTTTTAGTAGAGGTGGGATTACCATGTTGGCCAGGCTGGTCTCGAACTCCTGACCTCAGGTGATCCACCCGCCTCGGCCTCCCAAAGTGCTGGGATTACAGGCATGAGCCACCGCGCCCAGCCACCCCCTATGGCTTAGAAGGGACTCTAATTTTTCTAAGTTAAGCCTTTAACCCAGGTTTGGTCAAGCATCGTTGCTTTTTATTAACAGGGGCCTTTAAGCCTCTTTGTCTTAGGAGGGACTCTAACTCTCCTAAGTTGGGCTTCTAACCCAATCCCATCCTTTACCCAGGTAAAATGTACCCCACCACATATCCAGAGTTGGCCAATTGGTGCTGCTGTCTTTTTCTTTGGGTCAGAAGTCTCTTCAGTATAGTCGCTTCATGGTGGCCAGGAAGATGTTACCAGAAAGGAGTCCGGATCCAGACCCCAAGAGAGGGTTCTCAGATCTCACACAAGAAAGAAATCAAAGCAAGTCCATAGAGTAAAGTGAGAAAGCAAGTTTATTAAGAAAGTAAAGGAAAGGGAAAGAGTGGCTACTCCATGGGCAGAGCAGCCCCAAGGGTTGCTGGTTCAAGATTTTTATGGTTATTTCTTGATTATATGCTAATCATGAATAATATGGATTATTCATGAGTTTTCATGGAGAGGGGAAGAGATTTCCCAGAACTGAGGAACCCTCCCCTTTTTAGTCTATATAGGATAACTTCTGAGTGTTGCCATGGTGTTTGTAAATTGTCATGGCACTGATAGGAGTGTCTTTTAGCATGCTAATGCATTATGATTAGCATAGAATAAGCATTGAGGATGACCAGAGGTCACTTTCATTGCCATCTTGGTTTCAGTGGGTTTCGGCTGGGTTCTTTACCACATCCTGATTTATTAGCAGGGTCTGTGTCCTGTATCTTGTGCCAACCTCCTATCTCATCCTGTGACTAAGAATGCCTAACCCTCTGGGAATGTAGCCAAGCAGGTCTCACCCTTATTTTATCCAGCCCCTATTCAAGATGGAGTCACTCTGGTTGGAAGGCCTCTGACACAATGATTTCTTACTTTAATCCTGGGGTGTATGCTTATCCTTTGGGGTGAGGGAGAAGGAGAATAAGGGAGTAATGTCAGTGACTCTGGCCCCCCAGGAACAGCCTTCATGTCCTTCCCTTCTCTACCCACCGTGGAACATGAGAGATCTGGAAAGTTTCAGTGACATTGTCTGGAATATCTGGCCAGCCTGGCTTGGTGTCTATCAGGCTTTATCTTCCTCATCTTCTTGTGGGACCAGGGACCAGGGACCAGACAAGGCCCCAGGGCATCTCCATTCACTCCCAGGGGCACAAACTGATAGAGCCTCCTGGTGGGAGTGGGGATGCTTTGTGCATATGATAGCCCCTTGGCCAGAGATGGCAGTGTAGATTTTCCCAGCTCCCCACTTTCTGATTTCTATTTTTGTCCATGCTCGGGGCTCCCCAACCTTTTAGGCAGAAACAGAGGCATCCAGTGATGGGTTGGGAAGAGTTGCTGGGAACTCGGTGTGTGACTACCACTAGCTCCACTTTCTCCTGTCCTTCTACAGGTTTGCATTCTGAAAGAGTGGCCCAGGCAGGGTGATGTCTAACCCAGGGATGGCAAAGGTGTCCACATGCCATCATTTCTTCCACCAGCACCCATATCACATGATTGCTGCTCCTTTCCATTAGCCCATGTGTGGCCACAGAGCCCTCAGCACAGGGCTCCAGGCAGCTGCTACAGCTGCCCATTGATTGGGGTTGATAGATAGATTTGCTACCCCTGATTTAACTCAAGAAATAAAATGCTAATGGTGAAAAGTCAGACCTGGCAGTTGAGGTTTTACTGAGTAAGAAGACTGCATAGGGGACCCTGAGCAGGGGTCCAAAGGAGATGGGACCTCAGGCCCTCCACCAGAAGCTTAAGAGGGGGTAAAGCTTTTTCAAGGGGTCCCTAGCCCAGAGGCCTCCTGCAGAAGATGAGGTGGAAGTTGCCAGGGATCTCAGTAATGCACAGGAAGAACCTACCAGGGAAGGAGAACTGAGAGGTGGGATGGGGCAGGTAAGAAAGCAGGGGTGGGTTAGACGAGGCAGAACCTCTGGCTGAGACCCTTCCTTTAATTTTCTTTTTTAAGCTGCTTGGTCAATAAGTTTATTGTTTTTATCTGAATAATCTTATAGAAAATGACTATTTGCCAGGCGTGGTGGAACGTGCCTATATTCCCAAGTACTTGGAAGGCCAAGTGGGGGAGGATTGCTTGAGCCCAGGAGTTGGAGGCTACAGTGAGCTATGATTGTGCCACTGCACTCTGACTTGGGTGACAGAGCGAGACTCTGTCTCTGAAAAAAAAAAAAAGAAGAAAAAGGAAAAAGAAAAGACAAGAAAATAGTTGTTTGGCTTTGCGCTCAGCAGCCTGCTCCTGAGCTCTTAGAAAACTTGCCTTCTGAGCTACTCAATCTTTCTTCTGGACAGGGGACGTCTTGGGATGGTTCCACCTTTTCTTAACTTCTTCCCCAGGCTTCTTCTCGTGAACTGGATTCTCTTGTTCAGCATCATGAGCTTTCTTACATGTCTCTCCGTCATGACTGGAGTTATGTTGTTCTTTATGTATTGAGAGAATTGTTTCTTGTAAACATCTTCATCTTCTTACATTGGGTAATGCATATAATCTGCGATCTTCTGACCCAGGATGTGCTTCTGCATTGAACTCCCTGCTTTCTGAATTGGAACCAGGGAATTGTTTGGTAACTGTGAGGGATAGAAAACCTCAAACCGCACCTCCCTTCAGGGCCCCCCTACCTTTATTTCCGTTGGTAGTTCTGGCAAGTAGCAAGTGAAGGCACCAAGTAACCATCAATGCTTCCCATGTGATACCCATCTCTGCTCACCTCCACTTGACCTTCATAGGTGTTGTCCATGCCAAGCCTATTGAGGGGCCTTCGGGTCAGCACAGGCCAGTACAATGTGCTGCATCATAATCTGGCCGGCCAACCTTCATGCTACACTTTAGACATTCATGAACATATGCTGTGCAGACGATCATATTCCCTTCTGTATGGGCAAAAACCATATGACAAATGATCTCTCTGTTAGTTGCATGAACTATCCTGAATTTTGGTGTGTTCTACTTATTTTCATCCTGGATTACCAAGTGTGTCTGAGCATAGTAATCAGTTTAACCCACTGGTCTTCTAAATGTCACCTGCATCTCTTAAAGTAGGCCTTACTCTTAACAATTTTAACACACTCCATCCTCCGGAACAGAGAGCTGTGTCCATGGCTTGACACAGACCTGCAGCGTGCAAGGGGGGCCAGGCAAGGCGGAAGCCCTACGATCATTCTTTGATCAACTTTTGCAGCCAAGTGAATGCTGTAGGTTGGGGACTCTGAAGATTTGTGATTGGAAAGGGGGAAGGAAAAAGGACAGGGTCCCAGACTGGTCTCTTCCCCCTCTTCCAGGCCTTGATGGGCCACACTTGATATAGGCAGACCACAGCAAAGCTTAGTTTTGGCCAGGAGAACAGCTCCCAGGGCCCAGGAATCCCAGTAAACAGGTGGATCGAGATGGGACAGCCAACCTCAAGGCCCCTCACAGAACCACTCAGCCCAGCTGCCCCTCCAGATGTAGGGCAGGGCTTCTTCCCGCACTTATTTTCTCCCATTTCCGATGGCAAACTGCTTTGCAGATGCCTCTAAAGGCCATCCCCAGCCCAGGAAGCCATGTATGGTAATACCTACATGGAAACAGACATCTTCTCTGCAGGAAAGTGCAGGTTTGGGGTTGGAGTGATAGTAAGAAGTTACATGAGTGAGCTGGAGCTTAGAAAATAAAGTTCTAAAGACAGACCAGTCAGGGAGGGGAAGGTCCTGCCCCAGAAACAACATCAGCAGAGGCATTCACTCATTCAATATTTATAAAGCACTTACTATATGTTCTATTCTAGGCGGTGGGGATTTGATATGAAGGAAAAGAGTGTGTGTGTGTGTGTGTGTGTGTGTGGTGGAGAGGATAGCCAATAAATACATGAACTAACACATATATAACATGTTAGGTGGAGGAAAAGTTATGGAGAAATACACAGTTAGGTAAGAGGAATAGTGAGTCCGGAGGTGGGGTAGAGATGGGGGTGATTACTTTGCAGAGTAGTCAGGGAAGGTCTTAAAGTATTATTCAAGTAGTGAATTCAGTGAAGGAGGACATGAGCTGCGTGACAACCCATGAGAAGAGGAATTTAGAGAGAAGAGAGTTCCAGAACAAAGGACCTGAGGTCAGAGTGTTCTCAGGGTGTTGGGGATCATCCAGGAGGCTGGCATGGCTGGGGTGAATGAGTGGTCAGGAGCCTGAGGTGAGTTGAAGTCAGAGAGGTAGCATGGGCACAGAGAATAAGGGCCTTGTGGCTCATTGCAAGGATTTTGCCTTTTATTTGGAGCAAATTTGGGAGCCACTGGAGGAGTTTGAGCAGAAGAATGACATATGACTTCAGTTGGAAAAGGATCCTTCTGGCTGCTGTGTTGTGAATACTACAGGGGAGATGCAGAACCAGGGAGGGCAGGTAGGTCACTGCAACAGGGCAGGCAAAAGCTGGCTTAAAAAAATGCTTCAGGCTGGGCATGGGGGCTCACACCTGTAATCCCAGCACTTTGGGAGGCCAAGGCTGGCAGATCACGAGGTCAGGAGTTCGAGACCAGCCTGGCCAACATGGTGAAACCCTGTCTCTACTAAAATACAAAAAAATTAGCCAGGTGTGGTGGTGCGCGCCTGTAATCCCAGCTACCTGGGAGGCTGAGGCAGGAGAATTGCTTGAACCCGGGAGGCAGAGGTTGCAGTGAGCCAAGATGGCGCCCCTGCACTCCAGCCTGGGGGACAGAGCAAGACTCCGTCTCAAAAAACAAACAACAAAAAACTCTTCATCCAGTGGTATGAGGCCCCCCACACTGTCAGGTAGAAATCTTGGCTTCCTTAAACAAACCTTTATTGTTTCCCTTATTGGAAGTATTCCTTCCTTGGTTTCTAAAACACTACAGAGCCCTGAGACACAACATTTAACATAATCATAGTAATGCTGAATTACAAGCCAACTCAAAATTCAGTGACTTAAGGCAACAATCATTTGCTCTCACTCTCATATCTGTGGGTCTGCTGGGGTTCAGCTGATCTAGGCTGGGCTCAGCTGGTTCTTCTTGAACCAGCAGGTTCCATAAAATGTATTCCCTGGGTCACCTGAGGTCAGGAGTTCCAGATCAACCTGGCCAACATGGTGAAACCCTGTCTCTACTAAAAATATGAAAAAAATTAGCCAAGAATGGTGGCGGACGCCTGTAATCCTAGCTACTCAGGAGGCTGAGGGAGGAGAATCACTTGAACCCAGGAGGCGGAAATTGCAGTGAGTGGAGATCAAGCCATTGCACTCCAGCCTGGGTGACAAGAGCGAAACTCGGTCTCAGGCTGGGCGCAGTGGCTCACGCCTGTAATCTCAGCACTTTGGGAGGCTGAGGCGGGTGGGTCACGAGGTCAGAAGTTCAAGACCAGCCTGGCCAAGATGGTGAGACCCCATCTCTACTAAAAACACAAAAATTAGCCGGGCGCAGTGGTGGGCACCTGTAATCCCAGCTACTCGGGAGGCTGAGGCAGGAGAATTACTTGAACCCAGGAGGTGGAGGTTGCAGTGAGCCAAGGTCATGCCACTGCACTCTAGCCTGGGTGACAGAGCAAGACTCTGTCTCAAAAAAAAAAAAAAAAAAAAAAAAAGCAAAACTTGGTCTCAAAACAAAACAAAAACACATTCTCGTAGGATTGGTAGAAGGATAAGCACAGATTCCAAGTCTGTGCTTTCATCATGTCTGTTAGCATCATTAGCCAAAATAAGTCACATACCAACCCTGAAGTTAAGGGGCAGAGAAATATACTCTGCCTCTAGTGGAAGAAACTGCAGACTCTTTGATTGTGGATATAGGGAGGGTGATGAATTGGAGCCAGTAACTCAATCTACCACAGTTATTATGTTTAATAACAAGATATGCTTTGGTTGCTCTGATCCATTTATTCTGGCTGTGGGAGAAAAAGCACCATATGTTGGTTGCTGATTGAGAGCATGTACAGTATCCTGCGAGATAGAACCTTACCCACTCGAAGTTTTATTTCCAAGTTGTTAATGTCACACCTGCAGGACATCCCACCATTCCACAAGTCCGGCTGCTTCTGGGTGATGGAGAACATGACAAAACTGGTGAATCCCATGAATAACAGGCCCTTTCTTTCTTTATTTTACGGTAGCACTCTCCCTAGATGTCTGTATGGTTAACCTTCACTCACCTCATTCAAGACTTTGCTTAAGTGTAACCTTCTCCAAAAGGCCCACTATGACCATCCTCATTAAAACTGCAACCTCTGCATCCCCAGTTCCCCTTATTCTACTCACTTTTTCCCCATAGCACCTTGTACTACTATTAGTCTATAGAATTAAATTATATATTATGCTTATTGTTTATTTTCTGGGCCCCACCCTGAATATAATATTTATTATCTTTGCCCCACTCTGAATGTAAGTAAGCCCTCAGAGTGTTTGTGATCAAGAAGGGGAAAGGAAAAGATTATTGTTTTGTCCGTTTTGTGTTTGGCATATAGTAGGCACTCAATAAATATATGTTAATTGAATGAATGAATGAGGAGTTCTTTTCTAGAAGCAATATTATATGGGATACAGTCACTGTGATTAAGAAATTCCACAAATCCGTGGGTACCAGTACTGGCACAGGCATGGAAGGCAAGGAAATAAAATTCAAATTCAGAATATCTATTCCAGTGAGGGCCAATCACCCCTGCCTCCATGCTTTTGAAGGGGTCTCATGTACCTGTCACCAGATAGCTGGTTCATTTTCTCTGGTTAACGGCACCATATCAGGGTTTAGATTGGCCATCACGCTAGCAGGCTCACTGCTGGAGTACACTGCTGTATACCATAAGTGTCAATAGGCCAATCAGCCTTGCTAAGTGGGAAGTCCATGTCATTGGCCCCAGGCTTAGTCCCTACCACTGTCACATGGTGCTTTGTTCACGAGTCCCCTGAGCAAGCACTAGGGTGGCCAGGGAGACAGGCTGACTGACATCTATGGGGGTGTCATCCTCTCTAAGTGATTACAAGAGCTTCTCTTGTAGCTTTTGTGAAGTGCCTGCGGGACATTGAGGGAGGTCTTGGCCCATCTCCTGAGCTCAGTTCCTCTTTGGCTTTGAAGCCCAGTAAATAGCTAATTCTATATGTTGTCATACTGGGTACTGGCCATTATTACATTGTCACAATGTGACTGCGCAAGTGTGCTGTCTCAGTTTCATATAGCTTCTGTAGGAAGATGGTACTAATTGTGCAGTAAGAAACTGTGTTTATAACCTGGATATTAGATCAAGATGGTGAAGATTGCTTCACATTTTTACAACATATCAGGGTGATATGTTGCAAATGTAAGAAACTTGGTAACCCCCATGTGGGATTTCCTCTATCTAGTGGGATTGCACCAACCCAAAATATTCCTTGTGAGGAAACTGGAAGGTTAGAGAAGCAACACTCATTGAAAATCCCCCCAATCTTATGTCCTCTGTAATGCTTTTCTGAAAATGCATCATCTGATCATATTGCAGTAAATGCAACTGCTATATGATTTAAACGTTCATTTCTCTAAGCCTCAAACCCGGTCCAATTCCATTTATGTAGTGTCCAACCTAGGGCTTGGTTTAAGTGAGGAGAGGTCAAGAGTAAGACAATATCTCTTCCGGATTTTGAGGTGTCCTAACACCCATTATTTGCAAATGAGCTTAAGTCCTTTCAGGGACCACCCCAGCAGAACATGGTGTCCAGAAGAGTCAGAGGAGCTAATTATTGGATTCAATCACAGACCAGTGCAGGGATCTTGGAGCCCAAAATACACTCTTCTTGGGCAGGGAAGGGGAGAGGCTGCCCGCTACTGTAACTGGCAAAAGGGTTTGGCTGCTTGCCACTTGTAAAAAGAAGCCAGTATAATGAGAATGAAGTGTGATAAAAAGAGAGCAAGATTTTATTATCCATGCTAGATAGAGGAGAAGTGGATGTAATTCTTTCCAAAGATTTCCACTTTATGATTTGTAGAGGAAACACGGGGTCTTTTAAAGACAGGGGTCAGAATGCAGAAGAGGCAGGGGGCTAGGAGGTGTCAGGTGGAGTGACCCACTCCAATGGGTTGTCTTGAATTATTGTTCCATCTGGTGAAGGGGCCAGCACCATTGTGGCTGAAAGTGTCTGGTCCGTATCAGGATCTGGCCCCTGAAGATTCTAAGGCAACATGTTGACCAGATAAGTGAGTATGATGTGTGTTTAACAAGCATCTAGGTAAATACATGTGCGAAAGGTGTGGGAGCGCAGAATGGGAAAAGAAAGGGAGTGGAGGTTTACAGCATATTCCAAAGCTGTGTTTCGAGATGAAAGGAAACACATATGCAGTTTGTCTCAAAGTTATATCTTGAGAATGGGGAGAAAGGAGGCAAGAAAACAAAGTTTTAAAATGTGGTTTGAAGCCAAGCTCCTCAGTTACACTATTAAATGCAATCCATGCTATTAAGACAGAAATTGTGGTAGAGCTAGGATCTAGTAATGCTACCCTTTCCTGCCTACTGCCAGTCTTGGAAATTCTTGCCCCCAGCCTGGCCCTCACCCTTCACCCTAATGCTACCATCATCCATCCGCCCCACTCTACCAGCCCCAGTGCTTCTGCAGCACCAAGTCTCACAGCCCCATACCAGCTGTAATGGCTCGAGCTTTCCCTTCTTCACTTTTGCTCCTGCTGGTGCTGTGACTGCTGCATGGTTCCACTTGTCCTGTCCATTGATGCAGCCTTTGGAAACGCCAACTTGAAAAATAAGCGAATGGCAAAAAAATCCTCCTCCTTTCCCACCTCATCACTATGTTTACCCAGTTCATAATTCACCTTAAGGTCATGGCAAAGAGAGAGGGTGGGGAAAAAGTACAAATGGAGTGATGGCAGACAAAACAAACAAACACAAACAAACAAACAAAATGAGCCCTCTAGTCATTGCTGCAGCCTCTTGGCCAGGAGATAGGGGTCTGCTTAGCTTAGCTAGTAGAGGTGGTGCTTGGAGGAGCTATAGCATGCACCACCCCACTCCCACCAAATTTTTTTTTTTTTTTTTTTGAGACAGAGTCTGGCTCTGTTACCCAGGCTGGAGTGCAATGGTGCGGTCTCGGCTCACTGCAACCTCCGCCTTTGGGTTCAGGCGATTCTTCTGCCTCAGCCTCCCGAGTAGCTGGGATTACAGGCACTGCCACCAAGCCTGGCAAATTTTTGTATTTTAGTAGAGATGGGGTTTCACCCTGTTGGCCAGGCTGGTCTCGAACTCCTGACCTCAAGTGATCCACCTGCCTTGGCCTCTCAAAGTGCTGGGATTATAGGCGTGAGCCACATCTCCCGGCAGCACGCTGACTTTTTCCACAGAACAGCATAGCATTAGTAAATCCTGCCTGCAGAGCATACAGGTCTTAGACACAGAAGTTTCTGTATATCCCCCTCCCCAGCTGAGACTTTAACCCCCAAATGTCCAGGGCCCAGCCACACCAGACATGTTGGGATGAGCTCATTACATAAAAACTTGGTGAATTTGCAAGAGATGGGACCCCTGGGGCTGCTCTGCCCTAGAGTTTATGGCCTTCACATCTTGAACACTCCTCAGAGGATTTCTCCCTAGATGAACAATCCATAGCCTGTGGTTTATTATGGGTTAGGGTTAGGGCTTTTGCACCACCTGGGGGATAGACAATGAAGGCAACTGCCCTCTTCCATCAATCTCAAAGTAAATACAAATGGGAAGGTTTGTGGTTTCCTCAGCAAGCAGAGCTCTGTGAAGCTAGGTGGCACCACAGGATCTACTTCAAACAAGACCCCAATGTTGGTCGGGCGTGGTAGTTCATGCCTATAATCCCAGCACTTTGGGAGATGGAGGCGGGAGGATTGCTTGATCCAAGGAGTTTAAGACCAGCCTGAGCTGGTTTCTACAAGAAATACAAAAACAGCCAGGCATGGTGGTGCATGCTTGTAGTCCCAGCTACTCGGGAGGCTGAGGTGGGAGGACCACTTGAGCCCAGGAGGTCAAGGCTGCAGTGAGCCATGATAGTGCTACTGCACTCCAGCCTCAGCGACAGAGCAAGACCTTGTCTCAAAAAAACAAAACAAAACAAAAAACCCGGTGAGCTCTGCAGCCTCATGATAGGTGCCTGGGTTGGTTGAGTGGTTGGAGCACAGAATACCCTAGATTGGCTCATTCATGATCTACGTTGTAGGGCCAGAGACTCTGGTTTGAAATAATAGAAATCTCTTGACTTCTTAATATATGACTTAGGTGAGCACATGCTTATCAGAAGGACAGTTCTCCATCCATCCTGGGGGATTCCCATTCCGCTGTGGCAGATTAGCAGAGTCACTGTCATTTCTTATACTTTTCTCTATGATTTCATAGGATACCACTGTATACCACTGTGGTGACTTCCCCTTCACTGTTTTCTTTATGTTTTATTCTTTTCTTTCAGTGTTTAATTTTGACATAATTTCAGACTTAAAGTTACATGGCTGAGCACAGTGGCTCACGCCTATAATCCCAGCACTTCAGAAGGCTGGGGCAAGAGGATCACTTGAGCTCAGGAGTTTGAGACCAGCTTGGGCAATGTGGAGAGACCCCGTCACTACAAAAAAATTAAAAAATTTGCCCGGCATGGTGGTGCACACTTGTGATCCCAGCTCTTCAGGAGGATGAGGCAAGAGGATCTCTTAAGCCCAGAAGTTTCAGGCTGCAGTGAACTGTGATCACGCCACTGCACTCCAGCCTGACAAACAGAGCGAGACCCTGTCTCATAAAAACAAAAAGAAAGAAAAGTTGCAAAAATAGTACCAAGATTTCCTGTATACCCTTCACCCACATTCCCGAAACGCTAACATTTTACAACATTTTTCTTAATCCTCTCTGTGTCTGTCTTTCTCTGACACACACACACATAGACACACATATACCCCACATATTATGTTTGTTCATAGCATATGGGAATAAGTTGCAGACATCTTAAATACTTCAGTGAATTTTCTAAAATAAAGGTATTCTTTAAAATAGCCTCAGTACAATAGTCACATTCAGGAAATGAGCATTAATACAGTACTATTATCTAATCTAGAGGCAAAACTGGCTACATAATTGTAGGGGTACCCAGTGCAAAGTAAAAATGTGGAGCTCCTTGTTCAAAGAAACAGGGGAAAACATCACTAAAGGTACTCAAATAAAAGGCTTTTTTCTTTCTTGCAGAGTCTCTCTGTCTCTAGACATCTCATGGAGCTTTTTATTTATTGTTTCTGTCACTCTCCCTCAGGCACGGGGATAGTTGTGGAGCAGTGCAGACCCTCAGAACTACCTAGGGTCCCTGACCGCTACTTGGTGGTGTGTCCTGGAGGATTCCGCTTGCTGCTGAATTCCTCCTCATGCCAGCTGCCAGACTGAAGCTCTGTGACCCAGCTAGGGGTGGGAAATCAATCTTCCCTGTCCATAGGTCCATTGCACCAACCCATGGATGGGCAGTCCCCAAGCGATTGCAACCTCTGTGCTGAGACATGCTCAGTACAGGATCAGGATAGGTGAGAGGCTGGCTCCTGCCAAGTCACCGGTTGAATGTATTGTGCTGCTGCCAGCCCGGGACTGGGACAGTAATTGGCATTCCCTGAAATGCCACAGGATGTGCACACCTAACTCTGACCCTTCCTGCACCCTTTCCCAAGCCCCCACTGGGAGTGGTTGGCAACGGTAGAACATGAGCCTCCCCTTGCCAATGTGATTCAACTGTCATCTGCATAGCAGCAGTCAGGGGGCAAAGGTGGAAAGGGGCGGGCTGAGCAGAGCCATGGTGTCAGTGGGTGGAGGGCGAGTTGCTGAGAACCCATCCCAGGGAGGCAGCAAGAGGTGGCACTGCTCTTGAGTCCGGACGCCTAGCTCCTGGAGCATGCACCATCGTCTAATTAACCTTCACTTACAAACACAAATTTAAATAACTGAGAATTTTAAGACAATGACCACAGGGAATTACATCCTGGGTGCAGGGTCCTTCTGTGTCCAGGGCCCTGTGTGATTTGGGTGCATGCCTACAAAGCCCATCTCTAGACCTTATTCGGATTCTACAAATTGTCTCAATAATGTCCTTTACAACAAAAGAAAATCTTGGATCCTGTGTTGCATTTAGCTGTCACACCTCTTTAATCTTCTTTCTTTTTCCTTTTTAAAATTACTTAGTTCAGGAGCAGATCTTCCTTTAATCTTCTTTCATCTGGAAAAGTTTCTCAATCTTTTTTTGTCTTTCATGACATTAACATTTTGGACGATTAAAGGCCACGTATTTTACAGACTGTCTCTCAATTGAGTTTATCTGCTATTTCTTCACAATTAAATTCATGTTATGCGTTTCTGGCAGGAATACTATAGAAAAGATACTGTGTTCTTTGTGGTGGATCATACCACGAGGCACATGCTGTTGATTTATTTTGTTACTAATGGTGTTAACTTTGACTACTTGAGTAAGATGGTGGCTGCCTATTTTCCCATTTGCAATAAATAAGTATTTGTGGGAAGATACTTTGGGTCTATGCAAAAATCTTATTACTTCTCAAAATTTTACCCACTAGTTTTAGCATACATTGATGATTCTTGCCTAAATCAATGATTATTTAATGGTTGATAGATGATGTTTTCCTTTTATTTTTTTCTTTTATTTATGTTTTTTGTAGAGACGGTCTCGTTATATTGCTCAGGCTTGTCTTGAACTCCCAGCCTCAAGAGTTCCTCCCACCTCGGCATCCCAAAGTGCTGGGATTACATGTGTGAACCATCATGCCCAGCTGTTAAATGATGATTTTCTAATTCTATCCTTGACCCCTTGTCTACCTTTACTGAGCCCTTTTTGGCTTCCTATCCTTGCCTACGATGTGACATTTTGATGTGTTCCATCTACTCTTCCGAGCCTGTGGACATGATGCGGGTAGGGGAGGTTTGGGGCTCTGATCTCTCTGAGGTTTGGGTTAAATGTCTTAAGCCAGGGTTTACTCCATTAGTTAATGGAGTGTCTTGCTCCCGAGAGGGCATTGAGCTTCACTTTCCCACCATGCTTCTTTCTCTCCTTCCTTCCTTCCATAATTCAGAGACTATGAGAATCATGGCTCTGACTCATAGCTTAACACTTTAACTCTAAAAAACAAATCCCAGGTCCCTCTTTTCCTCCATGGTATCATGTCTACAAAACTAATCTACAAGTACTTGTTGAGTACTTATTCTGTGCATACCGTTTTGCTTGGCTCACTGTAGAGAAGAAATGTGTAAGGCAAAGTCACTGCTTTCAAGAACCCACAGCTGTAAACATGAAGAGTAGAAGCAGGAAGGCCTGGAATATCTCTGTGTAGTCTACATGGAGAGGTCCAGGGGATTTTATGGGATGGGGAGGTAAATAGGTCATGGCAGAGCTGAACTTTAATGATAGCAAACTGATTAAAAAGCATTGGCTCTAGAATTAGACTTTGATTCCAACACCATCTTCATTCCTTCCTAATTTGTTATTCTGGGCAAGTAATTTATCTTTCTGACCTTTAACTTTTTCATTTGTAAGATACAGATATGAATAGAATCTTCTTCTCAGGGCTGTTGCGAATATTAAATGAGATAATGCATGCAAAGCACTTAGGTTGGTTCCTGACATATCCTAAGTGTTTCATAAACAGTAGTTATTAAAATCTTGAAGGTATTATGTGTCAAAAGCTTTTCAAATGCATGTCCACAGTTGACCCAGAAATTCCACTTAGAATCTATCATGAGTAAACAACCAGAAATACCCATAGTGATTACTTATTATATCGAGAAAACCTCAACAACCTTTAACATTTAACATTAACATGTAACCATTGAAGCTTGTTTAAATAAATGGTGATCTCTTTATGCAAGTAAAGCTCTACATATATTAGCAATTATGTTACAGAATATTTAATGATACAAGAAAATCTTTACCTAATATTGTCAACTGGGTAAATCTATGAATCTGCATTAATATATATTCTTAAACTGTTCTCTATCCCATATATTCTTTCATTCTTCCCAGAAACATTTTTAAAGGACTTGAGGAGCTTGCCACTGCCCCAATGGGCATTTGGAAGATTTTTCTCTAGCAAATGTGAATTAAAAAATTTAATGGGACCTCAATATTATGTCAGGAGGGTTCTTCCCAGTGCTCATGTAGCATATCTGGCACACACTAGCCTCTGGTACACTTTGTGAGAGTTAAGTTTATCTGTTTGTCTTTGCATGCCAGCAACTTTTATAACACAACAGCTCTCAGAATCCAGACACGGTGATTTAGAACTACTGGGTATTTGTACTGATAGGGACCAGGCACTATGAGCCTTGAGCTTTCACCTGTGAATAAATCTCAGGGAAGAAGGAGAGGAGAGGGAAGAGACCAAAGAATTGACATTTTCTCCCCACAGTGTGGCTTTTTTATTGATTTAAAGAGAAGAGACGTGAAGCTGCAAAACTTTTTTGGAAGCAAAGCAGGGTGTTTTTATCAGTTCTTATTTTTTGCTTTGAATTCTCAATGCCACTACCTCTGTCCAAGCTTACAATCCATCATAACCAGATGATGGTAAAGCTGCCCACCCTGTTTCTCTAAACAAATCTTCCCAATTCTAGAACTGAGACTTTTTTTTTTTTGAGACAGAGTCTCACTTTGTCTCTCAAGCTGGAGTGCAGTGGCACGAATTTGGCTTACTGCAACCTCTGCTTCTGGGTTCAAGTGACTCTCATGCCTCAGCCACCCAAGTAGCTGGCATTACAGGTGTGCACCACCATGCCTGGCTAACTTTTTTGTATTTTTGCTAGGTTTCACCATGTTGGCCAGGCTGATCTTGAACTCTTGGCCTCAAGTGATCTGCCCACATTTGCCTCCCAAAGTGCTGAGATTACAGGTGTGAGCCACCACTCCCAGCCAAGAACTGAGACTTTAAGCTCTCACTGCATTTGACTCTAGGCAAGTTGCTCCTGGTGGCAGTCAGACTTCTAAGATGACTCCAATGACCTCCACTTCCTGGTTTTTATGCCTTTGTGTGTTCTCCTCCTCGAGTGTGGACTGAACCTAGTGACTTGATTCTAATGAGTAGTGATGTCATGGAAGATGTTGGGACGTCACTTCTGAGATTAGGTTACAAAAGACTATGACTACAATAACTTATTGTATATTTCAAAATAGCTAGAAGAAAAACTTTGGAATGTTCTCAACACAAAGAAATGATAACTGCCTTGGGTGATGGATATGCCAGTTATTCTGATTTGATTATTATACATTGTGTGCATGTATCAAAATATCACATGCCCCCCATAAATATGTATAACAATTATGTATTAATAAAAAAAGACTGGCTGGGCTTGGTGGCTTACACCGGTAATCCCAGCACTTTGGGATGCCAAGGCGGGTGGATCACCTGAGGTCAGGAGTTCGAGACCAGCCTGGTTAACATGGTGAAACCCCGTCTCTACTAAAAATACAAAAAGTAGCCAGTCGTGGTGGCACATGCCTGTAATCCCAGCTACTCGGGAGGCTGAGGCAGGAGAATCGCTTGAACCTGGAAGGTGGAGGTTGCAGTGAACTGAGATTGCACCACTACACTCTAGCCTGGGTGACAGAGTGAGTGAGACTCCGTCTAAAAACAAAAGACTGTGACTTCTACCTTCTATTCAGTCTCTCTGGAGCTTCTTGCTTGCTCACTCTGATAAAGCAATCTATAGGTTATGAGCTGCTCTCTGGAATGACCCACTGACCAACGAACTGGAAGTGACCTGCAAGCAACTGAATCCTGCCAGCAACCATATAAGTGGGCTTGGAAGTGCATGCTTCCCTAGTTGAGCCCCAGCCAGCCAACAATTAGACTTCATCCCTGTAGAAGACCCTGATCCACAGGACTAGTTCTGTAGTCCTTGTGTCCTGCCTCTTCCCTCACCTCCTGTGAGAGTTCCCCTGAATTCCTGCCCTGGTGGTACAGAATGGTGTATCCAGTCTGCCCCCACTGCAACAGAACTGCCTTCTCTTTGGGAATTTGTTTCTTCACAGAATCACAGGATGTTATTTTCAAAGGGTGTCTGTGCTTGTGTTTAACCTTGTGCTATTTTATAATAATGAACCATTGGAAACCAAGTAACTAAGTAAATTACAATGCTTGGTAGGTCAGAATATTATGTAGCCATTAACAATGACACCAGAGAATATTCACCCACCTGGGAAAAAGTTTATAATATAATGCCAAGTAAAAGTCTTGGTAGAAAAAAAAAAACGCTGGTAGAAAATAGTGAAAATAGTACACACTCTCTCTCCCTCCTTCTCTCTCTCTCTATATATATATATATACACACACACACTATATAGAGAGAGTATATACTTATTGTATATGAGTACTATTTTTACTATTTTCATATATGTAAACATTTATAAATAGCATATATAAATTTATACAAAAATATATAGCATTATATACTATATATAAAGTATATATACTTTATATGCATATATAAAGTAATTAAAAGCATATGGAGAGGATATTACTTTGAGATGCTAATTGGAGCTTTATTCCTGTAGATCTACTTCTCTTTGGTCTTTCTCTCACTTCTGGCACCTGGACATTCTACCTCATGCCTGCGGAGGAGACAGGACAGCATTATACAGCTCGCAGAATATTTAAATTCTTGGCTTGTAGAGTTCAAAAGAGAAGGTTCAGATCTAAGACAAAGGGCTTGTTTGGAGATAACTGAGCAATTAAGGGTATCAGGGATCTTAGAGATCATTAGACCATCGGAGCTAGAACCTTAATTTTGGGAAGAAAGTGTTTTAATTACATCAGAGTGAATGCAGATCACGAGATGAAAGAATATATGAAAAACCAGAATCAGGTTTTAACAACCCCTTGCTTCCTTTCTGCTCCCCGCCATGTATAAAATTCTCCCCATTGGAGGTTTAAAGAAGAGAGTTAGAAGGGAACCAGAGGAAATGAATGGTGGTTTGGGATCCTGAGAAGGGGGTTCTTAGGCCAATAGGGTACCAGGTATATTTGGGAATCAAGAGAAATGACCACAGCCAGGGTATACTTCCACAACTAGGAAGTATAAATTGAGGAACCACTAGTTAGAACTGAGAACCCTTGCAGGGTAGATCAGAAATTGGAACATGGGAGGTCTATGTATAGGGTTTTTAGAGGGTCCCTTTGAGTTTCCTATAGTCCTAGGTGGTACAGAGCAGTGAGGTATTTCTTGAGCTCTAAGGAGCAGCAGTGAGGTATTTCTTGAGTTCTATGGGGCATATAAGTCACTGAGTGAGCTCTCATCAAATGAGGAGGATGCAACAGTTACCTGCCAGAAAAATATCTGGCAGGAATAAAACAGTGTGTATATATGATAGTGACCAAGAATCAAGCACACTTCCCATTGGATGCCTTGGAATTAAGCCAATGCACTGGAATGTAGAGGCAACCCTTAGGGGTATGTGGCCGTCAAACTAATGAAATGACAGAAATTAATTTCCATTACCTGGTTAAATGGAAGATCAAAATGAAAATTCAGGCCAATTACAATTTTTTTTTTTTTTTTTTTGAGACAGAGTTTCGCTCTTGTTGCCCAGGCTGGAGTGCAATGGTGCAATCTCGACTCACCTCAACCTCCGCCTCCCAGGTTCAAGCGATTCTCCTGCTTCAGCCTCCCAGGTAGCTGGGATTACAGGCATGTGCCACCACGCCCGGCTAATTTTGTATTTTTAGTAGAGACGGGGTTTCTCCATGTTGGTCAGGCTGGTCTCGAACTCCCGACCTCAGGTGATCCGCCCACCTCGGCCTCCCAAAGTACTGGGATTACAGGCATAAACCACAGTGCCCAGCTGCCAGTTACAATTTTTTAAAAGACATTTTGAGCATATCTGAGTTTGTAGTAGAGTTTCATTCTAGCTACAAATTACACTTCACTGCCAGGTACTCAATGCTCTTTGACCTCCAGACTTTCACCATCTCCATCACAATTAGAAAAATTTTCTCAACAGTTGTTGGGTCTTTGCATCATTCCCTCCAGATCCAAAGTCCAGGGCAGGAGCAACTGACTGGCTAAGTTCATGTCACACACTCGCACTCAAGCAGCCAATCAGAAGAGAGAGGTAGTACCTGGACTCTTCGTTTCCATAGAGGAGAGGAACTCAGCTAAGAACCATCAGCTACCAAACTCCCAGCTGAGGTAATAGGCGCTTCATTCCTGAAAGGAAATATGGGTGCTGTCCACAGCACCTGCCAGAAACCTTTGGGTAGGAACCTGAGGCAAGTTCAGTAGTCCGCCCTTATCTGCGGGGCATGTGTTCTGAGACCCTCAATGGATGCCTGAAACCACGAATAGTATTGAACCCTATACACTATGTTGTTGTCCTATACATATATAGTTATAATAAAGTTTAATTTATAAATTAGGCATAGTAAGAGATTAACAACAATAATAACAAAACAGAACAATTATAACAATACTCCAACATCACTTATCTTGCATTTTTTGGGCATTAAGTAAAATAAGGGTTACTTGAACACAAACACTACAATACTGTGACAGCCGATCTGATAACTGAGTTGGTTTCTAAATGACTAATGGGCTGGTAGCGTGTGCAGGGTGGATACACTGGACAAAGGGATGATTCACATCGTGAGCAGGATGGCACAAGATTTCACCCCAATAACAATGTGCAATTTAAAACTTATGAATTGTTTATTTCTGGAATTTTCCATTTAATATTTTTGGGCCAAGGGTAACTGAAACCACAGACAGTGAAACTGAAAATATGGGGGAACTACTGTACTCATATGAATTTTGGCTTTTGCTCTGAGTTAGATGAAAAGTCAATGAAGGATTGCTAATAGCAGAGTATCAGGACATAAAGAATCTTTCTGGCTGTTCTTTTAAGAATAAACTGTAGAGAGCAAGGACTAAAGCCCTGAGACCAGTTGGGAGGCCATTTCCGTTTTAAAAAATGGATGATAGATGGACCACTAAAGGGTGGGTGAACAGCGGATAAGTGTTGTGTGAGCGTGTGGACTAACTTGTCTATCTCCACCTGTGCTGAAGGTTTGTCTTGTCTGAAGCTGTTGAGTATTGATAGAATGATGCAATTTTAGTCATGAGACTGTAACCAGGCCCCTTGAGATTTCAGCACCCCAGCATTTTTAGTGACTAAAATAATGAAAATGTTTTGCACTTGCTTTTTGCCCAATATTCCTTGTTTCCACAACAAAATTATTTGTTGCAAACAAACAGTTGCTGATGTGCTGTTTCCTTGTTAAACGGAGAGATAACTTCAGGGTCACGAAAAGGTTTGCAAGAAGAAATGAAAGACTTTAAGGACGTTGTGACTAGCTGCTGACTCCCAGAGGTCTAGTTGTTCCAGGTGTTACCTGAGACGGAAGAAACACAGGCTTTTCCCCTTTGTTCCCTGAAACTTCCCCTCCCCTACTCCCCAGCCACATTAAAAGCCCACTTTGTTATTGTTGCTAAGGTGGAATTGAGAGCTCTTACCCTTCTGCCTTCTTGCTTTGGTTACATTGAATAAACATTTCTCCATCTCCAAACACCCATGCATCAATGTTGGCATCAGCTGCCCATTGGGTACACAAGCCTGAATCTGGGGTTCTATGACAATTCTGGCGACCATGGAAGAACCTTGTGCCCATGGCTGGGCAGTCCCAACGAGGATCTGCGTGCACAGGGAGTCCCCAAAGCTGCCTAGGCACCTTGCCTGGGGGACACCCCTCACTGGTTCCTTTCCTGCCAGTGGTGACCACTTTTGGTGCAATGCTCGCTTGGAGTGAAGACATGTACCTGACTTTGGTGTACTTTTGGATTTGCATTTCCTGGGTGAGTCACCACGACCTTTGTGACAATTCTCACTGGATAGTGATCTGGATAGCACCCCATTTGACCCCAGTTTCATAGCACAGGAAGGACAACGGATAGGCCCAGCCTTACCTGAGTGTGGCAACTGTCTAACAGATCCAGGGCTAGGGAATGTGGCTTTAATGACCGCCTCAACTACTGACACTGTGCCCTGTGCTCCTGAAGAATATGTTTCTTTTCTCTTTCCCTTCCCTTCCCTTCCCTTCCCTCCTTCCCTCCTTCCCGTCTTCCTTTCTTCCTTTTTTTCTTTCTTGACAGAGTTTCCCTCTCTTATCCAGGCTGGAGTGCAGTGGCACTGTCTCAGTTCGCTGCAACCTCCACCTCCTGGGTTCAAGCGATTCTCATGACTCAGCCTCCTGAGTAGCTGGGATTACAGGCATTCACCACCATAGCCAGCTAATTTTTGTATTTTTAGTAGAGACATGGTTTTGCTGTGTTGGCCAGGCTGGTCTTGAACTCCTGACTTCAACTGACCCACTCATCTTGGCCTCCCAAAGTGCTGGGATTACAGATGTGAGCCACCATACCTGGCCTGCTCCTGAGGGATATGTTTCGACCTGCAGTCAGGAAAACCAACCCTGGGCCTGTAGGTGCATTAGGAGGGGAGATCATGGACAACGTTTATTAGGATACTCAGTGACACCTTTCTCGGTACATAATGAAAGTGTTACCAAACACCGGACAAGTTCCCTAAAACTGTTGCCCAGGGTCTCCCAAGGAATTTTGGAAGGAGATTCTGTCTGTCGGGGACAGGGTGGTCTCTGAAGTGGATTTGCCAGGATTCCTGATGACACAGGGTACTTCTTCACATATACTTTGCTCCCATGGTGGGGAGTGGCTGTTTATCACCACGTGCTTAGAAACATGTCCATTACTTTAAGGATTAGAGCTAAAGAAAGGTGCTGCTATCACAGCACAGCAAGGCTTTGGATTCTCTAGCTAAAGTTGTTTAGATTATGGGATAGCATTAGATTACCTGCTGGCTGAACAAGGCCAACTCCTCCTGTTTCTCTTATATTAACACCTTGGCTGAAGTTGAAATGCATGTAGATAAAATAAGAGAGCAAACTTCATGGTGGCAAACGGATAAAAAGATTAACTAGGATTAGGTGATTGGTATTCTGGATTGTTTTCTTGGATCTCACAAGGGATCCAATCTGTATTTTCTGGTATCGTTACATTTGGCTTATTTCTCTTATCGTTATTGTAAGTTATGTTTTCATTAATGTCATCATCAAATATAGATTAAGATGCTGCTCCAAGACTATAATAGGTAACAGTACCCAGATAATGGAATTGCAGTATGCAGGATATGGGCCCGGCCCCTGGAAATACTTTCAACTTCAAATGGATAGATTCTGCTCTTCAGTTTCCACACCTTTGCCCCTTTTTCAGCAGGAAGTAGCTAGAAAAGAATGACACCCCTTTTCCTACATGAATGAGGAATGGAAAAAGGCAGTGGGGATTTGTAACAGGGCCCCTTGAGATCTCAGCATCCAAGCATTTTTAGTGACTGAAATAATGAAAATTCTGATCAGGCCCTTGTTTGCTTGAACTTGCTTTTTGCCCAATATTCCTTGTTCCCACAACATAATGATAAACTGCTGATGTATTGTTTCTCTGTCAAGCAGTGGGAGTTAACTTCAGGGTCACAAAAAAAGTATCCAAGAAGAAATAAATGTCTTTAAGGATGTTGTGACAAGCTGCTGACTCCTAGAAGTCTGGTTGTTTCAGGTGTTATCTGAGAGTGAAGAAACACAGACTTTTCCCTTGGTTTCCTGAAACTCCCCCTCTCTTACTCTGCAGCCACATAACTCTCTGCTTCTTTTTCTTAAGGTAAATCGGAGAGATCTTGCCCTCCTGCCTTCTTGCTTTGACCAAATTAAATAAACCTTTCTCTATTTCCAAGCACTTGTGTGTCAGTGTTGGCATCAGCTGTACATTCGGTACAAGAGCCTGAATTTCGGATTCTGTGACAAGATTGGGTGGTTAATGCAGATACAATTGAATTATAGAGACAATGATCACATTTTCTGAATCTCAAGGCCAGATAGTTCTGGTGTTTCATGAGTAGGAGACAGAGCTTAAAGCCAGTGATTTAGGTGTTGAGCAATTCAGGAATTTCTAGGACATTTTGGTAAGACAGAATATGTGATTGGTGTTAGCCATGATTTAGGTGTTGAGCAATTCAGGAATTTCTAGGACATTTTGGTAAGACAGAATATCTGATTGGTGTTAGCCGTGGAGAATGCTCCCTCTTGTGAAATGTTGAGAAGGGAAGAGAGAGTGAGGGTGGGTGGAATGGAGCCAGGGGCTAGCAATGAGGCAATCTCTCTTTGGTGGAAGTCCTCAGTAGGTTGGTGTGACTGCTGCTCTCCAACCTGGAAAAAGAAGACAGCGACCATGGGAAACATTTAGGATTTTGTCTCAGGTTCTTCCCAGAGATGATCCAGGAATCCTGCTTCCCGGTGTTCTCCACAAAAGGGAGATGTGTTTGTTGCCTTGCCAGCATAACTTGGTGTTTTAAAATTTTTCTGATACAACCTTTAACTGGAAATCAGCCCCATGGGGGAAATCCTGAGATCCATGACAGAGTGAAGCATAGCCATTATAACCAGGGACTTTGCAAATATACTGACACGAGCTCAATGACCAGCTCTGCCACTTTCCAGCTGTGTGGCCCTGGAAACATTACTGCTCTGTTTTATCCTTGGTTCCTCATCTACCACTGCTTCCTAAACTTGAGTGTCCCCACAAATCACCTAGGAATCTTGTTACAAGGCTGGTCATGAGATTCCGCATTTCTAACAAGTTCTCAGGTGACCTGGAAGCTGCCTGTTCCTGGAGCATGCCTTGAGTAATAATCTGATTTTTAGGGTTACCCTGAGGTTAATGTGTATTATTTATGAAGAGCTTAGCATGGAGCCTGGCATAATGGCTTGGAGTTATTGTTCCTCGGGCAATGGGAAGCAGCTGACTTGGACTTTGGGGGAGGACCCTGAATCAGAGCGGTAAGTAAGGGACAGTGCCCACATGAATGCCCCCTCTTCAATTCTGCCCTCCATCCCAGAGGAAGTCTGGAAAAATTATGGATTGGGGGGATTACAATGCAATGGAAAAGGCCTTTTGGTGGGACCAAGGATGCCTCTGTTTCGTTCCCACCCTGTGATCTTAAAGAAGTCCCTCCGCATCTATGGGCCCTCTTGAAATAAATGAAAGAAATGATTCCTGTGTTTTTCTCCTCTCTCTCCAAGTTGTTGTAATTGGTGTTGCTTAAGGCAAACCAAAAGACTCTAGGACCAGGGCTCTTCACTCCTCTCCCCATGTAGCCCTTGGTAGGAAGATGTGGTTGAGCCTTAGTAGATAACAGCTTTCATAAAAATTCACTTTTTTTTTTTTTTTTTTTTTTGAGACCAAGTCTCACTCTGTCACCAGGCTGGAGTGCAAAGGCACAGTCTCGGCTTACTGTAACCTCTGCCTCCTCGGTTCAAGCGATTCTCCTGCCTCAGCCTCCCGAGTAGCTGGAACTATGTAGTGTAGTAGCATGCGCCACCACACCCAGCTAATTCTTGTGTTTTTAGTAGAGACGTGGTTTCACCATGTTGGCCAGGATGGTCTTGATCTCTTGACCTCGTGATCCACCTGCCTCACTCAGCCTCTCAAAGTTCTGGGATTACAGGTGTGAGCCACCATGCCCAGCCCACTACTTTTTTTTTTTTTTTTTTAATTAAAAGTGTCCTTAACATCTTCAGTTTCTCCCCAGCTCCCCTTTCTTCCCTGGTTTCTGTTGTTTCCTTGTTTCTTATTTCACAAGACCAGAAATCCCCTCCTTGTCCAATGTAGGCCCTTCCAATGTCGTACCCGAATTTCCAAATCCACCCTCTCTGTCCTTCAAAACCTTTATCTCCCAGTGGGGTAAGCAGTAATTCATACTAAGGTGTGAATGGTTGCTCTAAATTTCCCCAGTGTATTTGTAAGTACGTGTATGTTTTAAAAAGGAGGTCTTGAGATTGTAAACATGATTGCAACATTTATAGAATTTCAGGCACAGAGATGAAGCATTTGTAGGAGCACATCAGGGAGAATAAATGTGGGGGTAGAGGAATGAACCTCTTGTTCACACACACACACACACAAATGCCTTCTATGGCCCTCAGAGCAATCCCGAATCCATGGAGGGCTGTGTTCTTGTTAGAAAATCAGGTGAACTTGCAGAATTTCTCACATTTTTCTTTCCTCGAAAAGTTGTTGCTGTTGCCTCCGCAGCCTCCGTAAGCAAATAACTCACATTCACCAGTTTCAAAGTTGAAAAACCATCGCGTCATGTAGGTTCGACAAGGGCCCTTTTCCATAGGAAAAGCGCATACATTTGGGAGGAGATCCTTGATAGTGTCTGAAGAGAGAAAGTGGTTGAAGGAGACCAAACCCATCACCTTCTCCTTGTTTGCCTCATATGCCAGGGGCTGTGACAGCCCTGGGCACAATTGTGAGGCCATCCACAATGGCTGTGCTCTGTACCTCTTTCTACCCAGCTATGGTCTGATCTGTCTACACAGAAGTTGACATTTTCACTTCTGAGAGTAGCCTGATGTGGTGAGAATCACAGGCTTGAGAATCTAACTCAAGTGGATTGAGATCCTCGCACAGCCACTTGCTACTGTGTGATGTTGTATAAACCTAACTTCTTCATGTCTCCATTTCTTCATTTGTAAAATCAAGGAGTTGAACCACATCATCTCTGAGTTCCCTTCCAGATCTACTTTTATAGGATTTGATAATAAAGATCCTCAGGTTTCTACCTCCTGTCTCATAATCAATTCTAGAATCAATATCCTATGAGAGAAGGAGGACAGACTTTGAATCTGAGAGCAAGATTGAATCTGAGAGGGTTCAAACTTGTCTCAATTATCTTCTAGCTATGTGATCTTGGACAAATGACTTATCTCCTTGACATTCAATTTCCTTCATTGCAAAAATGCAGGTGTAATATCCACATTTTTGGTTTATTGCAGGGTTAGAGATTACCAGTGAAAAGCATTGATAAATAGAAAACAAATCAATAAATAGTAGCTGCTCTTAATCATTCTATTTCTTAACCAATAAGACTCTTGAGAAGAGGGACCTCATTGTACTCATTTCTGCAGCCTTAGTGCCTAACACAGGCCTAGTTCCCAGTTCTTAGCAAATATTTGTTAATAGAAAACCACCACCACCACCCCACTGAGCCCCTCTGGGGCAGGATTAAAAGTTTCTTTGTACCCTCCTTTTATGTTTCTGTCACCATGTGGGCAGTTTTACTCTTCGTGGTAGCTAGTAGAATTTCCAACATTATGTGAAGAAACTAAGGCCAGATAAATGAAGTACCTGTCCTAATGTCAGGCTAGGAAGCAGTAGGACCAAGAATCAAACCCAGCATGGTTCGACTGCAAAGGCTTGCAGGTTCTCCATCCATCTTGGTTGTTGTAAAATGAGTGAATGCACAGATGAATGATCACACCTATGGTGGAACTTCAGGCAGCAGCCTAGGGCTTGGAAAGGTTCAGACTGTCTTATCCTCCTACCTGCAAGGCTGACGCTAAGGGTGCAGGAGAATGGGGAAGAGGCAGAATAGCTTATTCAATCAAGGTGGGAGGTGGAGGGGCATGTTCTTAAGACATCCTAGTCACTGCAGCATCGGCGCTTAGACCCTTACAGGTGACTCTGTAGGGGCTGGAGTCCCATCTGCTCTTAATTTTCTCAGTCTTGCTTCTCTGCTCTTCCATTCCATTAAACCAAAGGAAAATCACTTGACTTGTTTCTTTTTTATGTAAAGTAGATAATGACACCCTGTGTGTGTGTTTTGAGTGTGACAGAAGCTGTTCTAAGTGCTTTACAAGAATCTATTAAGAGCTAAGTTATACTGAGAGCTTGACATACATCAGACTATTTGATTAATAAAGCAGAAAAGATGGTTAATCTTTTTTTATGGAAGAAGAAACTGATGCTCAGAGAGGCTATAAATGATGTTCCTGAGGCACAGAGTTTGTAAGTAGAGGAGCCTGGACCAGAACCCAGGTGTGTCTGACTCCAGGAATGCTCATACTGTAAACCACTACATTCTTCTTACTTATGGCAGACATTTTCAAACTTGAGTATGCGTCAGAATCATCTAGAAGGCTTGTTAGAGAGACCCACCTCCACAGTTTCTGATCAGGTGGGACTGGGAACTAGCAGGTTTCCAGTTGATACTGCTGCTGCTATTGCTGTCAGACTAGGGGACAAACTCGAGAACCACTCATCTATAAGGTTATTGGGAGGTTTAGAGTTCCATTTATGTCTAAGAATCTATCATTAATAGCTCCATGTACATACATGCAGAGAACTATGCTTGCACATGCAAGAATGTTCACTGGCACATTGACAGTGATAATCTCCAGAGGGTAAGATTTCGATAATTTTTCACCTTCTTTCTTACCCTTTTGTGTATTCTAATATGCATTTTTATACAGGGAATCCTACTGGCTGCTTAAAAATCTTGGAAACTGCTGCCTACCATCCCCATTTCCAGCAGATTATCTTAGCTATAACTGCACTTCATCTCCCCACTTCCATTTGCAGATTCCAAGCTTCCACAGAGAAAGCGGTCCAGGAAGGAGCCTTTTCTGACAAGCGCATCTAACTTGGCTAAGTCCCTCACTCTCAAATTCTGGCTCTGATCTCCTTTTCTCAACCTCTCCTTGCCTGCCACCAGCCCCACCCCAGACATTGAAGGCCCCTTTTCCTGCTTTACTTATTTCATTTTCTATAGCACTTTGTCATCTATCATGTGTATTAGGTATTGTATGTCTCTCTCCCATTAGCATCTTAATTTCACAAAGGCAGGGTCTCAGGCTCTTTGCTTTAACCTCAGCACCTAGGACAGTGCCTGGCACATAACTATGTGCCCAACATATGTCTGATGAAGTGAATTGAACTGAATTGACTCTCAATCCGGTAAGGTAAGAAATGGGCTCTGTTTGTGCTGCATCACCTCCCCCACCACCCCGCCCCCCAGCCTGATTCCCAGTCTATTCTTTGAGATCCCACATTTCATACCAACCTTGTGCTAGTTCTGATCGAAGCTCTAGGCAGAGAGTGAGAATCAGGAGAAACGAGAGAGAGGCCTGAAGCTGCATGGTGCCACTCAGCCAGTGGCTCAGCCTGGGGTTGCCATTTTAGGGAGAAAAGGGACCAAGGGGAGGAGCTTGGCCCCACATCCAGCTCATTCACCCTTAACTCAGGCTTTTCATGGGGCTGGGCTGCCTCAGGAACAGAGTGTTCAGCCAAAGCACAGCTTCACCTCTCTCCTCCTGGCCTTATCTGATCTGGCCACCCAGGCTACTTTAGTACCACTTCAGGGTGGAAGCCCTTTTCACAATAATAAAAAGACAGCAGCCATTTTTGAGTACCTTTTCTTTTCCAGGCACCATGCAAAATAGTTTTCACACATTGCTTCCCTTAAGTCTACACGGGAATCCCACAACACTTAACACTCCCATTTTGTAGATGAGAGGAGGTTATGCTACTTTGACCACTGTTACATGGACAGCAAGTTTCAGAGACAAGACTGAGACCCCGGTCTGTCTGCTTCAGTGCCCTCGTATCACTCATTCATTCAACAAACATTCATCAAGTACCCACACTGCACCAGGCAAAGTATTAGATGCTGCCTCCATCCCATCTGGGTGCTCCCAGGAAATTATGGCAACAACACACACAAACACATTGGAAGTCAGAAACAGTCACCTACTCGGAGGAGGAGCAGATTCATTATATTTTAATAGAAATATCAAAAGCACCATGTAGAAGGAGGGCCCAGCTTTGTTTGCTTCAGAGGGTCATGGTCTCTAGAGACACACCCCAGAATCCAGCACATTCCAACTGTCTCCTTTCCTTGACTCTCTAGAGATCCATTTTTTTTGAAAGACAAAGCCAGCATGCTTTAGGGAGATTTAGTGAGCCTCAGATTTAAAATTTGAGGTTGTGATGGGTCCAGCTATTCTTTTTCAAGAAGCATTCTATCATATATTTATTATTATTTATTTTTAATTGAGAAATAAAAATTGTATAAAGGCAGTCCCCAATTTACAATGGTTTGACTTACAGTGTTTGACTTTATGATGGTGCAAACACAATGCACAGTCAGTAAAAACAGTACTTGGAATACCCATACAACCATTCTGTGTTCACTTTTAGAACAGTATTCAATAAATTACATTAGATATTCAACACTTCATTATAAAAGGGGCTTTGTGTTAGATGATTTTGCCCAACTGTAGACTAGTGTAAGTGTTCTGAGCAAGTTTAAGGTAGGTAAGGCTAAGCTATGATGTTTGGTAGGTTAGGTGTATTAAATGCATTTCAACTTCTGATATCTTCAACTTAGGATAGGCTTATTAGGCTATAATCTCATCATAAGTTGAGAAACATTATATATTTATGAGGTACAATATGATGTTTGGAAATATATGTGTGTATATATATAGAGAGAGAGAGAGAGCAATTTTCTCTCTTAGCAGTTTTCAAGTGTACAATATGTTATTAACTACGGTCACCATGCTGTGCAATAGGTCTTCACAACTTATTCCTTCTGTACCTTTGACCAGCATCTTCCCAATACTTCCCACCCCCAGCCCCGGGTATCCACCATTCTACTCTCTGCTTCTGTGACTTCAACTTTTTTAGATTCCACATATAAGTGAGATCACCTGGTATTTGTCTTTCTGTTCCTGGCTTATTTCACGTAACCTGCAGGTTCATCCACGTTGTCACAAATGGCAGGATTTCCTTCTTTTTAAAGGCTGAGTAGTATTCCATTGTGTATACGTACCACATTTTCTTTATCCATCCAGTGACGGACACTTGGGTTGATTTAAGTCCAGCTACTCTTGACCTGGGCAAGTCATTTAACGTCTTCCAGCCTCAGTTTTCTCATCTATAAATTGGGGTTAATTATGTTGCTTTAGCATACTTCCCAGAATTGGTGCAAGTGTTCAATAAATATTCAAATGCCTCACACATTGTGAATGCACACACAGGTACATGTCTTTTGCAAGGGATGCGTGTGTGTGTGTGGCAATGATGCCTTTTTGAAAGTGGGGGTGCTAACTGGATCAGCAGCATACTTAGTTGCTACAGAAATGTTTTCCCCATCTTTGCACATTAGTTATAGCTCTTCCTTTTCTTTAAATTCCCTAGAACCATGATACTCATTCCTTGGCCATTGCTTTCTCTAACTATAGCTTATACAATTGTTGGTCGATCCTCTCATTATCTATTGATCTTTGCTGTTTACCCCACATTTATTTCCTTGAAGGCACTTCTGAAGCCTACATTGCAACATCTCTTTGGTATAATTTCTTTTGCACTTTGAGGGGTCCACCAGCATTATCCTTGATATCGCCTTTCTTAGCCCTCTTGGGTGATCAAATCTGTTCATCAGAAAACAAAATAATGATAGAAGGAAGAAATAAATAGACTGTCACTTGTTGTGCAGGCAGAGGAAAGGCGGGGGCGCCTATTGATGATCCTTGGCTGAGAGCTTCCTGCAGTGTTGCCTCCTCTGGGGCAATGGATCAGGAAGTGAGAAGCTGCCTTTAAACGCACTATTCAGGAAAGCAGGGGAGGGAGTGATACTGCCCCCAAGGACACTGGGCAATGTCTAGAGACATTTTTGATTGGGGGCATCTACTGGCTTCTAGTGTGTTGAGGCAGAGATATTGCTAAACACCCTATACTGCTCAGGACAGCCCTCACATTTGGCATCAAATGTTAATCATGCCAAGGTTAGGAAACCCTGCAGAAGAGCAATAGATACAAACACTTTTTAAAAAAATTATAATAATATTTCCAACATTAACAGCATGATAAGGATCCAGTGCAGTGAGGGGCAGTGCCTGATGAGGTGTGTCTGTACTCGTTTGGCCAAACAGGCCTTGTGGGAAGGTGCAACAGGACCTGGCCCTTGAAAAGCTCATTCTGTACTCAGGTTGCCCTGGGGATCTTTGGTCATGACTCAGTGAATTGGCTCTTTCTCAGGAGATCTGGGTGGCAGTGTTATTGTAATTCCAGAAAGGGGAGGGCAAGTGTAAGATTTATTAAAAACACGTTAGAGCAGCTAGAAGGCAGCCCTAGCTAGTTATCTAGCACTTATATTCATTACAGGAATCTTACTAACCCTATGTCAATCATATGTGTGTGCATGTATGTGAAAAATCATTACATTATTTTTTTAAAAACTTTAATAAATTCAGGAGCTACATGTGCAGGTTTGTTACATGGACATATTGCACAGTGGTGAAGCCTGCGCCTGAAGAGTGAATACTGAACACCATAGGTAATATTTCAACCCCGCTCCGCTTCCAATTCACTTACTACTTTTTTTTTTTTTTTTTTTTTTTTTGAGATGGAGTCTTGCTCTGTCACCCAGTCTGGAAGTCTGGAGTTCAGTGGCATGATCTTGGCTCACTGCAGCCTCCACCTCCTGGGTTCAAGAGATTCCCCTGCCTCAGCCTCCTGAGTAGCTGGGATTACAGACGTGCGCCACCACGCCTGGCTAATTTTTGTATTTTTAGTAGAGACGGGCTTTCACCATGTTGGCCAGGCTGATCCCGAACTCCTGACCTCAAGTGATCCACCCAGCTCGGCCTCCCAAAGTGCTGGGATTACAGGCTAGCGCCACCGTGCCCGGCCCCAATTAACTTACTTTTGATTGAGACCCATTAATTTGACTGGTTTAAGGAAGGAGGAAGTAAATAAGGGTGGGATTTTGAAAGAATAAAGTTTCACCCTTCAGGTTCTAACCTCCAAATGACCTTTCTCTTTTCTAGAAGGAAGAAGGGGACTAACATCTTATGAGCACCATATGTCAGGCAATTCATTTAATTCTGGTAAAATATAGTAACGTTGCACCAGTATAGCTCTATTTCCTGCCCCTCCTTTGTGCTTTTGTAGTCATATATATTACATTTATGTCTATTATAGCATTGTTATAATCAAGAGAAGACCACATACACACACACACACATACACACACATGCCCTTATATACACATATACATACTTTTATATTTACATACTTACCATTTCTGGTGTTTTTCATTCCTTCCTGTGGATCCAAATTACCATCTGGGCTCATATCCTTTCAGTCGTAAGGAAAAAGTCTAGTCCACGAGAAGCATCACCTCCTCTCAGTTTTTGTTTATATGGGAAAGTCTTTATTTTGCCTATATTTTCTTTAATTCAAATTTTTATTGAGGTAATTATAAATTCACGTACAGGTGTAAGAAATAATATGGTTTCCCCTAATGTTAACATTTTGAAATGTTTCCCTAGTTTCCCCTAATGGTAACATTTTGAAAATGGGATATATATATATACACACACACATATATATAAATTCTTTTTCCTATAAGGAATTGGCTCACATGATTATGGAGGATGATAAGTCTAAGATCTGCAGTCAGAAAGGTGGAGACCCAGGAAAACCAATGGCACAGCACCAGTACAAGTCCATGGGATTAAGAACTGGGAGAGCCAATGATGCAAGCTCTAGTCTGAGTCTGAGGACCTGAGAACCAGGAGAGCCAATGGCATAAGTTCCAGTTCAAGTCTGAGTGTGGAGACAACCAGTGTTTCAGCTTGAAGCCAGGTAGGCAGAAAAAATATATATTTCTTACTCAGACTTTTATTTCATTCAGGCCTGCAACAGACTGGTCAAGGCCCATCCACAATGGGGAGAGCAATCTGCTTTACTCAGTCTACCAATTCAAATGTCAATGTCATCCAGAAACATCCTTACAGACAAACCCAGAGATAATGTTTAACCGAATATCTGGGCACCCCATGGCCCAGTCAAGATGATACATAAAATTAGCCATCTCAAGTCCATTACTTGTCAACCTGACACCCATACATATCTCCTTGGACTATACTTAATCTTAAAATAAAGACTATTACAAGGTTATAATCCCACCTAACATGATACAATTATCCTGCAGACAATGGAAATACACCAACCCCTTTCCCAAAGAGAACATAGTTTTTGAGTGACGTTTACTCCTCTTGATATCTCATAGCTTGTACTATGAAATAAAGTCAATACATCTTATGTTGCATAATAAGGAAATAGGAAAGGGAAGAAAACAAAGATATTTGCTTAATACACACCCATATTCATAACAAAATAAGGAGGAATACTCATGACAATTACAGTTTTTGTTTCTGTAATGGTCACGTGGTCATAGCTGGTATTTATAACTACTTTTCCCCACTACCCATTCTGTATTGCCTTTGCCTTCAGCAAGCACCTCATCTGGTCATTGTTCTTTACCTGGGGAAGTGACCCAAACTTTTTTTTTTTTTAATTGATCATTCTTGGGTGTTTCTCGCAGAGGGGGATCTGGCAGGGTCACAGGACAATAGTGGAGGGAAGGTCAGCAGATAAACAAGTGAACAAAGGTCTCTGGTTTTCCTAGGCAGAGGACCCTGCGGCCCTCCGCAGTGTTTGTGGCCCTGGGTACTTGAGATTAGGGAGTGGTGATGACTCTTAACGAGCATGCTGCCTTCAAGCATCTGTTTAACAAAGCACATCTTGCACCACCCTTAATCCATTCAACCCTGAGTGGACACAGCACATGTTTCAGAGAGCACAGGGTTGGGGGCAAGGTCACAGATCAACATGATCCCAAGGCAGAAGAATTTTTCTTAGTACAGAACAAAATGAAAAGTCTCCCATGTCTACCTCTTTCTACACAGACACGGCAACCATCCGATTTCTCAATCTTTTCGCCACCTTTCCCCCTTCTTTCTATTCCACAAAACCGCCATTGTCATCATGGCCCGTTCTCAATGAGCTGTTGGGTACACCTCCTAGACGGGGTGGTGGCCGGGCAGAGGGGCTCCTCACTTCCCAGTAGGGGCGGCCGGGCAGAGGCGCCCCTCACCTCCTGGATGAGGCAGCTGGCCAGGCGGGGGGCTGACCCCCCCACCTCCCTCCCAGACAGGACGGCTGGCCGGGCGGGGGGCTGACCCCCCCACCTCCCTCCCGGACGGGGCGGCTGGCCGGGCGGGGGGCTGACCCCCCCCACCTCCCTCCCGGACGGGGCAGCTGGCCGGGCGGGGGGCTGACCCCCCAACCTCCCTCCTGGACGGGGCGGCTGGCCGGGCGGGGGGCTGAGCCCCCCACCTCCCTCCCGGACGGGGCGGCTGGCCAGGCGGGGGGGCTGACCCCCCCCCACCTCCCTCCCGGCCGGGGCGGCTGGCCGGGCAGAGGGGCTCCTCACTTCCCAGTAGGGGCGGCCGGGCAGAGGCGCCCCTCACCTGCCGGACGGGGCGGCTGGCCGGGTGGGGGGCTGACCCCCCCACCTCCCTCCCGGATGGGGCGGCTGGCCGGGCAGGGGGCTGAGCCCCCCACCTCCCTCCCGGACGGGGCGGCTGGCCGGGCGGGGGGGCTGACCCTCCTCACCTCCCTCCCGGACGGGGCGGCTGGCCGGGCAGAGGGGCTCCTCACTTCCCAGTAGGGGCGGCCGGGCAGAGGCGCCCCTCACCTCCCGGACGGGGTGGCTGGCTGGGTGGGGGGCTGAGCCCCCCACCTCCCTCCCGGACGGGGCGGCTGGCTGGGCGGGGGGCTGACCCCCCCACCTCCCTCCCGGACGGGGCGGCTGGCCGGGCAGAGGGGCTCCTCACTTCCCAGCAGGGGCGGCCGGGCAGAGGCGCCCCTCACCTCCCGGACGGGGTGGCTGGCCGGGCGGGGGGCTGACCCCCCCACCTCCCTCCTGGACGGGGCGGCTGGCCGGGCGGGGGTCTAAGCCCCCCACCTCCCTCCTGGACGGGGCGGCTGGCCGGGCAGGGAGCTGACCCCCCCACCTCCCTCCCGGACGGGGCGGCTGGCCGGGTGGGGGGCTGACCCCCCACCTCCCTCCCGGACGGGGCGCTGGCCTGGCGGGGGGCTGACCCCCACCTCCCTCCCGGACGGGGCGGCTGGCCGGGCAGAGGGGCTCCTCACTTCCCAGCAGGGGCGGCCGGGCAGAGGCGCCCCTCACCTCCCGGACGGGGTGGCTGGCCGGGCGGGGGGCTGACCCCCCCACCTCCCTCCTGGACGGGGCGGCTGGCCGGGCGGGGGGCTAAGCCCCCCACCTCCCTCCCGGACGGGGCGGCTGGCCGGGCGGGGAGCTGACGCCCCCACCTCCCTCCCGGACGGGGCGGCTGGCCGGGCGGGGGGCTGACCCCCCCACCTCCCTCCCGGACGGGGCGCTGGCCTGGCGGGGGGCTGACCCCCACCTCCCTCCCGGACGGGGTGGCTGCTGGGCGGAGACGCTCCTCACTTCCCAGACGGGGTGGCAGCTGGGCGGTGGGGCTCCTCACTTCTCAGACAGGGCGGTTGCCAGGCGGAAGGTCTCCTCACTTCTCAGACGGGGCGGCCGGGCAGAGACGCTCCTCACCTCCCAGACGGGGTTGCGGCCTGGCCGAGGCGCTCCTCACATCCCAGACGGGGCGGCGGAGCAGAGGTGCTCCCCACATCTCAGACGATGGGCGGCCGGGCAGAGACGCTCCTCACTTCCTAGATGGGATGGCGGCCGGGAAGAGGCGCTCCTCACTTCCCAGGTGGGATGGCGGCTGGGCAGAGACGCTCCTCACTTTCCAGACTGGGCAGCCAGGCAGAGGGGCTCCTCACATCCTAGACGATGGGCGGCCAGGCAGAGACACTCCTCACTTCCCAGACGGGGTGGCGGCCGGGCAGAGGCTGCAATCTCCGCACTTTGGGGGGCCAAGGCAGGCGGCTGGGAGGTGGAGGCCGTAGCGAGCCGAGATCACGCCACTGCACTCCAGCCTGGGCACCATTGAGCACTGAGTTAACGAGACTCCGTCTGCAATCCTGGCACCTCGGGAGGCCGAGGCTGGCGGATCACTCGCGGCTAGGAGCTGGAGACCAGTCCGGCCAACACAGTGAAACCCCATCCCCACCAAAAAAACACGAAAACCAGTCAGGCGTGGCGGCGCGCGCCTGCAATCGCAGGCACTTGGCAGGCTGGGGCAGCAGAATCAGGCAGGGAGGCTGCAGCGAGCCGAGATGGCAGCAGTACAGTCCAGCTTTGGCCCGGCATGAGAGGGAGACCGTGGAAAGGAGAGGGAGAGGGAGACGGGAGAGGGAGACGGGAGACGGGAGACGGGAGACGGAGACGGGAGAGGGAAACCGGAGAGGGAGACGGGAGAGGGAGAGGGAGACGGGAGAGGGAGAGGGAGACGGGAGAGGGAGAGGGAGACGGGAGAGGGAGAAGTAGAGGGAGACGGGAGAGGGAGAGGGAGAGGGAGACGGGAGAGGGAGAGGGAGATGGGAGAGGGAGAGGGAGACGGGAGAGGGAGAAGTAGAGGGAGACGGGAGAGGGAGAGGGAGAGGGAGACGGGAGAGGGAGAGGAATACGGGAGCCAAACTTTCATTCTTGAAGGGTTTGGGCCATTTGCTAATGGTCCTGCCTGGGTTGGGTTGTAGTTTTCCATTGGCCTTAATCAAAGGGCATGGTAATATTAAGAGTTGCCCCAAGGAATCTTCCGTATTCCGGACACACTCTTCCTTTACCTCTATTGTGCAGTACTTCAATTTCCCCCTTGGTAGTCTGGATCAATGACCCCAGCCAACATAGTAATGCCTTTCTTTGCCTATTAATTCAGAGGCAGGAGGAGCCCAAAGTGGCCAGATGACAGTCTTAACTTTCAGTTCAGTGGAATCATTGTTGGTTCTCTTTGCGAAAGCAGGCCTACTTTTGGAACTGAGACTTCTAGGGAAGCATAGGATAAGATCATGGGAATAGGAAGCAAAAATTTTGCTAGTGGGTCACCAGGGATAATAGTGAGGAATGCCCACTCCCATTTCCACTCTTTTATTCCTGGGCACATGAATCCTGACTATGGGAGAAAGGGTACCATATATTGGAGGCTGATTCAGAGCATCTACAGCCTGCAGGAAAACCTTGCCCCCCATCCTGCAAGGTACTATCAAACCAGCTGCTTCAGGATGCTGGGAAATACAATAAGATCAGTGAATTCCATGAGCACGGGCCTATTGCTGTAATTTTTTTTTTACTGTGACATCAGTTCCTTGATAAGAAACAACACTGTGTGAAATACTATGACAGTGGATAAGGCGTTCCATAAGTCTACAGATGGTAGTTCTGGCAGAAGCGTTCCATGCAGGGAGGGCAGATTAGTGTTTAGAGTAAGTATCTATTCTAGTAAGAACAAAACACTGACCTGTCCCTGATGGAAGTGGTCCTTATCTGTTGTCTTACCTTCCTCTTTCCCTCCCTCCCCACCCCCTTTCCCATGCCCACACCCTGCCCATCAATATTTTTTAAAAGCTCCCCAAATGATTCTAATTTTAGCCCAGGATTAAGAGTGATTCTCCTCTGACTTTCACATCTAATAATAACCCACTAGAGGAATGTTTGCCTCTCATCCTCCCAATCCTAGGCTTAGTGGGATTGGTGGTCTTAGTGCTCAAGGGAGGAATGCTTCCACAGGAAAATACTGTTGGGATTTTGCAGAATTAAGAGCAAACACTGCCCCTTGGATATTTTTGGCTCTTCATACCACTTAATCAAAAGAGAGCAAGGGGAGGGTGTCACTGCACAAGATGGGTGGTTAATCCTGATAACCAAGGGGAAATTGGGTTGCTGCTATACAGTGGAGGTAAGGAAGCTTGTCTATATACTAGTTCTCCTGAGAAACAGAGCCAATATAAGATTGTGTGTGTGTGTGTGTGTGTGTGTGTGTGTGTGTGTGTGTGTGTGTGTGTGTAATTGGCTCATGCAATTATGTAGGCTGGAGGTCAAAAAGTCCCATGATCTGTCATCTGCAAACTGGAGACCCAGGAAAGTTGGAAGTTGGTGGTGTAATTTAGTCTGAGTCTGAAGACCTGAGACAAGGGTGTGAATCTTTGTTCAAGGGCAGGAGAAGATGACATGAGATGTCCCAGTTCAAGAAATGAGGCAGAAAGACGGGACAAATTTTTCTTTCTTCCATCTTTTGCTTTATTCAGGTCTCAGTGGATTGGATGATGCCCATCCACTTTCAGGAGGGCCGTCTACTTTACTGAGTCCACCAATTCAAATGCTCACCTCATCCGGAAACACCCTCACAGACAAACCCAGACATGATGTTTAATCTGGATATTTTGGGGCCCAGTCAAGTTGATGCATAAGATTAACCATCACAACCTAGAACCCAAGGGATTCATTGGCACCTCTTAGAACTCCTTTGTACAATAGTCTTGATCAATGCAAAACTGTGGGAACCCCATAAAGGAAAGATCGTGAAGGGCTCAGACTGCACAGGAATGAAAGTTTGGATCACCTCGTCAGGTGAAGCACTCCATCTGACTGGCAGAAGGTAATGGAAACATAGAAAGGATGCCAGGAGAAGGCAGCTATGGTTATCACCTTGAACTTCATGACCAGCCACACAGATGGGGTCTGTAGTCGCTGTTTTATGTTAGTTGTCTCTTTCCTCCCTTCTTCCACAATTGAATATGAGGAACGTTGGTGATGGCTAGCATTTTAGCTTTTGGGTATGTGACCAACTGACACCCACAATGATTTGGTGACCAGGAGGACTCATGCAACCCCGTAATGGGACATGGACTTTTCATGCGGACAGAACCCAAGAGTGAATGTTGAGGGATGGATTTGAATTTCTTTCTTTCCCCTTTTGAACCTACTTACCCCCTCTTCTGTGCCCTGCTTTATACCTCAGAAAACCAAATGTATGGGTTGTATCAACGGTTATCTTGCTTTCTGGCTTCTCCTTGGAACCAGCCCATGGGGCACAGAGGGAGATTAGAGGAAAGACTGGGACTAAGGTTTGGGTATTTATTCCCCATCTTCCTCTGGTTGTGTCTCCACAGTCTGCATGGATGCCTCAACTTGCTCCTTTCAGGATACCCCTTCCATATAGATCTCTGTTCCAGTAACCAGCCCCTCCCCTTGGTCCTTCACATTAAGGGGTGTTTTATTATACGATGCATTTCCATTCATTCAACAAATATCCATTGAAGACCTCTCCTGTGTCAGGCACTAGTAAGAAAAAGGCACAACGCTTTTTCCTCATAGAGCCTAATGTCTAGAGGGGAGAGAAACATTGAATAATGTCACAATTAAATACATACCTACAGATTATGATAAAAGCTATGACAGAGTTAAGTACAAGATCTGCGATGAAGATTTGAGGTGAAGGGAATCCACACATGTGGACCAGCACATGTGAGTGCTTTGGGGGCAGTAAGGAGCTCAGTGCATTTAAGAAACTGAAATAAAACCAGCAAAGCTGACACAGTAGATGAGGGGAGAGAAGCTTGACTTGACAAGGTTTCTCAGTGAATTAGCTCTGGGGAGGGAGTTGTGGGGAAAAGAGGAGACTCCTTAGACATAAAAAGTAAAGTACATTGGAGTTAAACATACTTTTGGCCTCTCCATGTCCTCCTTTTACTTTACTGCTGAATTGAAAGAACACCGAAGATGTGCTCATTTCGCTTGATGAATTAATATGCTAAAGTAGGCAGTAAAGAGGAAATCAGTAGCAGGGAGAGAAAATTGTGCAAAAGGACAGAAATGATGAATCATGAATGATGCACTCTCTACTGGACAATACTTAGCAGAAATAGCAAATTAAGAAGGATGGGTCTTTAGAATAAAAGTTAATAGCAGAAGGAAGCAAGAATGTGCAAAATTATGATGAATCAGAAGTTTTGTGACCTACATTTAATAATACTTTTCAGGAATGTGATATTAAATCAGGAGTATTAGACCAGTAGTTCCCAAACTCACACGGCATCAGAATTACCGTGGATCTTATAAAATCATGTTGTATACTTTAAATATACACAGTAAAATTTTTTTAAAAAGGAACATTATATAGAATTTACAAAAAAGACTTACCTTGGGAGCTTAATTTATTTATAAAGTTTAGTTTTTTGGGAAGGCTCTAGAATCTGAATTCTTGGTGTACTGGTACTAGTGAGCTACTGCCTCAGGTGATTTGGCTAAAAAAAGAAATCCATGGCTTATCAATGATAGACAATGTATTAAACAAGTACTGAAATGCATGCCCATTTTCTTCAGCGTCTGCTGTTGTTATATGACATCTGAGATATCTTAGGACAGCCCAGGTAGCAGTACTTGTTGATTTTGAAATGTAAAGCTCACTGAATGGGGGTAGAAATTTCCCTCCAAACACAAAACCCAGGTCTCGATGACAATTAGGTGGGCTCAGTTCTCCCTTCCCCATGATTCAGCTGTGGAGTGCAGCTGGTCTGACAAGAGGCAGGTGTTGGCAAGGAATTGGATCCTGAGAGGGGTGTGGTCTACAGTGTTTTGCTGGATCTTCTGTTCCTCTGGGTAAGATAACTTCCCCCAATCCTCATTGCTACCACCACTGATATCTTTATGAAAGTCCCTGGGGTTGGGGGGATGAGAGCCAAGGAAGTGCCACAGGCAAGTCTGTGGTGGGGGAAGCAGTTACCCCTCCAGGCTCTGGATGCTTCTTGTTCTTCAAACCAGCTGCATGGTACCTCCTCAGAGATGCAGCTGGCCATGCCTCCCCACCTAGTGGACCAAGTACCATTTGATCCCTCAGAGGTCTCAACCCTGGCTGCAGAAATTTTAGAAGAGTGCCAGTCACACAGCTCCCACCTCTCTGTTCCCCCAGAGGTGTGAGCACTATGTGTGCCTGGGCCCCTTGTCTTAACTCCTGGGTTCTGGTAACCCCAAATCTTTTATACTCCCAAATCTAGGAGTGAGGGATTCTAATATTCATGTAACCAATTCTCAGTATTAAATCCTCTCTGAGTGAAAGCTTGGCTCTTTCAGTTCTTATACTGGGAATACTGGTTTTAACTCCCACCAAGACTTCCCTAGTAGGGAGTCCTAGTAGGAATTAGATTTAGGTACTGAATATTAAAAATCGAAATCACAAATAGTCACTGTATCCATCCTGATTTCCAACTAGTCTGTGGGATCTGGCAACACTTTGCCACCCTTCAGACCTGGTTAGCTCCAGTTTTGTTACTCATTTGCTGTGTGATTTTAGACAAGTCCATTTCCCCTACTAGAAGCTTCCATTTGTGTATGTGTTTTTAAAAAGAGAGGGATTGGGGCTGCTGGAGTCTTCTAGGCCCCTCAGCTTAGACACTCCCTGCATTTCCGAATGATTTAAGCTTCCTCTGGGCATTTTTGGCTCTGGAGACAGCTCCAAAGAGAGAAGAAGGAGAAGAAGACGAGAGGTCCTGGATATGCGTGGTACCATGGGAAACACCTGAAGATTCCACTTGAGATGTCTTCTGGGATCTAATGGGCAGAGTCATGAGCAGTCAGTCAGTGATAAAGAGACCCAACGTACTCCAGCCCCACTGAGGTCTTGCAAGGCAGGGGTTCTCAGTGCTCAGCCCTGAGGGCTTTGAGTTCATTCTTGAGCAGAGCAGTGATCAGATACTGTTCACCACACAGCACATTCTGAACATTTCCAAGGGCCTCTTTGGTCCATGGGTGTCGGGGACAGAATGATTCTGTTCCATTCATTCATGTATGTCAACCCCAATCAAGGATTGAAGAGTGCCGGTGAGAAGGACAAGCACTAGGTGCTTATCAGATTTGGCAGAGTCCTTGAGCTGCTGTATTTTCTCAAATTTAGAAATACACTTTGACATCATTAGTCCATCGTCTTCATCTTAGAAATGCAAAACTGAGGCCCCAAGAGGAGTATCCCTCCACCCTATCCTGTTCCAACCACAGCATACATTCAACCAGGGGTAAAGCTAGGATTCAGATTTGGATCTCTTTATTCCCAGACACGTGCTCTTCCCATAGGATGCAGACCAAAGGCGACTGGTTAGTAATTTGGTCTGAATCTTAAGGATGCACAGGACTGGGATAGGCTTCCCGGGAGCAAAGAACAATTCTCACAGAGGTATGGAGGCAAGAGCAAATGTCAACATGGGGAGATACCACACATGGGGACAATGTGGCTGGACAGACACTTTGCAAAACTGCCAAATGAGCAGCCTTTTCAGGGTCTTCATCACGACCCTGACCTGACCCTCCCACTTCCAAGGATTCTAACATCTTCACCTACTCTCCTTCTACACCAGAAACAGGCACCATAGACTTCTTTTGTTAATGGCAAGACATTTGGCACAATTTTATTGTAATCACTCAGAATATTAATTCCAGAATACTATTGATCTTCTTTCATACTGTGGCAAACACTTTAAAAACATTATGTCTTGTCTATTTGGGGAGTTACTTTCTAACAATTGCATTAAACCCCATTTTCGGCCGAGCACGGTGGCTCACACCTATAATCCCAACACTTTGGGAGGCTGAGGTGGGTGGATCACGAGGTCAGGAGTTCGAGACCAGCCTGACCAACATGGTAAAACTGCGTCTCTACTAAAAACACAAAAATTAGCCAGGCGTGGTTGGCACAAGCCTGTTATCCTAGTTACTCAGGAGGCTGAGACAGGAGAATTGCTTGAACCCGGGAGGCGGATGTTGCAGTGAGCCAAGATCATACCATTGCACTCCAGCCTTGGTGACAGAGTGAGACTCTGTCTCAAAAAAAAAAAAAAAAAAACCACCTCATTTTTCTCAGTAATTATTTGGACTTAGCTGTAAAATTTTTAACAGATTTATTAAAATATTGACATATAAAAAAGTATACATTTAAAGTGTACCACTTGGTATTTTGATATACATATACATTATGAAATGATCACCACATTCCAGCTAATTAGCATATCTATAATCTCTACATAGTTAACCATGTATGTATATGTGTGTGTTGAGAAGATTTAAGATCTACTCTCTTGGTAAATTTAAGTATACAAGACAGTATTGTTAGCAATCCTTACCATGCTGCACATTGTATCTCTAGAATTTATTCATGTCGTATGATTGAAACTTTATCCCCTTTGATCAAGATTACCCCATTTCCCCCTCCCACCAGCCCCTGGCAACCATCATCCTACTCTCTGCATCTAGGAGCTGTATTATTAAAAAATGCTAAGAGAGTAGATTTTAAATATTCTTGCCACAGAAATAACTTAGTGAAGTAATGCATATGTTAATTAGCTAGATTTAGCCATTCCACAATGTGTGCGTGTGTGTGTGTGTGTGTGTGTGTGTGTGTGTGTATCAAAACATGTTATTTGAAAAAGCAGTATGTAGGGGGAAAATCATGTTGTACACAATAAATACATACGATTTTATCTGTCAATTTAATGTAAATTTTTAAAAATTCTACGTATAAGTGAGATCATGTAGTATTTCTCTTTCTTTGTCTTGCTTATTTCACATATCATAATGTCCTGCAGTTCCATTCATGCTGTGCCAAATGGGAACATTTCCTTTTTATTTTTTAAGGCTGATATTATCCCATTGAATATGTATGTGTGTATTTTATTTTATTTTATTTTATTTGAGACAGAATTTTGTTCTGTCACCCAGGCTGGAGTGCAGTGGCGCAATGATAGCTCACTGTAGCCTAGGGGCTCCTGGGCTCAAACAATCGTTCTGCCTCAGCCTCTCAAGTAACTGGGACTACAGACACGTGCCACTATGCCCAGCTAATTTTTTAAATTTGTTGTAGGGATGGGGGTCTTTCTATGTTGCCCAGGCTGGTCTCAAGCTCCTGGGCTCAAGCAATCCTCCCACCTTGGCTTCCCAAATTGCTGGGATTACAGGCGAGAGCCACCACGCCCAGCCTTTTTTTTTTTTTTTTTTTTTGGTTTTCCTCTTTTTTTTTTTAAATTTCATTATTATTATACTTTAAGTTTTAGGGTACATGTGCACAACGTGCAGGTTTGTTACATATGTATACATGTGCCATGTTGGTGTGCTGCACCCATTAACTCGTCATTTAGCATTAGGTATATCTCCTAATGCTATCCCTCCCCACTCCCCAAACCCCACAACAGTCCCCGGTGTGTGATGTTCGCCTTCCTGTGTCCATGTGTTCTCATTGTTCAATTCCCACCTATGAGTGAGAACATGCGGTGTTTAGTTTTTTGTCCTTGCAATAGTTGGCCTTCATCTGTCAACAGACATTCAGGTCGTTTCTGGACTTGCCGTGAATAACGCACAGTGAACATGGGAGCACAGCTTTCTCTTCTCAGTCCTGACTTCAATTCCTTTGGGGGGGATTTCTGGATCATATGGTAGTTTTAGTTTTAATTTTTTTGGGATCTTCCATATTGTTTTCCATAAGTAGCTGTACCAATGTACATTCTCACCACCAATAGTGTCCAAGGGTGCCCTTTTTCTAAATTCTTGACAACACTTACCTTTTGTCTTTTTTACGATAGCCATCTTAACAGGGGTGTGGTGACATCTCACTGTAGTTTTAATTTGCATTTTCCTGATGATTAGAGATCTTGAGCACATTTTTATATACCTGTTGACCATTTAAATTTTTTCTTTTGAGAAATGGCTATTTAGGTTCCTTGCCCATTTTTTTTCAGCTTCCCAAAAATTGTTGGATGTCCATTTGTTAATCAGGTTACTTGTATTCTTGATATGTATTCTTGAATAGTAGTCGTGTGAGTTATTTATGTATTTTGGATATTAATTCTTTACAGCATATATGGCTTGCAAACATTTTTTCCTACTCAGTAGCTTGCCTTTTCATTTTGTTGATTGTTTCCTTTGCTGTGCAGAAGATTTTAGTTTGATATAATCCCACTTGTCTATTTTTGCTTTTGTTGCTTGTAATTTTGATGTCATGTCCAAAAAAAATTGCCAAAATCAATGTAAAGATGATTTTTTCTTTTATCTTTTTCTAAAAGTTTTTATTTTTCTCCCCCTAGCTTTATTGAGGTATAATTGACAAATAGGAATTGTATATATTTAAGGTGTGCAACTTCCTATATTGATAATGTATAAAATGATCGCCACACTCAAGTGAATTAACATATACACCATCTTACATAGTTAACCTTTTCTTGTGTGATGAGAACACTTAAGATACACCCTCTTAGCAAATTTCAGGTATGCCATACAGTATTAATTGCAGTCACCATACTGTACATTAGGTTCCAGAACTAATTTATCTTGCATAACTGAAATGGAAACTTTGTACCCTTTGACCAATATTTTCTCATTTTTCTCCTTCCCCCACCCCATCACCCCATCCTCCTTGTAATTACCATTCTACTCACTGCTTCTATGAGTTTGACTATTTTATTTATTTATTTATTTATTTGACAGGAACTCACTCTGTCACCCAGGCTGTAGCCTCAAACTCCTGGCGTCAAGCAATCCTCCTGCCTCAGCCTCCCAATGTGCTGGGATTACAGGCATGAGTCATCACTCCTAGCCCAAGTTTGGCTATCTTAGATTCCACATATAAGTAAGATCAGGCAATATTTGTCTTTTTGTGTCCAGCTTAATTCACTTAGCATGATGTCCTTTGGATTCATCTGTGTTGTGGCAAATGACAGGATTTCCTACTTTTTAAAGGATGAATACTATTGTGTGTGTGTACACATATAATGTATACATATATTGTATAATGTATATATACATTGTATATATGTGTATAACGTGTGTATACACATGTGTGTGTATGCATACACACACCACAGTTTTTAATTCATTTATCTGCTGATGACATTTAGGTTTTTTCCATATCTTTGCTATTATGAATAATGCTTCAATGAACTTGGAAGTGCAGATGTCTCTTCAAGACTTTTTAAAGAATTTTAGTTTCAGGTCTTATGTTTAAGACTTTAATCTATTTTAAGTTGACTTTTGTATATGGTATTGGATAGGGGTCCAATTTCATTCTTTTGCATGTGAATATCTAGTTTTCCCAGCACCATTTGTTAAAGAGATATTCTGTTGCCTATTGTGTGTTTTTGACACCCTCGTCAAAGATCAATTGACCATAAATGGGTGGGCTTAGTTCTGGCTTCTCTATTCTGTTCCATTGGCCTGTATGTCTGCTTTTCTGTTTTTATGCCAGTACCACACTGTTTTGATTACTCTAGCTTTGCAATGTAATTTGACATCAGGAAATGTGGTGCTTACAGCTCTGTTCTTTTTCAAAATTCCTTTGGCAATTTGGGGTCTTTTGTGGTTCCATATGAATTTTAGCATTGCTTTTTATGTTTCTGTAAAAAATGCCATTGGCATTTTGGCAGAAATTGCATGTGCTCTGTAGATTGCTTTGGGTAGTGTGGACATTTTGACAACATTGATTCTTCTAATCTATGAGCATGGATGTCTTTTCATTTATTTGTGTCTTTTAAATTTCCTTCATCGATGTTTTATAATTGTCAATGCATAAGTTTTTCACTTCTTTGGTTGAGTTAATTACTGAGTGTTTTGTTGTTGTTGCCGCTGATAGAAATGAGATTGTTCTTGGTGTATAAAATTGCTATTGATTTTTGTATGTTGATTTTGTATCCTGTAACTTTAATAAATTTGTTTATTAATTCTAACCTTTTTTTGCAGTGCCTTTAGAGTTTTCTACAATCAGTTTTACCAGCCCTTTCTAAAGAGAGGGAAGCAGAGATGGCAACAGCATCAACAGCAAATGAATTCCAGCCTCTTTAGAGCCCCTTGATCCAAGTTATATTAAACAACAAACTTATTTGACAATAGATAGCAAGTCTTGGTGTGCTGTGATAACAAGCTGCCTGTTGTGAGGTTCCCTTCTCAAGCCTGGCATCCTCTTATCTTGCCCAGTCCTATGGGCATCTCTTTCTTCTTTCTCTCTCCCTATCCTTCCTTCTACTCCCTTTTCATCTTTTTTTTCTTTTTTTTTTTGAGACCAAGTCTCTCTCTGGAGTGCAGTGGTGCAATCTCAGCTCACTGCAACCTCTGCCTCCCGGGCTGAAGAGATTCTCCTGCCCCAGCCTCCTGAGTAGGTGGTATTACAGGTGCCCACCACTATGTCCGGCTAATTTTTGTATTTTTAGTAGAGACAGGGTTTTGCCGTTTTGGCCAGGCTGGTCTTGAACTTCTGACTTCAAGTTATCTGCCTGCCTTGGACTCCCAAAGTGCCTGGGATTACAGCTGTGAGCCACTGCTCCTAGCCCGTTTCCATCTTTGATCACCTATTCTGTGAATAAATTTTCTGAAAACTTAGCACTTTAAAGCAACCATTTTATATTGTGGGTCAGCCATCTGGGAAGCAATCTGCTTGGTGGTTCTTTTATAGGGTCTTTCCCATGGTTACAGTCAGATGTCTGCTGGGGCTGCAGCCATCTGAAGGCTCTATTGGGTTGGGCAGCTCATTTGCATGGCTGAAATTGATGCTAGCTATCAGTCAGAGCTTATCTGGGCCTGCTGATCACAGCACCCACATGGGTCTCTCTAGCATGGGCCTCTCTCAGAGTAGTTGGACATCTTACATGGCAGTTTCCCACTGCCCCCAAACAAGCTACCTAAGAGGATCAAGTGGGACTTGCACTTATTCTAGCTTAGCCTTGGAGGTCACATAGCATCATTTTTGCTTTATTCTCTTGGTCAAAGCAGTCACAGAGTTTTCTCAGATTCAAAAGGAGGGGACATAGATCCCACTTCTAGGTGGAAGGTGAGTGAAAGAATTTTAGGATCTTGCTTTAAAACAGTCACACCATCCAGTGTCTTTTCCTCCTTCACCCCTTTCTTCTCCCTCTTTAACTCTTCTCTGCTTTCCTCCATCTCCCCCTTTCATGCCTCTCCAGCTGTTTTCAATTTTGGAGTTTCTGCACCATACTATGGAACTGTCTTCTTTACTACAACTCCAGTAAACAAGTCCATGAGCCCTTTCAGAGACGGACTTACCATGAGGTTGATGGAGCCAAGCCTCAGGGTCCTCGCTCGAGCGAGCCCCTTTTAAGATTCTGGGAGTGCTTCTAGCTATATGTTTACATGGTCAGATGACTTGTAATATCTGCAAAAGTAAGATATTCTAACCATAATCACCAATCCACCTTCCCTTTCCACTCTGACCTTTCCCTCTGTCACACTTCTCCTAGGTCAGGTGGTGTTTGGGCGACTGCCAGCATTTTAGGCATGCAAATTAAAAGGAAGTTGAGTTGGGGATATATTTATTTTGGAGTTAGTAGAATATATTTAGGTCGTTAGCTGTCATTTGTATGTGTAGGAAGTTGCTGCTAGCTGTCCTGGTGGAGAAGCAGCTGCAAATAATACTCCCGTTTTCTACTGGGCCTATTCCCTTGACGTTATGACACTAAGTTATGGGACTAGAGGTTGCACTGTAAAATGAATGTTCTTAGCCCAAGAAGGTTGCGGGTGGTAGAGGAGAAACAAGTTTTGAAATGTATGGAGCCAGGAAAACAAGCCTGTGTAGCATTCTTTCAAATATCAGATACATCAATTTTTTTTTTGAGATGGAGTCTCACTCCACTGCCCAGGCTAGAGTGCAATGGCACGATCTTGGCTCACTGCAACCTCCACCTCCTGGGTTCAAGCAATTCTCCTGCCTCAGCCTCCTGAGTAGCTGGGGCTACAAGTGCGCACCACCACACCTGGCTAATTTCTTGTATTTTTAGTAGAGATGGGGTTTCACCACGTTGGCCAGTCTGGTCTTGAACTCTTGACATCAGGTGATCTGCCCCCTTCGGCCTCCCAAAGTGCTGGGATTACAGGCATGAACCACTGAGTCTGGTCAGATACATCACATTTTAATTAGAAAAAAAAAATCAGCTCTTATGGAAGCCTGTTCAGAAGTTCTTTTGTAGTAAGCATATACTTGATAATTCAATATGTACAATTTTAAATGTACCATGCATTTTTTCTTTTAATAGAATTGTACAAAAGATAATTTATTAAAATTCCTGTGTTTCTAGGACACAAACCTGTAACAGAACTGCAGACATCAAGCATGGCTTCAAGCATTCAGGTACATGTTTTATCCAATTCACCTATAATAAAAATTAAAATATCATATTTTGATCCCCACATTAAATAAAAGACTTAGTTATCTTTCCATTCTCTCCACAGAAATAGTGCTTTACAGAATTGAGGTCATAAATGTAAACAATGAATTATTAATTTATATGGGTTTTGTGCAATTTTTACTGTTTGTCAGCCTTTAAAAATTTGCAGTTGGTTGCAATTTCCCTCCTCATTTGAAATAATATTCTCTTTTGTACTCATTTGTGCTTGGTTTCTTTCTTTTTTCTTTTCTTTCTTTCTTTCTTTTTTTTTTTTTTTTTTGAGTTTTGTTCTTATTGCCCAGGCTGGAGTGCAATGGTGCAATCTTGGCTCACTGCAACTTTTGCCTCCTGGGTTCAAACAATTCTCCTGCCTCAGCCTCCCGAGTAGTTGGGATTACAGGCATGCACCACCACGCCTGGCTAATTTTGTATTTTTAGTAGAGATGGTGTTTCTCCATGTTGGTTAGGCTGGTCTTGAACTCCCGACTTCAGGTGATCCGCCCGCCTCGGCCTCCCAAAGTGCTGGGATTACAGGCGTGAGCCACCGTGCCCAGCCTGTGCTTGGTTTCTAAAGGAGCTCCTCATTTATCAGGTTTAGACCATACAAAATCTGGATCTGCACTGGCTCCATTCTTCAGCATCTTAACGACAACTTTACCAAAGTAACAATGTCACTAGCATTCTCAATTTGCAGGATTTTCATACTCTCTCCCTTTTTTGGTGTCACCAGAAAATGCAATGGCTTTTTGTTCTCTGAAAATTGCATATAGAGAGATGTGAGTGTATGTCAATATCAGCATATTGCAGATGTGAATTATTCAGCCTCGGAGAGATCGGACCCCACAGAGCACTTTATTAAGGCAACTGAAGCCTTCATACAAATAAATGGGGGGTCTGAAAGTTGAAGACATAGAGTTTCATACTGAGAAGTGGTCAAGGGGAAGAGCATTGTGTTTGAAGAGATGCTACGCTGGAAGAAAGTGTGTAAGCAATTCCTGGGGTTCAGTTTCTGGAACAGCCAAGGTTTGGCCCGTGGAAGCCAATTTGGAGCATCAATCAGGCACACGTGGAGAGAGGCCTGGATTATGAGCCAAATCCTGGAGGTTATTCAAGCTCCTCCTTATGGTATAAAGTAAGGCTGACCTGTGAAGCAGAAGAATAAAGGGTGAGATGCTTGGACCCTGACCACATTAGGAACCAAATCTTGCACCTAATGGGAAAAAGGAGGTGGGATCATTTTTACATCTTTGGGCAGGAATGGAATGAAGGTGAGTTTGGGGGCTCCTAGAATGATCATGAGTTCTGACTTGTCCAGTAGAGTCCCAGTTTATGCCTGTTGTCTCAGTGTAATAATTAATGGCACCTCACCTTGAGACACTTTCAAAAGTGATTTGGTTTGGCCAATAAACTATGTGGTTGCCCTGGTTAGAAATAACCTTTCAAAGGAAGAGAAGTAGCAACAAGGTTTAGTGAGAAGTAAAGGACTATAATGATTGGCTGATGAATGGTGCCCAGGGCTGGGCTGGGTTTACCGGGCTTCCGTCTGACCTGGTCTGGGATACTCCACCACTTCTGTTTTCTCTCTACACCCACTACTCACCTCATACTTGCCAATATCCCTTTGACTAATCCCTCCCTTCCCACCCTCTTTCCCAAAATATCCTTCTACTTATACTTCTGCATTGGAGCTGGTTTTGTCATCCCCAGGGCCACCCAGGTCTTGGAATGGACCAGCCAACACCCAGACCTCCCAGTGTGGCCTTGGTGAGCACAGGAGACCGGGATCTCTGGGACTTATGGTATTTTTTGCAGGTGACCAGACAGACAGCTTCAGTTTGGAAGTTGTTATTGTTCCCCTGGCTACCGCCATAGATGAATTCGGAGCAGATCTTAGTTTTTTTTATTGTACCACCAGTGTGGTATGGAGGCCAGGCAGGGGCCAGCCTCCTGTGGCATACTGCATATATCTGCAGGGAGATCGCAGAACAGAGCTGTTTGGGTGCCTGTCTCCCTGGAGAATGTCCATCTCTCCCCTTCTCTGGCCACCATTCCCTTTGTCTCCACTGAGAAGCAAATTTGCCTCAGGGCTCTGTTCCCAATTCAGTGTGAACCCTGACCACTCATTTTACCTCTCTGGTCCTTGACTTCCTCATCTGTAAGATGAGAATACAAAATCCCAACCTGCTCGCCTAACGGGGCTGTTGGAAGGAGCAGCTGTGACATCACATGGCTTCTTTTTCCTTGCCTCCCCAACATCTGAACACTAAATCTGGCTGATTTTGCCTCCTAAATAGCTCTCCTTTATTTCCTTTCGGCTGCTTTCTTAATTCAAGCATAATTATCTTTTGCAAGGACTCCATGAAAGGCCACCAGCTGATCTCCAAGACTTCTCCAATCTGCTCAACATTGGTTTCCAGAATGGCCGATCTGCTGGGCACAGGATAAAGTTCTACCAAACCCAGAGGGACTTCAGAATCCATTTTCTCCTTCTCCTCTCCAGCTTTATTTCTTATGCTGCCCCAACACCCAACTTCCCAAACTTATGCTCTAAAAATAGCACTTTCTTACACACCCTGTGCCTTTGCACATGCCTGACATATCCAGCCCCCTCTTGCTAAGTGAACTCTTGTTCATTCTTTAAAACCCTTTCTGGACATTGACTCTTTTATGCAGTCTTTCCTGGATTCATTCTTTACTCTTTGCTTTTCTTCGTTGCTTCTCAGTCTTGCACACACATTTATCATTTCCATTTACTTTCTTGTTCATATTTTCTGATTCCTCCATGAGAATGTGAGGTTTTTGAGAGGGGATTGCATCTTATGCCATCTTGATACAGCAGTTTCTAGCAGGTAATTTGGCATAGAGAGGATGCTTCAGGAGTATTCACAGAAAAAAAAAAACCCAAAACTCAAATCTACCCTGATCTTAAGCATTTATTGAGCAATTATTTTGCCCATAGTGTTATGAGGTACAAATAGAGTTCTTTAGAACCTCAGGTCTGAAGCACGACAAAACAACAATTGTAGCATTGATTAGTGTCAGCACAACAAAACAACAATTATAGCATTGATTAGTGTTCTTAGTAGTTGACATCTATTAACATTTAATCTTGTAAAGTAGGTCCTCTCATTGTTCTCATTATGCAGATGAGAAAACTAAGGTTTAGAGAGGCTAAATAACTTTCTTGAGGCCACACAGATGGTAAGGGATTTGAATATAGGTTAATCCATTGCTGTTAGGATCAAGACCAGATCCCTTACCAGCTCTCCTTCCCCCATCTAGCCCAGCTTCATCTTCCTCTCTTTTTAAAATTTGTTATTTGTTTATTTATCAAGAGAAACTATTTCTTAGCCCACATATTCATGCTTCATGGTTCAGGAACACAAGTCAGTGACAAACTTTAACCCAAAGAAATTCTTTCAATTCCAAAATCACTTTGTACTCTGAAAGATACCAGCCTTCCTCATCTCCTGAAAATCTGTTATAGAATTACAATTTCTCTAGAAATCTGTGTATGCCTTATTTCTTGGTTCAGCAACAGCGAACCTATAGAGAGCTGCAATCCATAGGGATGCAACAAATGCTTGAACAATATGAAACCACAGATGCCTGGCTGGAAGGCCACACATTTGAGGTTTTATCAAAGCACTGAAAACCTAGTTATTGTCTTGAAAGGTATGTCAACCTAAAGTAACAAGATTCAGAAAATATCATTAAGTAGGGCATTTATTTGACCCCAAAACTTGAGGATGGCCACTTGGGAATACAGATTCAAGTTGCCCTGAATATACACTACCAGTTTCCTGTTTCTTGTCTCTTGCTCACTCTCTGCTTTCTAGCCTTTCTAGGCCTGAACATCCTGCCTCCTGCCACAGAGCCTTTGCATATCCTATTACCTGGCCTGAAAGGCTATTTCTTCCCATTTTTGGTCTAAGTACTCATCTTTCAGATCTTAAATCATGGATCTCTTTCCCAGAAAAACTTTTCTGACCTTCCTGGCCACAATGAGCAAGTGGAACCCATCATGGGTGTCAGGGGCACCAATCAATATTTGTTGAATGAATAGAATGAATGAATGGTCCTTGATGATCTTCTTTAGAGCTCAATAATATGGGCAGAGAAGAAAGAGTGTAGGCGGTCTAAGGTGGTCAGGGAAGGCATCCTGGATTTATGTAGACAGGCCTAGAGAAAAAAGCCAGGAAATACAGATTATATACCTGTCTCTTATAGCTATCATATAACCTGACACAATGTTGGCATTTGATGAGACTTTGGTGACTACTTGGCATCTCGAGAATCACTGAAGAGTAGCCAAGAGTCCATGTGGTCCAATATCCACACCTGTCTTATGGAAAGGGAAACTGAGGCCCAGAAAGGGAAACTGAGGCCCAGAAAGGAAAACTACATTGTTCACAACACTTACCAAAATAGAGGAAGAAATGAAATAAAATCCATGTCTCCCAAGTCCAGGACTGGCAGATTTGTGTCAAGTAGAAGAGGCACCTAAACTCTTGGTCAGAGACCAGCCATCAGTGAACCAGGAGACAGAGATAGTGCAGTGCAGGTGGAGATAGGAGGTGAGGGCACTGGGTAATTTAGGAAGCATCTGAGTTACCTTTCTGAAGTCTAAACATTTCTTTCCACGGCTGAACAGGCAACATTTCATGTTTTCTGGGCAATCTCTGGGTTTGGTACACTGGTCTATTTCTTCCACTTCGCATTCCACTTTGATTTTGGAACACGGCTCTAAGGGAGGGGAAGATATATTCCCTCGAGGCCTTAAAGGAGCCAGTGCTCCCCCTCCCCGAGCCCAGGGCACCCCTCCAGAGTTAGAGAACTTTGTTTCCACTTCACCTGTCCCCAGAAGGTAGTGGCCCTCAGGGGGCTCAGGAGTTTCACAACACTGCTCACATCCCCAACCCCATAACAACTCACCATCGGATGCCTAAACCAACCCCTACCCCCTACCCGCACCATCTATGAGATTCCTGAGAGAAAGACGCATTCCTCTAAGACTGTTCCGGTCACTCAGCCTTGCTGTGCTTGGTTGCTCCCCCAGGAGGCGCTGTGGCTCTCGATGATTGAGATTAACATTTCTGGCATCAGATAGCTGGGCTTTTGAATTCTGTGAGATGCTTGGTGTGCCAGGCACTCTCTCTGAGCCTTGATTTCCTCATTTGCCCATAGGGTTGCTTTGAAGACTAACCAGCAACACAGTTTGACAAGCCATTGTCAAACTGCCTGGGGCAATGTAACGTAACAATGAGTAATATGGATGAAGCACTTACTGTGAGCTGCCTTTTCTCCTTAATCCTCATTACAAATCTATGGGTAAGTACGCTTAATATTCACATTTTGTAAACAGAAGAATTGGAAGCATAAGGAGATTATGTGAATTTGCCCAAGATCACACAGCTACTCAGGGGTGGAGCCAGGTTTGAACCTACAATGTGTGGCTCCTGAGTGCTCACTTTCAACCACTAATTTTCAGTGCCCAGTACAGTTAGCTGCTAATTGTGAGTCTTCACATTTCAGCATTCCAAGGGACTTCTGGAGACCATTCTTTAACCCAAAGACCAGGGTCCTCTGTGGGTATGGGTGTGGGGGCTGCAATGAGAACATTTGGAAGTTGACACAGGTGGTGTTGTGGGGAGCAGCCTGTTTTTCTTGTGGGAGACTTCCTTGGGCTTACTACTCCTTCTTAGTTCATTTCATGAGCTCTAGGTCCAGGCACCTCCAGGAAGAACTCTTTGGAATGGCAGCAAGGAGTCACTTGCCACAGATTTGGATGCCTGTATTCACCAAGGGAGTCTCTTACCAAGAGACTTCAAATAGCTCCCCTCTTTCCCACCTGGAATTCCAGGCAGAGGTGGAGAAAATAATTTCTCAGCTGCAAAATTATTCTTTGTTCCTTCCTCCCCACTGAGTTTCCTTTCCCCATTGCAAGGACGGAGTTCCCAATACTTACTGCCAAGGATGCCTTCAGCGTGCCCAGGTTCCTGGATGTCCCCCAAAAGGATGAATGGTACCAGGATTGGCAGAAGTCCTGAGAGTCCCATTTTAGGAAGTACTGGCCTGGTTGATGGCACCAAAACTAAGAACTGCTCCTCAGCAGCTCCTACATCTGCACTTTGCCTGCCCCGGTGTGGCCCAGCACCTTAAGAGACAGCCCTGGAGACAAGCCAGCCAGACTCCCCCATCAGGAACACCAGATCCCTGAGGCCATCAGTGGGACTACCTGGTACCTACCCTGGGGGATAGGCGGCTCCTAATCCTCAGCAATCTGAGGCTTTCTGGTCTACCAGGGAAAGAGGGCACATGTTGTCTTGGGCTTTCCAGGCTCCCTTAGCAGAAGGGGAGGTTTAACTCCAGAGTCTTCCATTTCCCAGGGGGAGTTTGCAGGTTAACAGTATGCTAGCTCTCTTCCTTCTTTCTAATTTCACTCTTCTCCTGACATGTCTATTCTTATGTTTTATTTTTCTCACTCTGTTTCTTCTCTTTTCTGTGCATCTGTATGTCTTTTACTCTGTGCCTGTCTTTTTCTCAGGGAGTCTCTGTCTGTCTCTCTTTCTCCCCGCCCTTCACTTCCCTCTCTCTTCTTTTGTATGTAAAGATCAGTTACATTTATCCTTTAAGTTGTTTGATTTTGCAACAGTAAATAACTTCTTTCATTACTTTGGGACTTCTCCAACTCTGTTCTCCGTTTTTCCCTGTTGTCACAGCTACAGCATTGGATTAAAAGTCACACCCTGAAGCATTAACGCTTGAGCATCTGTACCAAGTTTTATATCCTTGGTATAAGCCCGAAGGAGGTGAGGAGCCAGTTACCTGGGCATCAGTTCCATCTGGCAAAGGACTGTGGGTAATGGAAGCATTTCTGCAGGGTGGCAGCAGGGTGTGTGTGCAGCAAGGCATGTCATCAGTGGTGAGTGAGAAGTTCATTCCTTTTTATGGCCAAATAATAGCCAATGCACATTGACAGCCTCCTACCTCTAGCATCAGTCCCTACTTTTCTGCTGTGGGTTTTCTCTGGCCCCCAGGGAGCTTGTATAGCTTGCAAGTATAACAGTTTGAAAGAGCGAGGGATTTAGTATCCCTGGCATCCAGTGGGCATTGGGAATCAGTGGACAAATAGCTTAGCTTTCCCATCACTGGAGACAGATTAAGAAAATTTGTGGTCTGATATCCAGAATCTACAAGGAACTTAAACAAATTTACAAGAAAAAAACCTAACAACCCCATTGAAAAGTGGGCAAAGGACATGAACAGACACTTCTCAAAAGAAGACATTTATGCGGCCAACAAACGTGAAAAAAAGCTCAACACCAGTGATCATCAGAGAAATGCAAATCAAAACCACAATGAGATACCATCTCATGCCAGTCAGAATGGTGATTATTAAAAAGTCCAGAAACAACAGATGCTGGTAAAGCTGTGGAGAAACACGAATGCTTTTACACTGTTGGGAATGTAAATTAGTTCAACCATTGTGGAAGAGAGTGTGCCAATTCCTGAAAGATCTAGAACCAGAAATACCATTTGACCCAGCAATCCCATTACTGGGTATACCCTCAAAGGAATATAAATCATTCTTTTATAAAGATACATGCGTGTGTATGTTCACTGCAGCACTATTTACAATAGCAAAAACATGGAATCAACCCAAATATCCATCAACGATAGGCTGGAAAAAGAAAATGTGGTACATATATGCCATGGAATACTATGCAGCCATAAAAAGAAATGAGATCACGTCCTTTGCAGGGACATGGATGAAGCTGGAAGCCGTTATCCTCAGCAAAGTAACGCAGGAACAAAAGTAAATACCGCATGTTCTCACTTGTAAGTGGGAGATGAACAATGAGAACACGTGGACTGTTGAGGGGGCAGGGGGAGGGAAAGCATCAGGATAAATAGCTAATGCATGTGGGGCTTAATACCCAGGTAATGGGTTGATAGGTGCAGCAAACCACCATGGCACAGGCTTACCTATGTAACAAACCTGCAGGTCCTGCACATGTATCCCGGAACGTAAAATAAAATAAAATATTTTTAAAAAGAAAATTTGTAAGCCTGTTTTACATGATTCTTTAAAAGGTCCCCAGTAGGATTGAGCCACAGTAGTAACCAGCTCATAATAGACTCTTCTCTCTTCCCTTCTCTTCCCTGAATTACTCATCTCACTCCCCATCTTGTATGTCTTGGGAGATCTCTCAAACAAACTACCTGCACCCATGCCCTTTTTCCAGGGTTAGTTTCTAGAGGATCCAAACTAAGGCACTGTCCTTGGGCCCTTGCCTAAAAAGGGTTTTACAATCTTTTGTAGAAGCAGAGGAAGATAACAATAACAATATTCCTGGAACTCTGAACTCTCAAAGTTCTGATTGTCTTCACTCCCTTGAATGATGTCACCAGAAGCCTCAATGATCCCTTACTCTGCAAAGTGTAATGTGCCAAAAAGATGTCAATCACTCAGCCTCAAGGCACAGGACTACATCAAGTACTTTACTGGAAAAAATTGAGAGTGACACAGGTATAAACTGGGAGTTCTAGAAGTTGGAGATAAAGGGGACATAAAGATGAAATCAAAACGGATGGATATTGTGCATCAAAAGAGCCAAAGATGGAGGAAGAGGAGGTAGATGCAAGCATTCTGTTCTGGGAAGGGCTAAGATCTTGGAATGCTGAGAGTGAAACTGGAAGCCAGTCTGGAGCATCAGTCAGGTACAGGAACAGTACTCAGAGCATGAGCCACATTCTGGCAGTTCTTCCAGCGCATCCTTATCCAATCAGGGAAAGCCTGTAGAGAACGTAGGACAGAAACAGCTGAGCATCTTGGGTTCAGCTCATCTTTGGAGCTTGAAGTTATGTTTATACATCTTTGCACAGAAAGACACTAAAAAGTAGTGGGTTTGCTTTGGGGAGCTCTCCATCTCCTTCAAGGAAAAACAAATAGGAGTGAATCGCTGCCAAAGAGTTGTGTTGAGACAATGATGGCTTAGAAGGGTTGGTTGGTCAACGTGTCTTAAGTTTAGCGTCCTGTGCCTCTTCTGCAATTCATCTCTGAGATTTCACCACTTCTACACCCTTCCTCCACCACTCCTAATTCCCCTCATACTTGCCAGCATTGATTACTTCTACATCCCTTCTCATCCTCAGTTCCTCATACTCAGAAAGTAACTTTGTCTAGCCTTTTGCCAGGTGCATTCTTACCTCCTGATCAGAGCTGGTTCTGTCAGCACCAGGTCTGCCAAAGATGTAGCTGTCCTGGAATGGACCAGCCAACACCCAGACCTCCCAGCATGGGACTGGAGAGGATGAAAGACCGGGGCCCCTAGAACTTACGTTTATTCTTGCAGGTGTTCAGGCAGTTGGCTTTGGACTGGAAGTTGTTATTGTTTCCCTGGCAGCCACCATAGACAAACATGGAGCAAGTATTATTTTTCTTGTCATACCACCAACGAAGAAAATAAGCCAGACAGGGGCCAGTTTCTTTTGGCATTTTGCATACATCTGCAGAGAGACTCCAGAGTTGAAAACTCAGTGTGCCCACTCCAGAAATAAACAGTTGTTATTATTCTCCCTGGCAACTACTATAGATGAAACTGGAATAGGCTCCTTTACCCTTATCACATGGCAGGAGCACAGCTCCACTGACATATTGCACACATTTGCAAGGAGACCCCAGAGTGGGCATCTGCATCCCTGGAGATAGGGTTGTTGCAGGTGTAATTAGCTAAAATGAGGTCAGACCAAAATAGGGTTGGCCCCTATACCAATATGACTGGTGTCCTTATACAAACAGGTTAATTTGGACAGAGGCACACACACTGTGAGAACACCATATGAATGTGAAGGCAGAGATTGGGGTGATGTGTCTACAAGCCAAAGAACACCAAAGATTGCCAGCAAAGCCCCAGAAGCCAGGGGAGAGGAATGGAACATGCTTCTTCCCCATAACCCTGACAAGGAACCAACCGTGCTGATACCTTGATCTCGGATTTCTAGCCTGAGGAACTGTGAGACAATACATTTCTGTTGTTTAAGACTCCCAGTCAGTGGTACTTTGTTATAGCAACTCTACCAAACAAATGCAGGTCCCAACTAAATAATGCTTACACAGTTCCATTTGGGTAAGTCTCCACTGCTAAACAATTAGGTCCTGTTGATTTTTACCTCCTAATAGCTCACCTCTCTGCCAGTCTCTTTAATATAAGCCTCAGTGTCTCATGCCTGGACTGTTGAGGTAACCTCAGATTGATCCCCCTTCCTCCATTCCTGGCCCCTCCAATCAATCCTTCATGCTTCCCACCAGAGAGAAGGATCTGATGGATCTGAGAGCCAGGCTTATCATGTCATTGCACAGATAAGACCTACCTTCACTCTATGACAATGTCCTCCCATGACCCACAAGGCCCTTCATTGTCTGGCTCCTACTGTGACGCTGGCCTCCTCTCCTGCCACAGAACCCCTTTGAGCCACATGCTCCAGCAATATTCAACACACCGTGCTACCTCTATACCTCCATCCCTTTGCACTGCTCACAGTGACACTCTTCTTCCTTCAAAACCTTTCTCAGACATCAACTGCTGTGATGTCTCTCTTGACTCCATTCTACATTCCTCACTGCCACACCTTGCCTCAGAGTCTTGTGCATTCATTTTTCATTTGTTTATATCTTCAGTCTCATCCCTGAGGCTGTGAGTTTCTAGTGAGCAGGGAGTGAGTTTCTAGTGTATCTGCTTTCATCTTGGCATCCCAGTTCCTAACAGGTAGCCTGGCACAGTATAGAACCTTATGGAACGTTGAGGATAAATGAAATGTATCCTGATCTGAACTGAATAAATTATTCATTGAGCACCTATTATGTGCTCAATGCTTCAAGGAACAGAGAAAAGGCATGATCTTTGCTATTTAGGAGCCCTTAGCCAAGAATTACAAATAAGCGAATAGGTATCAGGTGGCTACTGTGTGCCAGGCATTATTCTAAGCACATCATGCAGATCAATTGGATCCTCAAAATAATCTTTTACACTGATCCTTTTATTTTCTGAGGAAACTGACTCACAGTGAGGGAAAGTCGTTAATTTATCCAAGACAAAAAGGCTCGTAAAAACTGGAGGTAAGAGTTGAACTCAGGATGGCTGAATTCAGAATCCTTACCTGCTGGCATATGAGTGACTTAGCCCCCTAACCTGCCCACTCTACTTCTCTGTCAAGTCCTGTTAACTTTGCCTCCTATGTCCTACTCTTTCTTTCAAGCACGTCCTACTCTTCTTCATCCCCTCAGCTACCTCTAGTTCCGGCCACCATTTCTATCATCTTGAAGTCCTTTAAGATACTCTGTTCCTCCTATTTTAAACTCGATAGATGTAGTATGAACCTGGTCATGTGATGCCCCGCCTCGGTGGATTGCCATGGCCCTTGGGATCCAGGCAAGACTCTTTAATCTGGCCCACCATACCTGAATTGTTTGATCTCTGCCCACCCAGAATCTGTTTTCCTTGTACCATGCTCGTGCTCACTCTGCGTTCTGGACTCCCAAGGCCCCACCACTGAGCCTTTGTGCATGCTACTGCCTGTGCCTGGAAAACCCCTCCACCCACTTTTTGCCTAAAACATTACCCATCTTTCTCAACTCAACTCTAGATTTGCTTTCTCAGAGAAGGCAATCCCAACCCCCCTGACCATACTGAGCAGACCAAATCCTATTGTGGGTCTCAGAGGCACTCAATCAGTATTTGTTGAATGAATAAAAACAGAATCTTTGATAGTCTTTTTGCATCCCAGGGAGATGGGCATGAAACTAAGATGCAGCAGACAGGAAAAACCCTCTGTTCTGGAGCAGTCAGGAGAGGTGTTTTGGTGCAAAGTTGGATTTGTGTAGGCAGAGAGGTGGTCACTCCATAGCAAAAAAGTTAGGAAATATAAATTGCTTAATTTATCACTTGCAGCATATGTTAGGGCAACAATGGCCACCTGGGAGCTCAAAAAATTATAAGAGTGACAGGTATCCAAATAGCCAAAAGAATCTGATTCAATGCCACTGATTCACCAATGATTTGTTCTGGGAAACTGAGTCTCAGACATTACCTGATAGGATAAGGTCATTCCTAATGGCACACACCATATTTGGCACAGTAATGAATCTAAATCGCAGGTCTCCCAAGTCCAGCAGTTTTGCCAGAGACCAGCCCTCAGCGATCAGGGCACAAAGCCAGTCCAGGAAGGCAGAAGGTGAGGACAGAGGGAGGAGGGGTTGGTTATTCTGCAGCTCTGAATATTACCTTGTTTGAGATCTAAACATTTTTTTCCGCAGCTGAAGACACAACACTTCTTGTTGTCCTGGCATTGTCTGTCCTTTGTACACACATCCCTTTCTTGAAATTCACATTCTTCTCTGATTTTGGGACATCTCCCTAGGGAAAGAGCAGTTTTACACCCGTGTGCCTTAGAGAGCATAGTGTCTCCCCACTTTGCCAGACACAAGGCAATTCTAGAGAGTCAGGGAAGTTTGCTTTCAGTTTGCTTGCCCCCAGGAGTTCTTTTCCTCAGGGCAGCCTCACTCACTTCCCTACTGCCTACACCCCCACCACTCCCCAGTGACCTCTCCTCCCTCTATTCCCACCCCCCAGCTCCATCCCATCTAAGGCAGAATTTCTCAACCACCGGTGATATTTGGGCTGGATAATTCTTTGTTTGGGGGGCTGAACTGGGGATTGTAGGATGTTTAGCAGCATCCCAGGCCTCTTCCCATCAGAATCCAGTAGCACCCCCTGATTGTAACAACTGAAAATGTCTCCAGGCACTGCAAAGGTCCCCTGGAAGGCAAAATCACACCATTGTGGGCCACTGATGTAAGCCAATGCGGTCTTTTTGGCCTTGTTGAGGAATCCATGTTTGGAAGTTCCTCTAGGTGGTAGTATTATACAGCAATTAGTATCACTTACCCCGGAGCCAGTTTAGATTTTGAATTCTGACTTGGTCTGAATTCTGACCCTCTCTGAACCTTGGTTTCATCATCTGTAAAATCATTTTGCCCTTACGGATTTTGTGAGAAAACAATGAGACAAAGTATATAAAGCCCTAATCAAAGTAACTGATGCACAGTCATATTATCTAACATTTGCTAAGTATTTACCATAAGCCGAGCACTCTTCTAAGCATTTTAAATGTATGATCTCATTTAATCTTTATAATTGCTCTATGAAGGAAGTTCTATTAATACCCCCATTTTACACATGAATGGGAAACTGAGACCCATGAAATTTAAGTAACTTGCCCAAGATTACAGGGCTACCAAGATTTGAACCCACTAAGTCTGATTCCAGATCCCTCTGTTGTTTTAGAAATCCCTTTTCAGAAATCCTTACTTCCTGAGTGTTCAGCAAATGATACCAATGATCATTGTTACATTATAGTCATGGAATTAATATTCCACAACTAATGTGTCTTAAGTTTAAAGAGACTTCTGGATGCTGTCCTTTATCTCAAAGTTAGGGAACCCCTAGGGATACAGGGACACTTTATGGGACTACATTTGAAAGAACCAAGAGTGGATAGAGATGATGCCTCAAGGAAGGGGCCTGTTTTGCTTGTGGGGTAAGGAGAAGGTCCCTTGGTTTCCCGGATTCCTGTAGCGACTCCCCTGAAAGCTAGATCCTGTGACTCTCCTCCACCTCCTTGATAAAGACCCTCCACTTCAAAGGGGCTGAAAGTGGGGATTGCCTAAATCGGGGTTACTGCATTCCCAGAAGGGATCTTCCACAGGAGGGATCTTACAAATATCTCTCTCCTCTCCCAACCCGGGACCTGGGCTAAGATGGTGGAAAGCAACCCACATCTGAAGAGTTCTTCCCTGTTCCTTCCTCCCAGCAAACTCCCCTCTCTCTAGGGTAAGGGCTGAGGCCAATACTTACTGGGAAATAACCAATCAGTCAGACCAGGTCCCTGGACATTCGCTAAGAGGACGAATAGCACCAGGAGGCTCAAAAGTCCAGAAGATCCCATGTTGAAGAGAGGCCAGCCTTTCTGGTGGTTCCCGAATTCGGAATGCTCAGCTGCTGCACCTTGGATATAAGAACTGGAGACAAGCCAGCCACCCCCTTTCTTGCTGGGAACACTAAGTTCCCAAGGTCACAAATGGGACTAACTGGCACCCACAGCTCACAGCTTGGGAGGAAGGGTCTCTTATTGAATGGATCTTGATCCTTACACCCCTAGGCTGCACTGGGCTGGGGGCTCTAGTCAACCACAGGGAGTGGGCAAAGCGTGTCTCTCACTTTCCAGGCTACCTTCAGAGTGAATGCCACCATCTTGGGTCTTCATCTTGATAACTTGGAGAGTGGTGGAATGTCCTCATTCTTCATTCATTTTCCATCGTACGTGCACACTTACTAGCACACTCCTTCTGCTTGTCTCTGACAATGTGTCTCTGTCGGTCTCTTGGTATCTCATTGTTTATCTGTGCCTCTCTGTGCCTAAGTCTACTGTTTCTCTTTCCCCATGGTCTCTGTGTTCCTTTCTCCCTCTCCCACAGTTTCCTCCCATCCTTCTGTCTTTTATTGTATCTTTGGTTCACTCATATTCATTGACTAAGGCCAAAGAATACAGATTTGCCACAGAGCAGGGTGTAGGGGAGGAATCAGGCTGATAGCAGAGTCTTCAGAGAATGTTTCTCAAAGTTTTGTTGCTCTGAGAGCAAGAGAGGATATCAGCGCTTAGAGGGAGCCTTTATCATCAATGCCAGCTCCTTGATGTCTGAGGAACTATGAAGTGAAGGGACTTGCCTGGGAGACTGCAGTGGAATAAAGTTCAGTAACACAGCAGACTTTGGGGATTCTAACTGGGCTGCTAGAGGAGCTGTGGGAAAGAGGTGCTGGGGAACTTGGACAGCTTTCCTTTCCTACAGCCATGGAATCTACACTGGCCACTCAGCCAGTCCTGGGAAGAAGAGAGACACTCTTTACAGAGCAAATGTTATCCCGAGGGCTCCCGTTTTCTTCTCTAACTAGGAGTTACCCTTTTGGGCCAAGTTTGTTCTCCAAATTTTCCTACATGACAGACAGAGGCCAGACAAAGACAGCCTTATTATCAGAGAGTGACTATATGGTCACAAAATTTAGGATCACAGACAGAGCCCCCGTAAGAATCCCATGCCACCAACTTGACAATCTCACTTGAAGAGACTACCGAATCGAATTTTTCTTTTCTTTTTTCTTCTTTTCTTTTCTTCTCTTTTCCTTTCCTTTCCTTTCCTCTTCTCTTCTCCTTTCCTTTCTTTTCTTTTCTTTTCTTTAAAAACATTCTTGCTCTGTCATCCAGGCTGGAGTGCAGTGGCACAATCTCGGCTCACTGCAACCTCCACCTTCCCGGTTCAAGCAATTCGTGCCTCAGCCTCCCAAGTAGCTGGGATTACAGGCATGCACCACCATGCACAGCTAATTTTTGTATATTTAGTAGAGATGAGGTATCGCCCTTGGCCAGGCTGGTCTCCACCTCCTGGCCTCAAGCAATTTGCCCACCTAAGCCTCCCAAAGTGTTGGGATTACAGGCATGAGCCACCGTGCCTGGCTAGAATTTCTAATGAACGAGTAAGACGTTGTAAGCAGTGCTGTTTCACTCATTTCATTTCCCATATTCTCACAAACTCAGCCCAGGAGAGAGTGAAAACTGGAATATCTAAGTAGAAGGGCTCTGAGGGACCATCAAGCCCTATTTCTCATTTTATAGATGGGAATCATAAGGCCCAGAGAAGTGAGGATGCTGACTAAATGTCACCCAGCCAGTGAGTGTCAGAAATAAGATTAAGAGGGAGCTGAGCACACAAGTTCTTGCCAGAGGACACCAGGGCATGTTTTGATCTTGGTGTGGATATAATATTTTCTTGTAGAGTTGAAGGTAGAGAGGAAGGGTGAGTCTAAAGGAATGAAGTAATGTCTTTAGTGGAGACAGAGGCTGAACATCCACAAAGTGAAAGTCAGTAAATTTCTTTTTTTTTTTTTTGAAACGGAGTCTCACTCTGTCACCCAGGCTGGAGTGCAGTGGCGCAAACTTGGCTCACCAAAGTCAGTAAATTTCTAAATGGTACCCAGGGTCCCCAATTAAGGCTGCATTATTTCGGAAATTTTATTGAAAATAAATTAACTATCTTTCTGGTTGTTTCATTCCATTCTGTCTTGCCTAATTTTCAAGCCCATCCAAGCATCTCACTTTCCAAGCAGGTGAAATAAAATTTATGTCTTTGGGACTTGGGATAAATCATGGTTTTGGCCCCTTCTCTCCAATAATTTCTTGGAGAAGGCTGGGTAAGGACCCACCTGGGGTTTTGCCTCTCCTTTCTTCATCCTTTCTCATTGAGGGCATGGTGCCCTACCTCTGCCTCCAGGCTAATTCTCTCCCAGGAACAATCCTGTGCTCAGAACAGGGGACTCCAACGAGAACCAACAAGATCAGCCTCTACCTGGCACCTCCTGCTTTTTCATTAGCCCAAGATCTGTCACATGGACTGATTCTCTGTCACTGGCTTCCTATGTTGTTCCCTCTGCCTCTAACTCTATTACTAAGTTACATGTTTGCTCCCCCAAGTAAGCTCTGAACTCCATTAAACAGGTCTGTGTCTAGAACGCAGTGCTTAAAACATGAATAGGCCCCAAATAAACACTCAGTACATCTTGCTGGAAGAGCAAGGTAGGTGGGGGGGATTGGTAGGTGTGTGAATAGGTAGGTAGCTATGTGGATGGATGGGTGGCTGGTAGAGTGTGATAAGTGGGAAGATGGTTGAGCAGGGAGAGGGATTAGTGAGGAAAGCATGGATGTTTGGGTACATGAATGCATGGATTATGGATGGGTGGATGATTGGGTGAATAAGTGGATTGGATTGAATATAAAGATGGATAGGGTAGTGATGGGATATGTGGGCCTATTGATGGAGGCTGTTTGAATGAAAGGTGGAGGAGTGCATTGGTAGGGGGATGGAGGGAGTTAGGTATAGAAATGATGAATATGTATTTTGATGGGTATGAAAGAGTGTGTGCATGTGTGTGTGTGCAGAGAAAGGGGGAAGAGAGAGGTCAATAATAGGAAGATGAATTAAAGGCTAGATGGGCAAGTGGGTCTGTAGAAGAAAGATGAGTAAGAAAAGTAAGTGGATAGACATATGGAGTAGGCAAATAGCTAAGTTGAAAAGTGTGTCAGTGGAAGGAAAGGAGGGATAGGTGAATGGGGATTGGGTATTTGCATATGTGTTGAGTGAATGGATAGGTGAGTAAAGGGATTGAATGGTTAGTAAATAGGTGGGTGGAAACATGAATGTACAAATGAAAGCATTAACCAAAGTTAAAGATATAAAAGAATTATATAGAGAACAATTTATGCTACTCTAAAGTAATACATGTGAAAATATAGGAAAAATGGATCAATTTTACCAAAATACAAAAGACCAAAATTTGCAGAAGAGGAGGTAGAAAACCTGCAGACTATAAGATGAAATATTTTAAAATTACTAAAATATACCACTAGAAAGAACCTGATCTAGATGCTTTTGGAGCTGAATTTTGGTAGCCTTCAAAAAATGCTGAATTGCTATATTATGTAAAATATTTCAGAGCATAGAAAAAGTAGCTAGGTTTCCCAATTAGTTCCCATACTCATTTTTTGAAAGTAATATGACCCAAATAGAAAAAACAAATTTAAAAAGACCTATTTTTCTTTTGACTATAGATGTGAAAATTCAAACTATACTATTAGCTAAAAAGAACCAATAATATATTGATACAGCAGTCTGCAATTAAGTTTATTAAGAATGCAAGGATGGCTCAAGAAAATTTAGTAATTTATTATGCCAACAAATTAGAAGAGAAAAATCATTATGTGACTGTATGCTTAAAAGGTATTTGATAAAATTCAGTAGTCATTTTCAGTAGTAGCTATAAATGGATAGGAAATAGGCTTAAAAAGGAAATAACTGGCCAGGCACAGTGGCTCCCACCTGTGATCCCAGCACTTTCGGAGGCTGAGGTGGGTGGATCACCTGAGGTCAGGAGTTTGTGACCAGCCTGGCCAACATGGTAAAACCCCATCTCTACTAAAAATACAAAAAATTAGCTGGGCATGATGGTGGGCACCTGTAATCCCAGCTACTTGGGAGGCTGAGGCAGGAGAATCACTTGAACCCAGGAAGCAGAGGTTGCAGTGAGCCAAGATTGCGCCTGGGCAATAAGAGCAAAACTCCGTCTCAAAAGAAAAAAAAAAAAAAAAGAAAGAAAAGGAAAAAGAAAATAATTTAAGTGCAATAAAACTTATGTATTCCAAATTCAACAACAAATATCTTTTTATAGTGCAGGAGCCATTGACTTTAAAATAAGGAACTAGACAAGGATGGATGCCATTGCCTTTATTTTCATTATTATTTTGGAGGTTCTACACAATACAAGAAGACAAGAAAATAAAGTCATGAAGTTGAAAAAAAGCCAAATATATCATCACTTTCAGATGATGGGATTATATATAAAATCAAAGTAACATCATTCAATATTGTGATACTTAAGATAATTTGGCAAGTTGGATACAAGACAAAACTGACAGCTCTTTATCATGCTACTCATAATTAATGATTTTGATGATAATATTTTCTACTTACTATTCAACGTCTGGGGTCCATACATTTCAGTCCACAATGCGAGCAGCACTTTTCCACCAATGGGCACTCCTCATCCTGCAGGCACTTGGGTTTATCAATCTTGGTACATGGCAAGGGCTTGCGTGGGCAGAAACCTTTTTTGACTTTATGGGGTAAAAGAAAACACTTGACCTTGAAATACTTGGTCATAATTTGAGACAAATTTGGGGAATCTTGGGAATCTCAAACAAGGTTTTATTCTGATTAAGCTTCTTACCTTTCCCCCTACAGTAACAATAGACTGGAGGAGGCAGAGTATCAACTTTCTACGACTAATAACTTGAGGAGCATCAAGAAAAGTCTTACCATCTCTGACTTGTACCATCTGATAGGATTCCTGTCTGCTCCTACAGAATTAATGGATCTGGGTTATATAACCCCAGAGTACCACAGGTGGCAGGAGTATTAGCACACAGAACCTTCTTGTTTTACAAATTGTAGGCATTGAGGAGTATTTAGAGGGAAATGAGTTGCCCAATGCCACATAGAAAGCCAGTAGAAAAGTTGAAGTAGGTTGAAAAGCCTTTGACTCCTGCCACCACACCATACTGAACCTTAGAACCTTAAAGCCACACCTGGACAATCCCTGGGACTACATGGGGAAGTAAACACCTGCCTTAGAGGAGGCAGGAAAGTTGGCTTCTATCCAACATCATTTGCTACTAATGTTTTCCCCAGCCCATCTTATAGGATATGAATATGATGTGCATGCTTTGAAGTTCTGTGCAGACATGAGGGCTTATTAGGAATACACCTCATGGTTATGAATTTTTTATGAATCGGTGAATATTGTCACCTTGCAAGTCATTGAGGAATGAGTCTCAGAAAAAATAAGTTTTCTTGGGGAAGAATAGAGAGCAATGCTATGAATTACTGGCTTTGAAGAACAGCACAATAGTCTTCAGAGGTCAAGAGGTCAATATAACTTGTTGGGCATTAAAAGGGGTTCCCAAAGATCCTCAAAGATGAGCCCAAGGAGCATCTGAGGTTCAAGACACCCCCCACTCCATGGAGACAGCATGGCATCCTTGGCACATGCCCAATAGATTTGGGAGGTATAACCCCAATCCTTACCTGTCCAGGCCCTGGCACAAACAAAGCCACACCTGGATTCACAACATTTGTCTGTCTGGGGACAATCGATGTCACTGTGACATGAAGGTGGACACTCCTTACGTTCAGTGAAAGGGAAGAGTGGGCATTGTCCATCCTTAACTAAAATAAGAGCAGATGTGAGCTTCTTAAAACCCCACCCCCATCCCACCACCCTTCAAAGAGCCTTTCCTTCTCTTCAAAGCTAGTATCCCTTTCTGCAACTTGGTTCACCCTACCCTATCCATCTCCAGTAGGCTGTGGAAGAATGAAATGTCTCATCATATCATGGGATATGGTAGAGAGCATGCTGGGCTTGGTGCCTTCAGCCCCATGGTAAAGTCCCAGTCCTGCTACTTAGTGAGTTTCCTTCTCTGTAAAATGAGGATAATTATGTGAAATCTACACAAATCAGTGTAAGCCATTTTAGGGTATTTGGTTTTACTTAGAATGAAATGGGGATCCATCACACTGTTCTCAGTAGAGAAGTGATATGGCCTGACTCATGTTTTGAAAGGGTCATTGTGACTATTGTGTTTATAATAGATTGTAAGGAGGATAGAAGCAGGGAGACCTTTTAAGAGGCTGTTGGGGTAATCCAAGTAAGAAGATGGCTCCTCAGATCAGGGTGGCAGCTGCGGAGGTGGTAAGGTTTTACCAGATTTAGGATCTACTTTCAAGGTAGAACTAAAATTATTTCCTAACTAACTTAATGGATGTTAATTGATAAAGAGAGGCATCAACTGTGATTGTGAAGTTTTTCAACCAAGATGAGAAGCATGGATAGAACCGGTTTGCGTTAGGGGAGTGATGGTAAGAGGTACTGGTTTATGTTTATGTTGAGCTTATTTTTCTGTTTTTGAGACAGGGTTTCCCACTGTCACTCAACGAAGCCTCAATTTCCCCAGCTCAAGTGATCTTTGAGGAGGTGGGAATACCTCCTCAAGTGATCTTCCCAGCCTCCTGAGTAGCTGGGACCATAGGCACGTGACACCATGACTGTTTTTTTGTTGTTGTGTTTTTGTTTTTGGTTTTGGTTTTGTTGTTGTTGTTTGTAGAAATTGGGTCTCACTATGCTGCCTAGGCTGGTCTCAAACTCCTGGGCTCAAGTGATCCTCTTGCCTCAGCCTCCCAAAGTGCTGGGATTATAGGTGTGAGCTACTGTGCCTGGCCCGAGGTTCTGTTTAAGCAAGTTCAACATGAGATGTTTGTGAGGTCCAGGTGGAGATGTAGAGCAGATAGTGGAGTTTAGGAGTCAGATCAGGGCTGGAGACACAACTTTGTGGGTCATTAGGACATAGGTGGTATTTAAATCAATTCTTTGGGGTTTTGTGCTTGTATGCTCTTGTACTCATCTGACTGCAAATTCTACAAGGGCTTCCCCAGGTCAGGCTCAGGCTATGATGTGTTGAACTCTCAGAGGTATTATCAGGTTGCCTCTGAGTCTTAACCTAAATTTCCCACAAACCAGCCCAAGCCCATTTCCCTGGCCTCCTCTTCCTTGTCTTCCTGGGAGAGGAGACAAGGCTCTTGTCCACAGCACCATGATTCCTTAGAGCTTCCCATGAAGGGAAGCTCGTGGTCCTAGTTTCAAGTCAGGTCCCAGGATTGCCTTGGCCGTTCAGGCCCATGGGTCCATGGAATTAAAATTCCACCTCTACTCCTGACCAACTGTGGGTCCTCAGGCAACTAACTTCACCTCTCTGACTCTGTTCTCCCATCTGTAAAGTGGTAGTGATGGTACATTTTTCAGCTTGCCTCACAGAATCTGAGGTCGAAATTGCAACGCTGCCTCATAAATCACACAGTTGTGAAGGTCACTGGTCACCATCTCAATTGTTACCATTTAGTGAACCCACACCACGGGACCACCACTATATCAAGTCTTTGTGTTTTAAATCACATATAATCCTGCCAACAACTCAATGAGCTGTTTGCTGTGACTCCAGAATTACAGAAGAGGGAACTGAAATTCAAAGAAATGAAGAAAGCAGCAAGTGGGAAAAGTCAGATTTAAATTCAGGTCATTTGACTCCTAAGTTTGGTAGGACACTGTTTCCCAACATTGCTGGTGATGATCATTATACTAAGGAATGAATCCACATCCTTCACCTTCACGCCACCCTACTCTCCACCTCCAATGTGGACACTTACTCCATGGGATTCCAGAGCTGGCCTGTCTACACTTCATTCTTACGCAAATCCTCAGTATGATGCTCAACAAGTTACTATTATGAGGAAACACGTTCTTCCAAGGGGGCACACCTGGCTTTCAGGTCACATTGGCCAAGATCTATTAACATTTTCTATACACTATCTCATTTTTTGGCAGAGCCACTCCATTAGGTAAATACTATTATTAACCTCATTCTATAGACAAGGAAACTGAAGCTTATAAAGGCAGGCAACTGGCCTAAGACCTCCCAGCCAGTGAATGACAGAGCTAAGTCTTGAACCAAGGAACTTTAACCTCAAATCCTGAGCCTATAACCTCATTGGTATACTATTTCTAGTTAAACTAGACCCTCAGATTTCCAGGATAGAGGTCTCACCAATTAACATGCAGGCCGTTCTGCAGGCATTCTCACTTAAGAAGTTGTTGGCATTCCCTTCGCAGCCCCTGTATTTGAAGGGTGTGCAGCGGTAATTTTTAAAGTCAAAATGCCAGCGCTGTGCCTCATGATTACAGTTTCCATGTCTCACAGGTAGCATGCAGGGTTCTGAGGTCAGGAAGCAAGGAAAGGATATGAAGAGTAGAGATAAAAGAACAGGGTCAGTTCCCTAGCATTTCTCATAACTCCTGGTGTTATCACCCAAGTCATAAAAGGAGCCATGGCAGGGGGAAAAAAAGGCATAGGTTCTGGTCCCAGTTCTGCTACTAATAGTCTATGTTGTATGGCACCTCTGAGCATCACTCCTTCCTTGCAAAGAATATTACAAGGTGCATATAAGAATCTTGTACTTTGGAGCTGATCTTTCTTCTCCACTGTCCTGAGCTTTGGTAGGGCAAGATTTGTTCAGCAACTATTAGGTTGATGCAAAAGTAATTGTGGTTTTTGCATTGTTAAAATTTGCCATTTGATATTAGAATACATTCTTAAATAAATGTGGTTATATCATATATCATTTTAATGCACATTTCTTGCTTCCTGTACTTTTGCTAATGACTTATTATTTGCTGTTTATTTTATATTTATTTTAGACTATATAAATTATGTTAGGCAAAAAGCAAATTCAAGTGATTTTCTCATTTGAGTTGAAAATGGGTCGTAAAGCAGCAGAGACAACTTGCAACATCAACAACACATTTAGCCCGGGAACTGCTAAGAAATATACAGTGCAGTGGTGGTTCAAGAAGTTTTGCAAAGGAGACAAGGGCTTTGAAGATGAGGAGCATTGTGGCTGGCCATTGGAAGTTGACAATGACCAACTGAGAGCAATCATCAAAGCTGATCCTCTTATAACTATATAAGAAGTTGCCGAAGAGCTCAACGTCAACCATTCTATGGTCATCCAGCATTTGAAGCAAATTGGAAAGGTGAAAAGGCTCGATAGGTGGGTGCCTCATGAACTGAGCAAAAATAAAAAAATATATATTGTTTTGAAGGGTCATCTCTTATTCTATGCAACAACAACAAACTATTTCTCAATCATATTGTGATGTGCAATGAAAAGTGGATTTTACACGACAACCAATGATGACCAGCTCAGTGGCTGGACCAAGAAGAAGCTCAAAAACACTTCCCAAAGCCAAACTTGCACCAAAAAAAGGTCATGGTCACTGTTTGGTGGTCTGCTGCTGGTCTGATCCACTATAACTTTCTGAATCCTGGCAAAACCATTACATCTGAGAAGTATGCTCAGCAAATCGATGAGATGCACTGAAAACTGCAGTGCCTGCAGCCAGCATTGGTCAACAGAAAGGGCCAATTGATCAACAGAAAGGGCCAATTCTTCTCCGCCACAACGCCCAACCACACGTCACACAACCAACACAAAAGTTGAATGAATTGGGCTACAAAGTTTTGCTTCATCCACCATGTTCACCTGACCTCTCGCCAACCAACTACCACTTCTTCAAGCATCTCAACAACTTTTTGCAGGGAAAACACATCCACAAACAACAGGATGCAGAAAATGCTTTCCAAGAGTTCATCAAATCCTGAAGCATGGATTTGTATGCTACAGCAATAAACAAACTTATTTCTCTTTGGCAAAAATGTGTTGATTGTAATGGTTCCTATTTTGATTAATAAAGATGTGTTTTGCTTTATTTTCTTTTGTTTTGTTTTGTTTTTTGAGAAGGAGTCTCGCTGTGTCACCCAGGCTGCAGTGCAATGGTGCGATCTCAGCTCACTGCAACCTCTGCCTCCCAAGTTCAAGCAATTCTCCTGCCTCAGCCTCCTGAGTAGCCAGGATTACAGGCACCCGCCAACATGCCCAGCTAATTTTTGTATTTTTAGTAGAGACAAGGTTTCACCGTGTTGGTTAGGCTGGTGTTGAACTCCTGACATCAGGTGATCTGCCCGCCTTGGCCTCCCAAAGTGCTGGGATTACAGGTGTGAGCCACCGTGCCCAGCCAATAAAGATGTGTTTGAGCCTAGTTATAATGATTTAAAATTCATGGTCCAAAACCGCAATTACTTTTGCATCCAAAGTGCCTAACAAAGTGCCTAGTACCTAGAAGGAATGAAATACCAGGAAGAAACAGCCCCTGATGTCTGAAAACTGATCTGACACTCCCAGCTAAGCCACATGGATTCTCTGTTGGACATTTAAAAAATCTCCTAGAACATCTGTATCAACCAACGTCACTCTGAGATCATGATGAAGTGAGACAAAAACAAGATCACCGTGAAACCTGCAAAATACCAAACACCCGCCCCCCTCTAAGCTAACGTGAGTGACTTATGCTTCTCTACCAATCAATCACAGCTTTATCCTCAGTCTATTCTGTGTTCTGTATTGTTAAGATTCCCCAGGATAGCCAGTCATAGAATTGCCCCCGCTTTCTGACAGCACCCAATCTAGAGAAAACTCTCACTTCTTTAGACCCTCCCCCGAATTACCCAATCAAAGCCCAAATCCTATAATAGATTCTTTCTACCAGCTTCTTACTGAAATGCCTCATACTTGTCTAGGGTGAATCTTTTCCCTCACTTCAATAAGTAATAAACCCAATTTGTTCAACTACAGGTGTATTCTGGTGGTCTTTGTTCAAAAGGCATTAACAACAGATATTTGTTGAATGAATAAATGTATGAGTGAGTGAATAAATGAATCTTTTTAAAAAACACACAGTTCCCCGCACATATTAGATAGATGCCCAATACATTGAGTTACCAGAAAACCTCCTTGAAGATCAAAGAGTCTGAAAAACAATGCCAGCATTTAAGCTGACTGAGGTTTCATTTTGTCACAGTGCCATAACAGTCTCTTTAACAGAGTGCGCATGCAACAAGTATTAGTTATTTGTGAATGATTGAATGTTGGACCCAAGAAGACCAGCATCAATATTATGGTGATTGATGGTCACCATGCCTAGACTTATGACTTGTACTTGAGGGTTAGGCATTGAATAACAGAATGAGAAGAGCACAGGCCCTGGGTCCTTGTCCTGCCATCCAAGGGAATCCCTCAGCCAGTTTTGGACAGAGCAAGAAGTGGGGAACCTCTGTCCTCAGCCTGGACATCGCTACCTTGAAAGGGATCCATGCACTTCTTCTGACAGGCAAAAAAGCAGCACTTCTGATATTCCTTGCAGTCAAAATCTGTGTTGCATGAGTCCGGAAGTTCAGTGGTACAGGTGAGCCTCTCTTTGGGACATAACCCTGGTTTGTCTGCAAGAAAGAAATGTCCAAACTCACATTCTTTCGGAATTTCAGCTCTTTTTCTCCTATGGCAAAGGTGTGTAGTGAAATTCTCTCAGCCCTATCCTCTACCTTCAATTCTTAATTCTTGCTCTGCTTATATTCAGGGGCTAGTTCTGTTTCTCAGCACTCAGATTCATTCAAATGGATCTGAATCAGGAATTTGTGTCCAAGAAGAACTGAAGGAGAAGCATGTTGGATACCAGGGAAAGGGGTTAGAAAGGGACCAAGGCCCTTTCCCTAAATTCAAAAGATTTTCTCTCTTCTTGAAACCTAATATTTTAATGCTTGATTCCTTTGTCTCCAGTTGATAAAAGAAATTAGTAAAGACTGGTGGGAACATCATGGAAGTAGAGGTCAGGAAGGCTGATTTGACCCTTGACTCCTGGTAAACTCAAGACCAATCTGAACTCATTGTATGATTTTTAATTTACCTCTAAGGAGTAAGAAACAGTGGAGTGGAAGAAGCATTGTAGTCAGGCAGATCTGGCTCGGGAGCCTGTCTCCAACACTAACCAACTAAATAATCTTGGGAAAGTATTTCCCTTCATCTGAGTTATATTTTCCATCTTTAAAATGAGAATGACAATTCCTGCCTTACAGGTTGATTATAAGAGTTAAATGGCGTGATGTCTATAATGCCTGGGGTAAGACCTTGGCAGATGTGGCGTTGCTTTCTACCTTTTATTTTTATTTTTTTACTAAAAACTAGAAGAGGCAAGGGGAAAAAAAACTACAGCACCCAGTGTTTCCAGTCAGTCTCCCATCCAAGTACTAACCAGGTCTGATCCTGCTTACCTTTTGAGATCAGACAAGATCAGGCATTTTCAGGGTGGTATGGCCATGCTTCCTTCCTTTTTGAGGCTAGACATGGCTTCCTGATTTCAGTACTTGTGGTAGGTAGAATCTAAAGTTGCACCCTCAAGATTCCCATCCTCTGATTATTGAATCAAACACTAATCTAGGCAATGCTGTGAAGGGATTTTGCAGAAAAGTTAAAGACCCAAGTTAGTTGACTTTAAGATTAGAGATTATCTCTAATTTTAAGGTCTAATCTCTGGCCCAGACCTAGTCAATTAGGTCCTTGAAAAGCATAGTTTTCTTCTGGTTGGTAGAGAAGAATTGATTAGAGAGATTCAAATGATGAGAAGGATCCAACATGCTATTCGTAGCTTTGAAGATGGTTGAGGCCAAGTGCCAAGGCATAAGGGTGGCATCTAGAAGTGACAGCCAGTAAAGGAGCCTCAGTCCTACAACTCCAAGGAAATGACTCTGCTACAACCAGGGAGCTTGGGAGAGGACACTGCATCCCAAATGAGAACTACAGCCCTGGCTGACATTTCAATCTCGGCCTGGTAAGACCCGGAGCAAAGAACCCAGATGCACAATGCCAGACTTCTGACCCACAGATAATTTGTTACGTAGCAAAGGATAGCTCATACAGCGCTTAATGTGTCTCCATGATTCTAAACTGAGCATCCCTCCAGTGGAATCTGGCCAGAGAGGCATGATCCTTTCAGATACTACTGAGTCTTGGAACTGTAGAACTTTGGAATGGAAAGAACTCTATTTATCATTGGTACCAAACTTCTGATTTCATAGATCAAAAGAAATGAGGTCAGATAGGATAATACAATGCATTAGGGGCAATTCTGGGACTTACAATCCAGGACTCACTTCAGGAGCCCCACACCTTCCCTGAGGACTGGCCACTGAGACTTTGAGTACTTTCCAACAATACTTCTTGTCATTAATGACCCCCTCCAGGAATGGACTGAAGCTAAGAAGAGTATGTGGTTCCTAATTTGGAGTGTACATCAAAATCATCTACGCATCTTTCAGAAAATATAGACTCTAGGCTGAATCAGAATCTCTAGAAAGTGCATCCTTGGGACTCCACTTTTTAAGAAGAACCCCAGGTGGTCCTAAAGCAGGCAGTGGGCACCAGGAGGTAGGGTGTTACTTGGGAACCATTGTTCTAGGTTTAGGCAGAGACGGAGTTTGGCAAATCAAACTGGGTTTGAGTCGTTGTAGCTCCTTTCCCCATTGTCAGCTTGAACTCTCACTTATTAATAAAAACCCTCCTCCGTTTCTTGTCGGCTCTTCTTAACCACTTACTTGTGTGTATAAGCACACCTCATGGGTTTCTCTGCATCTACTGGGGATGCTTCCCAGAGATCTGGTCTCAGCTGTCTTCTGACATTACTTGACACATACTCACTGGGTAATCCCACTTGTTCCCATGATCCCAACTATGATTCCCATCTCTTCCTCCAGACTCATCCTCTATTCCAAACTAAAGACTTTTATTTCGACCTGCCTGGGAAAAACACCATCTGGGCATCTCAGAAGCACCTCTGTTCCAACATATTTAAAACAGAACTATTATCTTCTTATGCCCAAGCACTACCTTACTTTCTATTCCGCATCTTGACATTTGGCATCAACAGGTCCAGTCTGTTATTAGAATCCAGAGATTCACTCCTTCCTCTCCGCCACCCCAGTATCCCATCAGTCATGGACTTGGGTCAATTCTGTCTCCTAAACCTCTCTCCAAACCCTGTCTCCTGCCTCTCTTTACTACCACTCCCTCAGATCAGCACCTGATCTCACCCCTTGTCTCTTCTCAACTACTGCAGCAGCCTCCTCACTGGTCCTCTCCCCTCAGGCTCATGCCTAGTGACTCATTAATTAAAAAACAATTAAACTTGCATGTGTATGTGTGTGTGTGTGTGTGTGTGTGTGTGTGTACAGTGGGAATGAATGTGATCACCCAAGAATTATGTGTTGAGTGATATCATAAGACAGATGAGACCAGATCTCTGGGGATCATCCCTAGTAGATGCAAACTATATATATTGTCTCCTTCCATATATAAAAATATGGAAAAGTTAGGGAAATAATTTGTGGGGAGCAAGTAAGGAAAGTATGTGGAGGGCCAGGGTCGTGAGCAGGGGTAGCTTTCTGTGGCCCCAAATCCACAGCAGAGGGGGCCTCATCTGACACTGGCACTGGCCTCATGTCTAACCCTCATCCCCAAGAATGCTGTCTAAGGAAGAATGGCTGCAGCTTTTTTGAACTCACGTTTGATCTTCTTGGTCAGCATTGCAGAAGTCCACTCCAAAGCAAGGCAGAGAAGCAGCAGGAAAGCTACATTCCTCCAGGAGAAGGTGGGGCTATGGAGAGGAAGGTGCCTGTATGGATGAGAAGAGAGGTGGGAGTTAAGCACAATCCAGAGAGAGACACAAAGTGTGTGCAGGGGAACCTTAGAGATGATCCACCAGGTCCCTTCAGTTCACAGGTAAGAAGACTGACACCAGCATGGGGAAGGGGTCTGTCTGAGGTCAGATGGTGAGTTAGGGTGTGTCTAAGACATTCCGTTTCAGGACCCTGACCAATCCCCATACCCTGCCATGGTGCTGTACCTTGTGCTACACAGACACTTGCCTATTGTCTTGTTCCTGGGTAAGAGGCCACACTTGCATGATCACAAGGATTTATTTGGAACAGTTGCAGAGCTGGTTTGCCCACAGTCACTCCAGGGGCAACCCCAGACACTAGTGAGCATCTTTTCTTTGCTCCACTGATGACAGAAATGGATGGTATGAGATTTCCCAGAGGGCCTGGGTACACTCTACTGGATCTTGGTGCACCAGAAGCAAGAACAATCTCAGATGACCTTGGGTTAACAGAGAAATTCCTTTTATTCCTTCTGTTACTATCTAAGCCTAGGATCTTATGATACTCCCAGACAACCAGATGAACAGATGAGCTTCCCCTGCCTACTCAAGCCCCCATTTCCCATATGTGTCTTCATGATCCTTATGTATTTTTTATTTTAAGGTGTGAAAAACTAATAATCCTTTACTGTATTAACTCTTAGAGTGCATGCATTTCAGAAATGCAAGAGGTGGGTAGAGGGAGAAAGAGGAAGCAAGAGACAGAGAAAACATCTTTGTGCCAAAATATACATCTGTATTGGTGGAACTTCCGATACTGAGAAAGCTATGAAGCTATCTTGGAATAGAGTATCTTCCAGAGTTCCTGAAGCCATACCATGTGGCTGCCTAAAAGTAAAGACTTGTGACAATTTATCTCCCCAACCTTTTTTGTTGGGGGAGTTCTAATCATGTATCCTCTTCAAATTTTACAATAGTGCCTGTACTCTCTGGTCATGGAAATTATGACCCCAAACATAGTGATCTTGATTTTGGGCCTTGCTCAATCCCTTATAACAGCATATCTTGGATCCTCAATTTCCTCATCTGGAAAATGGGAATAATACAATTAACCTGGAAGCTTTGTTGTCATTGTGAGGATTAAGATGAGATAGCGTGAAGATTTAATGAAGTGGTACGGAGTGGTAGGAAACGTAGCATTCAGAGTTAGACCTGAGTTCACATCCTGAATCCACCACTTATTGGCTGTGTGGCCTGGGTTCAGTCACTTCACTTCACTGAGCCTCAATTTGTCATAAAGGAAACAATAATAACACCTACCTCACAGACATGAGAATTACTTGAACTATTTTTGTAAAGCATGACAAGTGGCTTGTAAATCAGTGTTTATTGTATTTTAGCCAGTTAATAAATAATGAATGGCAATAGTGAATGCCAACAAATGTTCCTATTACCATTTTAGCTTTTGAGTTCCCTAGTTAGAGACTGTGTAAATCATTCCTTTAGTTCCCCTAAAAGATTAGCCAAAAGGCCCTCTGGTGCTTTAAATTTTTATTATCAAGTCACTCTATGGGTTTGAAATTTTACCCTCTAACCTGAAAACATCTATTAACCCAGTCTTGAGAATCAGTTAATCAGATTAGCCTGCAGTCAGTTAGAAGAAAGCAGATCTCGTGGGATGGAGGCAGGGGAGAAACACAGATTAATAGAATTGCCAAACATAATAGAGGATGTCCATTTATAATTTTAGCATAAGTATATCCCATGCAATATAAGGAACATAGTTCTACTAAAAAAGTATTTGATGTTTATCTGACATTCAAATTTAATAGGTCATCCTCTATTTTTATTTTCTAAATCTGGCAACTTTGACACAGAATGAATCCATTTTGGTTGGACTGGGGTTTGTTTGGGCAAGAGACTACAAAACACAGGTCTTATAGGTAACAAATGAGCATAATTGCAAGAGTTGCTCAGTGGGGGCTCTGAAGAACTAGGACAGACCTGGAATACACGGACACAAATGTGCTATATAAATAACACACTAGGTTCTGGGCACGGTGGCTCATGTTTGTAATCTCAGCACTTTGAGAGGCCAAGACAGGAGGATCACTTGAGCCCAGGAGTTCAAGACCCACCTGGGCATGGGCTGGGCGCGGTGGCTCACGCCTGTAATCCCAGCACTTTGGGAGGCCCAGGTGGGCGGATTATGAGGTCAGGAGATTGAGACCATCCTGGCTAACAGGGTGAAATCCTGTCTATACTAAACAAAATACAAAAAATTAATGGGGCGTGGTGGCGGGCGCCTGTAGTCCCAGCTATTCCTGAGGCTGAGGCAGGAGAATGGCGTGAACCCGGGAGGCAGAGCTTTCGGTGAGCCGAGATCGCCGCCACTGCACTCCAGCCTGGACGATAGAGAGAGACTCTGTCTCAAAAAAAAAAAAAAAAAAAAAACTTAGCCCAGCATGGCAGCGCACACCTGTGGTTCTAGCTACTTAGGAGGCTGAGCTGGGAGAATCACTTGAGCCCAGGAGGTCAGTGTTGCAATGAGCCATGATCATGCCCCTGCACTTCAGCCTGGGTGACAGAGTGAGACCCTGTGGAGGAAGGGAAAGGAAAGGAAAGGAGAGAAGAGGAGAGGAGAGGAGAAGAGAAGAGGGGAGAGGGAGAAAAAAGAAAGAGAGAGAGAAAGAAAGGAAAGAAAGAAAGAAGGAAGGAAAGAAAGAAAAAGAAAGAAAGAGAGAAAAAGAAGGAAGGAAGGAAAAGGAAAGGAAAGGAAGAAAGAAAAAGAAAGAAAGAAAGAAAAGAAAGGAAGGAAGAAGAGAGAGTGAGGGAGGGAAAGGAAGAAAGAGAAAGAGGGAGGGAACGAAGGAAAGAAGGAAGGAGAGAAGGAAGGAAGGAAGGGAAAAAGGGAGGGAGGGAAGGAAGGAAGGACACACACCAGGAATGAAGAGATTTTGATTGAAATCCACGCTTCACCATCAAATCACTGTGTCAACTTGGGCTAGTTTTACCTCCGTCTACCCATTTGAAATTTTACCTCTGTCTACCCTTTTGAAAAATGAGTGGATTTGACTAGATTAGGCTTGTTCAGGCTGGGGTACCCATATCCCTCAGGATACAGGTAGATTTTCCAGGAGGTACACAGGTACAGAGGGATCTGAGGACATTACTGATTATTAAACTACATATTTACTTTTTCCTGAAGTTGATTTACTTGAGAATGAGCCACCCTGAAGTTCTCCTTTTCTTCCTCTCTTTGATTAAGTCCTTCCTCTTTAAATTTTTTTTAAAAAAAGCATACTTCTTACCTATCTCTCACATGTCTTCAAAGTGTAAAAACTTCTGAATTCCAAACAAAGGAACAATTCAAAAATGCATTTTCCTGAGGATGCTTTCCATGGAAGCAAAGGAAAGAAAGTGTGAGTAAGAAATACCAAGGGGTCAGCACCGGTTTCATTCAGGTGGCAAACTCACACTAAGCCACTGTGCCTTTTGCTGTCTACCCTAGAAATAGGATTCAGGAGTGTGATACTTGCCACGGGGATGTAGATTAAGACATTGATTTGAATTGAAAAATGAAGACATTCTTTTGTGGGAGAAATGAGTTTGACTGATTTGGCTGATGGAGGACTGACTTTGCCAATTAGTTAAATCTGTGCCATCAAGTTTTTTAAAAAAAATATTTAAAGTATGCAGTAAGATAAAAGCATTTTATGAAAGTAATCACAAAATTTTTAAAAAATATATTTTTTATAAAATGCTTTCAAACTTTCCTATATTTTGAAACCATAGTATTCAAACTTTCCAGCACTTACAGAGCATTTCAGATTAGATAAGGTGACTAAATGAAAGAATAACATGTATAATTAATCACATTATTAATCATTTGGTAGATGCTGGTAAAGCCTTTTTAGTTAACTTTCTGGAAATAAAGAAAATCACTTGTGATTTGTGATTAGTATTCTACCTGCTAAAAAACAAATCCTTTTGCAAGATACCAGGTGTCCAATTCTATGCCTTTATAAAAATTGAAGGAGCGTTTAATCAAGCTATTGATTAATAATTAAGTTAGATCATTAAAATAATTTTTAAATGCTTAATATTATTTTAATATAATCTCTTGAGATCAATAACATATTGCTAGCCAGGTGCAGTGGCTCATGCCTGTAATCCCAGCATTTTGGAAGGCTGAGTCGGGTGGATCACTTGAGGTCAGGAGTTCAAGACCAGCCTACCCAACATGGTTAAACCCTGTCTCTACTAAAAAATACAAAAATTAGTCGGGCATGGTGGTGCATGACTGTAATCCCAGCTACTCGGGAGGCTGAGGCAGGAGAACTGCTTGAACCTGGGAGGCTGAGGTTGCAGTGAGCCGGGATTGCACCACTGCACTCCAGCCTGGGCAACAGAGCGAGACTCTGTCTCAAAAACAAAAAACAAAAAATAATAAAATAAAATAAATAACATTGCAAAATGTTCTGCAGTAGAAGTGCATTCCTAAATAAGTAAACCCAAGGCAATAGTTGACAAAAAGGCAAATAAATAAGTAACTTTAGTTTAAAATACAGTCACCCTTTGGTATCTTTGGGGGATTGGTTCCAGGAACCCTCATGGATACCAAAATCCTTAGATGCTCATGTCGCTTATATAAAATGGCATAGTATTTGCATATAACCAACATTCATTCTTCCAAATACTTTAAAATCACCTCTAGATTGGTAGGTATTTAATACTTACCATTATAAATGCTATGCAAGTAGTTGTTATACTGTATTGGTTTTTATTTGTATTATTTTTATTGTTGTGTTATTTTTTATTGTTTTTTTTCTAAATATTTTCTATCTACAGTTGATTGGACCTGCAGATGCAGAACCTGTGGATATGGAGGGCCAACTGTAAATGCCAAAGAAAATCAACTTTACAAAATAGCGTTATCAATGTTAACTATTTTCAAATACAAGTAGGGACTGAACATATATGCATCGAATCATGTTCTCGTTCACTGACATAAGTGTAAGTGTGCCTCCAAACAAGTTACTATGAGAGTAAATACATAAATATATTCAAAATACACACACTCAAATAATAAGCCACAGATCACCCACCATTTTCCAAGACCAAAATTTTCACATAAATATAAGGGCAAATACAGCCAAATACCAGTGTAAATTAACACGCTTACATACACAGATATGTGAAAATACCAGAATTCAAAGTGACATGCAGACATGTAACACAGGTGTTTATGCATAAACACACAGCTCGGTCAGAAACAGCCCATACAGAAACAGTGGTCTACTGAAACACAGAATACTGCTGTGACCTTCTCACTAGTGATGAAAACTCAACAGTTCACAATAAAACTGACTTTTAAAATGCTCACGCTTTAAATAATAGAGACAAAGGAACCAGACTTCTAAAGCCACTCTCCACTGCCACTGAATTTCTTATAAGTTGATAATGTGAAGGCAATTTCACAAACGTAAAAGCACAGGGAGGTTGGTGACTCCCATCTGGAATAAAGATTTGTTAAATGAAATCACTGAAATTGAACAGAGAAACATTCTGTAAAGTTAGCTAAATCACTTTTACCTTTTTTCTTGTTAGAGACAGAACCTCACTCTGTCACTCAGGCTGCAGTGCAGCCGGGCCATCCTAGCTCACTGCAGCCTCAAACTTCTGGACTCAAGCCATCCTCCTGCTTCAGCCTCCTGAGTAGCTGGGATTACAGGCATGCACCACCATGCATGACTCAAGTTCTTTTTACTGTGAAGGCCCTGCTACAGACTTGCTACTGCTCTAGTTCACATCTTGTAGAGGCAAAACTAAAAAAGCTGTTGCTGTGCGCAGGTGCTGTGGGAGAACCCAAGAAAAGTGGTCTGAACTGAAAATCTCCATTTCCACTACCCCAATTTCCAACTGGTATACTGTCCACAGAAAATTTGGAGTTGTTCCCTAATGGGAAGCCAAAAACATCAGAGTACAATCATGGATGGCTCAAGGGTATCTTTGTGGTGTGGAATAGTGATGTTTCATAGCCTAAGCCTGTCATAGAGGCCTTGGAGCTTTCAATACTGATGATTGTGCTTCATAAGTGTCTCGGAGATGTCACTGTTATTTTTTTCTTGTATTCTTCTAGCACTCTCCTCATGGAGGTTATCTCCCTTTTCATAGAGGTCAATTCAACATCCTGGCTCTGTATTTGCTGAGTATATGTCTTCTCCATCTGTTTCATATGGCCTTCAGCTTTCGTGAAATTGTATTCTTGATAGAGACACACCTGATGTAATGTCCAGAAGGCCAGTACTTGGGAGCTAATGCCCAACACTATCTCCAGTCACAATCCAGCCAATACCATAGCTTTATATTCCTGAATTCAGTGCGGACAATATCTAGCCTTCCAGCAAGTGTACTGTTGCAGGCAGGACAGATAGCAGGTGAACCACAAAAGTCACCACTGCCATGCTGATCACAGAAGATGTGAGAGCAGATGGTGACCCATGTATAACCAGAGAGTTCAATGTGACACTCTCGATAATTACAAAACAACATATCTTCACACAAAGACATAATAGGATAGTGAGGTCTCCAGATGCTGAAAATAGTCCATGAAAGAAATATGCAGTCATCATCCATTGTATATCTAGAATTTACAGCACTGAAGAGGTCCAGACTGAAACAGTAAGACTCAGATCTGGTTTTGGCCTTGAAATTTTACTTCTCTGGTATCAGATGAATCCAGCTTCTATGTAGGTATCAAGTTGAACTACAGGATCTATCAGCTATTTAGCATCATCTCTTTATAGTCCCATCAGCCTTTAACTCTTCCTTTATTGAGAATTTCCAAATCCAATCCCGCTTGATTTTCAGGGGGTCTGCAGATGACCTTTCACAGGGCCACTTCTGGCCTGGCACACAGGGTGCTAAAGACCCAGGTCTTCCCTCTTCAGTGGATTTCATCTTCAACCTGCCCTCCTTCTCCCTTTAGGAGAGGGAGGGTTAAAATAATTTTTGATTATGAGTATCATGTGATATTTGGCAACTTACTAGAAGTTCAAAGAACCAAATGTCATACTTAAAACTTTTTGTCCCTGTACACTTACATATTAAAAGATGAATTCCTATAGATTTGTATTTATCAATAAAATTGTGTTTCTCAATTTTTACAATGTGTTTATTTACATGTTCATTATTATTATATCATTGAAATAACAAATGGGTTTTAAAAATTAATCCATAAGAAAAAATTTGATTCCTGGAGTCTCATGGTCACAGTAAATAATTTAAATTTTCATTTATGCATATGTTTTTAATTGCATAGCAGTAGGAAAATAGCATGAATGGCATTGCCTAGGTTGTCTTTCAGGATTTTTATAGTTTTGGGTTTAAAATTTAAGTCTTTAATCCATCTTGAGTTAATTTTTGTAAATTGTGCAAGGAAGGGGTCCAGTTTCAGTCTTCTGCATATGGATAGCCAGTTATCCCAGCACCATTTATTGAATAGGGAGTCCTTTCCCCTTCACAATAGCAAAGACATAGAATTGACCTAAATGTCCATCAATGGTAGACTGGATAAAGAAAATGTGATACATATACACAGTGGAATACTATGCAGCCGTGAAAAAGAATGAGATCATGTCCTTTGCAGAAACATGGTGGAGCTGGAAGCCATCATCCTTAGCAAACTAATGCAGGAACAGAAAACCAAATACCACATGTTCTTACTTATAAGGGGGAGCTAAATGATGAGAACACATGGAGACATAGAAGGGAACAACAGACATTGGGGCCTATGGGAGGGTGGAGGGTAGGAGGAAGGAGAGGATCAGGAAAAATAACTAATGAGTACTAGGCTTAATACATGGGTGTCAAAACAATCTGTACAACAAACCCCCATGGCACAAGTTTACCTATATAACAAGTTTGCACATGTACCCATGAACTTAAAAGTTAAATTAAAAAAAGAAAATGGCATGAGTAAAAGACTTTTGAGCATAAGATTATATTCCATTATACTGAAAGTCTGTGGGGTAAGAGGAATGAAAATATGAGTTCAATGAAAAAAATTAATGTTTTAAAATTTCTAACTGTTAAAGAATTGCTTTCCATATATTTTAAATAGATGCTTGTGGATATCAAATTAGTATGATATTTCTACCCCAGTGATTATATATATTGTAAAAAGTTATGTAGCAGTTTAAAAAATTAATATTTACATGTTCACATAATGCATTGAGATTCATTTATGTTGTGTGTTGTTTGTTCTTTTTTATTGCGAATTTTGTCCATTCTATGGCTATACAACAGGTTCATCCTTTCTCTAGTTCATGGAAATTTGGGTTATTTCCAGTTTGGGGCAATTATGAATAAAGCCCATACAAACATTTGTATAGAGGTATTTTTATGAACCTAAGTTTTCATTTCTCTTAAATAAATACCAGGAAGTGGTATTGCCGGGTTATGTGACCAGTGTATGTTTGTAAGAAACTGCCAAACTCTTTTCCAAAGTCACAGTACCATTTTGCATTTTCATTAGTAATGCATGCACTGCTCTCCTAAGAGTTTCACTTGCTCCACACACCTGTTAGCGTTTGGTGTTGTAAATGCTTTTATTTTAGTTGTTCTAATAGATGTGCAGTGGTAAGACTGCATGCTATTTGGAGAAATGAAAGTAATTAGCCTACATTTGTGGAACTCTAAGAATCTAAGCCACTTCAAATGTTGGTGGGAAGATTTTTCATATTTTCCAACTTCTCCTAGGACAGCTTTCAAACCCAGTTGGTTCCTTGGTTTCTGAGCCTGCTTGTGTAGGAGTTTCTCCAGAGCCCCATCATTGAACCTACTTTTTAAAAAAAGTCTTCATAATTTCCATACTTTATTGTCCTTAAATCGTTAATTTTAAGTTTAATATTATTCCTTTTTTATTTTCCATGTCTGATTCTCTACCCACAATCTTTTTGTTTTCATTAGATTTTATTTGCCTTTCTTTTTCCAACTTGAAATGGATCATTGGTCAATTTCATTCATTTCTCATTTCCTATAATTTACTTTCATTTTTATTTTTAATTTGAGACATACCTCTTTCATCACTGCTTTCATTGCACTTTAAGACATTTATTTTAATTGACTAATAATAATTATTTATATTTATGTGCTACAATTTAATGTTTTGATGTATGTACACATTGCGGAATGGTTATATCAGGGTAATTAACACATCCGTCACCTCAGATACTTATCATTTTTTAAATTAGAACATTTCTGTAGCAATTCTGAAATGTACAATACATTGTTAACTACGGTCACCATGCTATGCAATAGATCTCAGAGACTTCTTTCCTTTGTCTAACTGAAACTTTATCCCCTTAACCAACATCTTCCCTTTCCCCATACACTCCATCCTGACCCCTGGCAACGGCCTCTGATAACCACCATCTACTCTCTACTTCTACAAGTTCAACTTTTTAGATTCCACATGTAAGTGAGACATGCAATATTTGTCTTTCTCTGCCTGGCTTGTTTCACTTAGCATAATGTTCTTCATCTTCCTCCATGTTGTTGCAAATGACAGAATTTCCTTCTTTTTAAAGGCTGAATAGTAGTTCATTGTGTATATATACCACTTTTTTACCCATTTATCCATTGCTGAACACTTAGGTTGATTCCATATCTTGGCTATTGTGAGTAATGCTGCAATGAACATAGCAGTGCCAATATCTCTTCAACATACTGATTTCATTTCTTTTGGATATATACCCAAATATGGGATTGCTGGATTATGCAGTAATTCTACTTTTAGTATTTTTGAGGAAGCTCCACACTATTCTTCATAATGGCTGTACTAATTTATACTCCCACCAACAGTGTTCAAGAATTCCCTTTTCAGCCAGGTGCGGTGGCTCACACCTGTAATCCCAGCACTTTGGGAGGCTGAGGCGGGCGGATCTCATCAGGAGATTGAGACCATCCTGGCTAACGCAGTGAAACCCCGTCTCTACTAAAAATACAAAAAATTAGCCGGGCGTGGTGGCAGGTGCCTGTAGTCCCAGCTACTCGGGAGGCTGAGGCAGGAGAATGGCGTGAACCCAGGAGGTGGAGCTTGCAGTGAGCCGAGATCGTGTCACTGCACTCCAGCCTGGGCGACAGAGTGAGACTCCATCTCAAAAAAAAAAAAAAAAAAAAAAGAATTCCCTTTTCTCCACATCCTCATCAACACTTGTTATGTTTAATCTTTTTGATAACAGACATTCTAACAAGCATGAGGTGATACCTCATTGTGATTTTAATTTGCATTTCCCTGTTGATTAATGATGTTGAGCATTTTCTCATAAACCTATTGGCTATTTGAATGCCTTATTTATTTATTTATTTATTTACTAACTTACTTATTTATTTATTTTCAAGACAGTCATGCTCTGTCACCCAGGCTGGAGTGCAGTGGTGTGATCTTGGCACACTGCAACCTTCGCCTCCCAAGTTCAAGCAATTCTCGTGCCTCAGCCTCCCGAGTAGCTGGAACTACAGGTATGTGCCATCATGCCCAGCTAATTTTTGTGGTTTTAGTAGAGACAGGGTTTCACCATGTTGGCCAGGCTGGTCTTGAACTCCTGGCCTCAAGTGATCTTCCTGCCTTGGCCTCCCAAAGTGTTGGGATTACAGGCGTGAGCCACCGCGCCCAGCCTTTGTATGCCTTCTTTTAAGAAATGTCTATTCAAGTCCTTTGCCCATTTTTAAATTGAGTTGTTTTCTTACTATCAAGTAAATGGAGTGCCGTATATATTTTGAATATTAACCCCTCATCATAGTATGGTTTGCAAATATTTTCTCTCACTCTATGAGTTGTCTCTTGACTCTGTTGATTATTTTCTTTGCTGTGCAAACGCTTTGTAATTTAATGTAATCTCACTTGTCTAGTTTTACTTCTGTTTCTTGTGATTTTAGGGTCATATCCAAGAAATCATTGCCCACACCCATGTAATGGAGCTTTCCCCCTATGTTTTCTTCTCAGAGTTTTATAGTTTCAGCCATTGCAGTTAGATCTTTTGTCCATTTTGAGTTGATTTTTTAAAATATATGCATATTTTGTATTTCAATAGCTTTTGGGGCACAAATGGTTTTTGGTTACATGAATAGATTGTATAGTGGTGAAGTCTGAGATTTTAGTGCACCAGTCCCCAAGTAGTGTACATTGTACCCAATATGTAGTTTGTTTTATCCCTCTCTGCCCTCCTACACTCCGCCCTTCTGAGTCTCCAAAGTCCATCATACCACCTGTATACCTTTGCATACCCATAGGTTAACTCAACTTATAAGCGAAAACATATGGTATTTGGTTTTCCATTCCTGAGTTTCTTAACTTAGAATAATGGCCTCCAGCTCCATCCAAGTTGCGCAAAAGACATTATTTCATTATTTTTTATGGCTGAGTGGTGTATATATACCATGTTTTCTTTATCCATTGAGTTGATTTTTTTGCATGGTGTGCAATAAGGGTTCAATTTTATTTTTCTACATGTGGATTTCCAGTTTTCCCAAGACCATTTATCAGAGACAGTCTCCATTGTGTGTTCTTGGCATCTTTATCAAAAATCAGTTAACCATAAATGTATAGATTTATTTCTGGGCTTTCTATTCTGTTCCATTGGTCAATGTATCTGTTTCTATGACAGTACCATGCTGTTTTGATTGCTACAGCTTTGTAGTATATTTAAAATCAGGTAGTGTGATGCCTCCAGCTGTGTTCTTTTTGCTCAAGATTGCTTGAGATTCTTGGGGTCTTTTGTGACTCCATACAAATTTTAGGATTTTTAAAATTTCTATAAGAAATGCATTTGGAATTTTGGTAGGGATTCTGAAGTTATACACTAACAAGTGGAATAACCTGGAAGAAATTGAGAAATTCCTAGAAGCATATAATCTACCAAAACTGAATCATGAAGAAACAGAAAAACTAAATAGATCAACAAGTAAGGAGATTTAATTGGTAATTAAAAGTCTCTTATCGAAGAAAAATCTAGGATCTGATGGCTTCATGACTTCATTCTACCAAACATTTAAAGAACTAATGCTAATCCTCCTCAAATGCTTCCAAAAAATTGAAGTGGAGGGAATTCTTTCAAACTCATTTTATGAGGCCAGCATTATTCTAATACCAAAGCCATGCAAAGACACTACAAGAAAAGAAAATTACAGGCCAATATCCATGATGTACACAGAGGCAAAAATTCTCAAAAAAAAAAAGATCAGCAAATTGTATTCAACAGTACATTAAAAGGATCATTCACAGCCAAGCATGGTGGGTCACACCTATAATCCCAGCAATTTGGGAGGCCAAGGAGGGCAGATCACTTGAGGCTAGGCGTTCGAGACCAGCCTGGCCAACAGGGCAAAACCCTGTCTCTACTAAAAATACAAAAAAAATTAGCCAGGCATGGTGACACATCCCCATAATCCCAGCTACTTGAGAGGCTGAGGCACAAGAATTACTTGAACCTGGGTGGCAGAGGTTGCAGTGAACCAAGATCGTGCCACTGCACTCTAGCCTGAGTGACAAAGCGAGACTCTGTCTCAAAATAAAAGAAAAAAATAGTATCATTCACCATGATCAAGTGGGATTTATCCCTTGGATGCAAGGATGGTTCAACATATTCAAAGCAATCAATGTGGTGCACCATCTTAACAGAATTAGTGATATAAATAATATGATCATCTCAGTAGATGCAGAAAATGCATTTGACAAAATTCAACATTTTTATGATAAAAAATCTCAACAAATTAGGTATAGAAGGAATGTACATCAACACAATAAAGGCCAGATACGACAAGCCCACAGCTCTTATACCCAACAGTGAAAAGTTGAGTTTTTTCTCTGAGATCAGGAACAAGACAAGAATGCCAATTTCTACCACTTTTAATTGACATAGTACTGAAAGTCCTGGCCAGAGCAATTAGCAAGAAAAATAAATAAAATTCATCCAAATAGGAAAGAAAGCGACGAAATTGCCTCTGTTTACTTATGACATGATCCTATATATAGAAAACCCTAAAGACTCCACACCAAAAAAACTGTTAGAACTGATAAAGCAATTTATTAAACTTTCAGGATACAAAATCAACATACAAAAATCAGTGGCATTTCTATACACTAACAACAAACTACCTGAAAAACAAATTAAAACAATACCATTTACAATAGCATAAAAAATACTTAGGAGTAAATTTAACAAAGGATATGAAAGATCTGTACGCTGAAAACTACAAAATATTAGTGAAAGAAATTGGAGAAGACATAAATAAATGAAAAGATATTTCATGTTCATATTTCATATGGATTAGAAGAATTAATATTGTTAAAATGCCCATACCACCCGGAACCTACCTTTTTGTCCAGCTTCCCCAAATAGGAGAGGTTGCACTTTGCAGAAAACTGAGCAGCATTTTGCAATTGAAAGGTCTACAGATGGCCAGGAGCTGGGGGAACAGTGTGAATTCCCAGGTTACAATATTTAGGAACTACAGGTAAGGGCCCACTATGACTCTATTACATCTCACTACCCTCTAGTTCTCCCCAGTTAGGTGCTTGCCCAGCCCCAGGCCCTGTTTCCATGGCTGAGAGCTCCTAGCTCACACCCCTCCTCATCCCCATAGCATAGCATGTTCTGTTGCAAGGCTACTCAACCAGATATGTGCCTCTAGCCTCAGTTACTAGGAAGCAGACCTTGAGGAGGACAACTAGCTCCATAAGTCACTTTAATACACCTTGCCCTAAGTTCAGGCTGAGTAAGTAAGTAAATTAGTAAGCCTTGTCCAAAGATATTTTCTTCTAAATGCTGCCTAGTCAGATATCTACATTCTGATACCGGGGAAGGATTGTCTCTAAATATTGAGTACAGAACACTCCGTATATATCTCCATATTGTGCTGCTAAAATATTTTAAATCTTTTACATTTTTTGTCCTTTTGATCTGTCAATGATTGAGAAAGGTGTGTCAAGGGCCCTCAATACAGCCATAGATTTCTCAATTTATGCCTATAATGATGTCAATGTTTGCTTTAATATATCCTGATTTGATTGGTTTAGGTAAATACAAATGTATTCCTGGTGAACTGAGTCTTTTACCATTATCTAGCAAGCCATCCTTTATCCTTAAAGATAAAACTTCGTCTTAGAGTTTTCTTTTTTTTTTCAGACAGTCTCCCACTGTCTTTCTCCCAGGGTGGAGTGCAGTGGCACGATCTTGGCTCACTCCAACCTCCCCCTCCTGGGTTCAAATGATTCTTGTGCCTCGGCCTCCCAAGGAGCTGGGATTATAGGCATGTGCCACCACACCTGTAATTTTTGTAATTTTAGTAGAGACGGGGTCTTTCCATGTTGCCTAGGCTGGTCTTGAACTCCTGGCCTCAAGCAATCTGCCTGCCTCGGCCTCCCAAAGTGTTGGGATTACAGGCGTAAGCCAATGTGCCCAGCCTTAGAGTTTTCTATTGCCTAATATTAATCAAACTATACTTTCTCTTCTTTGTTTGCATTTGCCTAGTCTTTTTTCCATTCTTTTGCGTTCAACCATTCTACTTATGTTTTAAGTTTATCCTTCAAATAGTGTAAATCTACATTGTAAAAATCCAGTCCAGCAATTATTACCTATTAATTGACATTTATGGGCACTAATGACATATTTGGATTCATTTCTACAATTTTATTACAAGTTATCTACTCTCAGTCCTCATTATTCAGATTCTGTACTTGCAAATTTGCCTACTTGCTGAAATTTATTTATTACCCAAAAATCAATACTCATGATGCTTTTGTGGTCATTCAGGGATACGTGCAGAATGGCAACATACACATTCTGCATGAGCCACCGCGCCTGGCCTATATACATGTTTAAAAAATAAAGACAGGGCCAGCACGGTGGCTCACGCCTGTAATCCCAGCACTTTGGGAGGCTGAGGCAGGCAGATCACCTGTGGTCAGGAGTTCAAGACTAGCCTGGCCAACACGGTGAAACCCTGTCTCTATTAAAAATACAAAAATTAGCCTGGCGTGGTGGTGCACACCTGTAGTCCCAGCTACTCAGGAGGCTAAGGCAGGAGGATCCCTTGAACCCAGAAGGTGGAGGTTGCAGAGAGCCGAGATCACACCACTATGCTCCAGCCTGGGGGACAGAGAGAGATTCTCTCTCAAACAAAACAAAAATAAAAATAAAAATAAAAATAAATAAATAAATAAAGTATGTAGAGTTTTATTTAATAATTAACCACACAGATTAAAAAATAGAAAGTAGCCAGCTTCCCAGAAGTCTTCTATGTGCACCTTCTAATTACCATCTCTGTCATGTGTCTTCAGACAGAAGCACATATAAAAACACGGTTATGTATTGATCAAATGATGAAAATGTGTGGTCAGAGGCTTGCATTTTCCCTAGGAGCAATGGCTCAGTATTTGCTAATCCGGTGTTCACAGTGACTTTACAGAACATAACTACCCCCAAGTAATTGGAATCAACTGTATTTTTATTACTTTGGTGTACAAAGAACTTTGAGCTCTCCATGGCTTGCCACAACAAAAGACTTCCTAGGCAAATTGTCTACTGCTTTGTTCCAAGTGGGGGCTCTACTCGAGGCTGTGGGACCAAGACAAAAGAAGCAGCCTCTATGTGGATTAGGCCCCTTCTCCTGGCAGAGAGAAAGCACAAAGGAGCTGGCAGAAACTCACAGTGCAAAACTCACTATGCATATGCTACATCTGCTCATACTCCAATAGGCAAAGCACAGCTGACAGCAAACCCAAAGTCAATGAGACAGAAATGTGTCTTCCTTCCACGGGCCGTTCTAAAATTTCAAGGTAATGGGCAGGAGTGTCCTCTTAAAGGAAAGATGGAATGAATAGTTGTGAATAATAATATAACCTATCACTATTACTCCTGTTTTAATTTTTTGAAAATGTTTAGATACATATTATATGCTTGTTTAATTTAAAATATCAAACTTTACCTTGCTCAGGCTCTGCCCCTCCACACTGGGCCACTCAAAGATGCCCAACTTACCCTACTTGGGCTCCAACAGCCATATCAGGTTGCATTTGAGACCAGCCTGGCCAACATGGTGAAACTCCGTCTCTACTAAAAATGCAAAACTTAGCCAAGCGTGGTGGCGCACACCTGTAGTCCCAGCTACTAGGGAGGCTAAGGCAGGAGAATCGCTGGATGCATTGATGCCCTCTTCACCCTGCTTAGGCTCTGATTCCTGACACAAGACAGGTCTGTTCTGTGGAACCCCTCCTCACTATGCTTGGCCCAACTCCCCACAGCCGACCACCCTAACTTCTATGTATCCTCCTCATCTCCTTGGGCTCTGACCCTCCATGTCTGGCTGCCCACCCCCATAGACACCCTCCTCACCCTCCTTCAGTTCGGACAGTCCACATCAGGCCTCTTCCCTATGGAGACAGCTTCCTCACTTTGCTCCAGCTCTAAGGCTCCTCCCTCATCTGCTCCCCTGCCTGGACACTCTGCTCACCCCACTCAGGCTCTCATTCTATGCCAGTCTGCCCCTCTAGCCCCAGGGGGATGCCTTTCTCAACATGGGCAGGCTGGTCTCCATGCTATGCTGCTTCTTGCCTCTTCACTAGGCATTCTCATCTACCCCTGGCTCCAGCACACCAGGCCAGCAGCCCTCCTACAGAGACACCCTCCTTGACCTGTTCCAGCTCTGATGCCCACACGGAGCCAGCCGTGGCTCCCTTCCCCTTGGGGCAAACGCCTACCTTGCTCTGCCCTATCTAATGGCTTTAGGACTGACTAGTTCAGTTAGTAAAGAAAAGGAGACAAAACAAGGAAGAGCTACTTTTCCTTTTTGTAAAAATATGTATTGTGAAAAACACCACAAAAATAAAAATATGCATGAAACATTAATGTTCAGTCTAACGAACTATTACGAAGTGACCACTCATTAAACTATCACTGAGATCAAGTAAAAAATTTCCAACACTTTCTGCTCCTTTTTTATTCTTTTCCAGTCACAACCCCTTCCTATGCTCTCGAAGGCAGCTAATGGTAGTGACTTTCTTTTTCATATTTTCAAGATCATATGTATTCCCCTAAATATGTTTTTGTTTTTGTCTGCTTCTGTTCTATATCAATGGAGTCACTTGGAATGTATTCTTTTGTGCCTGGCTTTTTGTGTTCAACATTATATTAATGAATTCCATCCATATTGTTTTGTGTAGCTGTATTTTGTCAATTTTCATTGCCATGCCATCTATTGTATGACTACACACATCTCTACTGAGTTGTTTATAGTTTGCAGCTGTTAAGAATAAAGCTGCTATGTGTATACATAGCATGTATGTAATAACGTTCTGCACGTGTATCCCAGAACTTAAAGTATAATAAAAAAACTAGGATTTTCTAAATAAAAATGTTATTTATATCAACATGTAATAAGTTTATTACGTTAAATGAATTAATAAATGTTTTTAAATGTCAAAAAAAATTTTAAAAATTTACTCATGTAAAAAAAGAATAAAGCTGCTATGAACACTCTGTGTGCATTTGCTGGAGCACGTGGGCAGGTGTTCTTGTAGGTTATACATTCAGCATAGGGAATGATGGGTTACAGGGTATGCATATCTTCAGCTTCTCAAGCTGATACCAAATTATTTCCCAAAGAGTTTGTACCAATTCACAGCCTTGACATTGGTAGTTGAGAGTTCCTATTGTTCCATAACCATGCTGTATGTAGAACTGTCACAATCTTTTCATTTTTACCATCCTGCTACGAGTATGGAAATACATCACTGTGGACTTAATTTAAATTTCTTGACTACTAATGAGGTTGAGCACCTTTTTAGATCTTTATTAACCACTTGGCTATCCTCTCTTTGATTTTCTTTTCAAATGTTTTGCTCATTGTTCTCTGGGGTTTTCTGACTTTTTCTTGCTGATTTCTACTGGAGTCATGTCTTTCCTCAGTTATATGTATTATGAACATCTTCCAGGATCAAGGGTAATCTTCTAAAACCCTTATTGGCTTGTCTTTTACCTTTTGAATGAATGTTTTTATCACGTGCCCTTCCTACCCCAAAGACAGAATCAGGAATCCTTTTTCTATGTTCGTTTCCTGCAATACAATAACTCGCTACAATACAATACAGTAACTCCAATATCTGAAGTCTTTGTGGACCTCTGCTGTTGGTTGTTTTTCTTGATTTTTTTCGTCTTGTTTTCTTAAGATCTGTGTGATTTTTTTTATTGTGAGAGTATATATTTAATGGAAGTTTATGTATGTAACAATACTTTGTGGAATTTCTTGGATTCCTGTGTTTAAAGGAGAATTCTTCCGAATCAACTTGTCCTCAATTTTTCCCTAACAACTCATGCAATTTTGAATTAAATTCATAGCTTTAGATTTATCAGACCATGCACATGTGCCAATTTTCCTACTCTGCTCTTATGAAAGGAAACAAGGTTGCAGTTACAAATTCTCAGAATAGTCTTTTTTTTTTTTTTTTTTTTTTTGAGATGGAGTCTCGCTCTGTTCCCCAGGCTGGAGTGCAGTGGCACTATCTCAACTCACTGCAACCTCCGTCTCCCGGGTTCAAGTGATTCTCCTGCCTCAGCCTCCTGAATAGCTGGGATTACAGACACGCACCACCACGCCTGGCTAATTTTTTTGTATTTTTAGTAGAGATGGGGTTTCACCATGTTGGTCAGGCCGGTCTCGAACTCCTGGCCTCGTGATCCACCCACCTTTGCCTCCCAAAGTGCTGGGATTACAGGCGTGACCCACTGCACCCAGCCCAGAGTAGTCTTTTTTCCTGTTTTGTTCAGAGCCAAAGCCAAGACAGTCAAGTTCCTTCACCACAGTCGTACATGTGTGTGTTTCTGTTTCATCCATTTATTAAGGTGTCAGCATTTGGTGATCCTTGTGAGTGAGATTTCTGATCTGACTTTTCACATTGCTTAGGGCTTAGCTCTTTTTTCTTGCCCTTGCCAGGGGCCCACTAAAATTCAAACTGCAGATTACCAGGCATTGGCAGATACTCCCAGGGAAGCCTCTAACTAAAGCACTTCCTTATCTCTCTGGAGTCAGACCTTCACATCATTTTTGGCTTTTAAGAATTCCTCTTTCTTGCCAACTGACTCATTGATTTAAAGAGTCATGCATTTTAAGTATTTTAGACAATATTTTGGGGGGGTGTTTTACTGGGAATAGTTTCTAAGAGTCCTAGTTATGAATTTTTAATTATAAAATTACACACATCGAATACCCAATAAGTGAAACAGTACAAAGAACATATAAAGAAAAGGTAATAATTTCTAAGCCACATCTCTCCATTTCTAACTCCCTCAATATTAATAGCCTTGGTTGATAATTAATAACCAATTTTAATAGGCTGTTTTGTACCCTTACCATCTTTCTCTGTCCAAATATATACAATCATGTATGTATATGGGTTCTGATACTTGGAAAACAAAATGAAATTATGATGTATACATTCACTACTACTGTACTTGCTTCTTTTCACTTAACTGTACCTCATGTAAGTCCATCCATATAAAAATATAGATTGAAAATTGCCTTAAATAGATGCCCACACTCTGTTCAACGTCTCTGCTCTTAAATTTCTGCTAGTCTTATGGAAATTGCAGAGTTGCTTAATTTGCATATCCCCAGCTACTACTGATATTAATCTTCTTTGCTTTTTAAAGTTTTTTAGTTAAAAAATTTATAATTGACAAATAATTTTATATATTAGTGTGATATTTTCATATACATATACTTATATTGTGAAATGATTAAATCAAGCTAATTAACATCACCATCACCTCACATATCTATCATTTTTTTGTGATAAAAACATTTAAAACCTACTCTCAGCAATCTTCAAGTGCTTTTAATTATCGGCCATTTGAATTTTCTCTTTCATGAACTGCTTGTGCAAATCTTTTTCTATTGAGATGTTTGTCATTTTCTCATCAATGTGTTTATTAGAAAAAATAACTTTTGGCTAGTCATATGTATTGCAAATATTTCCCTCAGCCCATAGTTTGATTTTTATTTATTATGTGTTTTGTTCTATAAAAATTTAAAGAGTTACGTAATCAATAATGCTTATTAATTTTTCTTTATGTCTTTTACATTTCTTGCTTAAGCAGTTCTCTCCAATGCTAAGATTATGAGATCATTCTCCTAATTTTTCTCCTAAGTTATTTATTTAAAAAAATCTAACACATAGAACAGAGATTTCTACTCTTCTGGGAAAATGAACTAGATGGACTTTTCTCTATTCCTCTGATGAAATTCAGCTAAAAATCCTGGACATTAAATACACAAGAAGACTCTGAAAGGTAATAAGGGCAAGGCAGACGAGCCAGAAACCTTAGGACCTGAAGAACAGCACGGCAGCGGGATTACTGAGTTTTCTTTTTGCCTCACATATTCAAGACTGGGTGCTAGAGAAGCTGGAAACCCAGAAACACAGAAACAGAGACAATAAAAGCCTCAAAAACAAAACAAAATGCAACACAACAAAAAACCAGCCTGCTCACTCTTGCCAAAGGACCAGGAAAGAGGCAGCCTAATAAGACGGAAAACATTCAACAATAACCACTAGTATAGCCAAACACGTAGTTCCACCCCCATCAGAGCTGAGAGAGGAGCCTCAACTTCTGCCTTTACCAAGCTGAAAGGAGGAGCCCCAGTCTCCCTGCAAAGAGCCCAGACTTTGGTCACCACCAGACAATAATGATGCTGCCTTCCCCCAATGCGTGTGCTGTCAGTGGAGGCCGTGTGGGGAGCAGAAGGATACTTCTATCCCTCTCTGCTAGAGAGGTATCAGTGGAACTTATTGAGGAGCTAGACCTCCCACCCCAGCCCAGAAGTAATGAGAGGAAACCACTCCTCCTAACTCAGTTGTCAACAAAGACTCAATGGGGAACCTGATTTCTACCCCCATCTGGCAGTAATGAGGTGGTGCTCCACTCTTCCCTGCTGGAAGGGTGACAGAAGAAATCAAGGTTTAAATGAGATCTAGAATCTCATAAAATAAAACCCAAAGTTTCCAACTTTCAATACAAAATTATTTGTTATATCAAAAACCAGAAAAATCTCAAACAAAATGACAGAAGATTATTAATAGGTGCCAACACTGGGATGACAAAGATGTTATAATTATATGATAAAAATTGTAAAGAGGTCATCATAAAGAAGCTTAAAGGAGCAATTATAAACAAACAAAGATATTAAAACAGAACGTCTCAGCAAAGAAATAGAAGATATAAAGAAGAAGCAAATGGACATTTTAGAAAATTTTAAAAGAGTATAACTGAAATACAAACTCAATGGATGAGCTTAATAGCCAAATAGAGAGTATAGAGGAATAATCTGTGAATTTGAAGATAGAACTTTCACTCGCATCCGTGTGAAGAGACCACCAAACAGGCTTTGTGTGAGCAATAAAGCTTTTCAATCGCCTGGATGCAGGCGGGCTGAGTCCGAAAAGAGAGTCAGCGAAGGGAGATAAGGGTGGGGCCATTTTATAAGATTTGGGTAGGTAAAGGAAAACTACAGTCAAAGAGGGGTTGTTCTCTGGCGGGCAGGAGTGGGGGGTCACAATTTGCTCAGTAGGGGAGCTTTTGAGCCAGGATGAGCCAGGAGAAGGAATTTCACAAGATAATGTCATCAGTTAAGGCAGGAACAGGCCATTTTCACTTCTTTTGTGGTGGAATGTCATCAGTTGAGGCAGGAACAGTCCATCTGAATGTGTACGTGCAGGTCACAGGGGATATGATGGCTTAGCTTGGGCTCAGAGGCCTGACATTCCTGTCTTCTTATGTTAATAAGAAAAATAAAACAAAATAGTGGTAAAGTGTTGGGAAGGCGAAAATTTTTCGGGGTGGTATGGAGAGATAATGGGCGATGTTTCTCAGGGCTGCTTTGAGCGGCATTAGGGGCGGCGTGGGAGCCTAGAGTAGGAGAGATTAAGCTGAAGGAAGATTTTGTGGTAAGGGGTGATATTGTGGGGTTGTTAGAAGAAACATTTAGAATTATTGGTGATGGCCTGGATACAGTTTTGTATGAATTGAAAAACTAAACGGAATAAGAGAAGGAGAAAAACAGGTATTAAAGGTCTAAGAATGGGGAGAACCCAGGCCATCTAATTAGAGAATCTCCTAATAAGGAGATTCAGCATAGTCCTGCCAGCAAATATTATTTATTTACTTTAAGAGTTAAGAGTGGCAGTTTGGAGATAGCACTAGGAGATATCAGCTGTGATGGCTTGGAGAAACAGTGTAAGCCGGCAGTGTAAACATATTGTCTAGTCCTTTTTAAGTTAGTGGCTGAGCTTGGTGAGGTGTGTTTTTAAAAGACCTTTAGTCCGTTCTACTTTTCCTGAAGACTGAGGACTGTAAGGGATATAAAGGTTTCATTGAATACCAAGAGCCTGAAAAACTGCTTGGCTGATTTGACTAATAAAGGCTGGTCCGTTATCAGACTGTATAGAGGTGGGAAGGCTAAACCAAGGAATTATGTCTGACAGAAGGGAAGAAATGGCTGCGGTGGCCTTCTCAGACCCTGTAGGCAAGGCCTCTACTTATCTAGTGAAAATGTCTACTTAGACTAAGAGGTATTTTTGTTTTCTGACTCAGGGAATGTTGAGTAAAGCCAATTTGCCAGTCCTGGGCAGGGGCAAATCTCCGAGCTTGATGTGTAGGGAAGGGAGGAGGCCTGAATAATCCCTGAGGAGTAGTAGAATAGCAGATGGAACACTGAGAAGTTATTTCCTTGAGGATAGATTTCCACGATGGAAAGGAAATGAGAGGTTCTAAGAGGCGGGCTAGTGGCTTGTACTATAGCATAGCCTGCCTTTGCTGGTGTGTGGTGATTAGGCCTGGTGGAACTACCATCAATAAACCAAATGTGATCAGGGTGAGGAACAGGAAAGAAGGAAATATGGGGAAATGGGGTGAATGTCAGGTGGATCAGAGAGATACAGTCATGGGGGTCAGGTGTGGTATCAGGAATAATGTGGGAGGCCTGATTGAAGTCCGGGCCAGGAACAATGGTAATTGTGGGAGACTTAACAAAGAGTGAGTACAGCTGAAGGAGCCAGGGAGCAGAAAGTATATGTGTCAGGTGTGAGAAAGAAAATAGATTCTAGAAGTTATGAGAAGTGTAGAGAGTGAGTTGAGCATAGTTTGTGATTTTAAGGGCCTCTAAAAGTATTAGGGCAGCAGCAGCTGCTGCACGGAGACATGATGGCCAGCCTAAAACAGTAAGGTCAAGTTGTTTGGACAAAAAGCTACAGGGCGTGGTCCTGGTTCTTGTGTAAGAATTCTAACTGCACAGCCCTGCACTTAGGCTTTGGGTAATGAAAAGGGTTGGGATGAGTCAGGGAGAGCTAGGGTGTGGGCAGTCACTAAAGCTGTCTTCAAGGAACGGAAAGAGGAGTGGGGAAAGGATTTAGGATCTATGGGGTCAGCTAGTTTTCCTTTTGTGAGTTTATGTAATGGTTTTGTTAGGATGGCAAAACCAGGTATCTAAAGTCAAAAGTATCTAACCATGCCTAGGAAGGAAAGGAGTTGTTTTGTAGGTGTTGGGGTTTGAGAGATCAGCTGAACACGATCGGCAGGGAGAGCACGTGTGTTTTTATGAGAATTACGCTGAGATAGGTAACAGATGAGGAAGAAATTTGGGCTTGACTGAAGTAATGGGGGCTATCTGTGAAGGCTTGCGGCAGTGCAGCCCAGGTAATTTGCTGAGCCTGGTGGGTGTCAGGGTCAGTCCAAGTGAACGCAAAGAGAGGCTGGGATGAAGGGTGCAAAGGAATAGTAAAGAAAGCATGTTTGAGATCCAGAACAGAATAACGGGTTGTGGAGGGAGGTATTGAGGATAGGAAAGTATATGGGTTTGGCACCACGGGTGGATAGGCAAAACAATTTGGTTGATAAGGCGCAGATCCTGAACTAATCTGTAAGACTTGTTCAGGTTTTGGACAGGTAAAATGGGGGAATTTTAAGGAGAGTTTATAGGTTTTAGAAGCCTATGCTGTAGCAGGCGAGTGATAACAGGCTTTAATCCTTTTAAAGCATGCTGTGGGATGGGATATTGGCATTGAGCAGGGTAAGGGTGATTAGGTTTTAATGGGATGGTAATGGGCATGTGATCGGTTGCCAGGGAAGGAGTAGAGATGTCCTATACTTGTGGGTTAAGATGGGGGGATATGAGAGGAAGATGCAAAGGAGGCTTTGGGTTGGGGAGAAGGGTGGCAATGAGATGTGGCTGTAGTCCAGGAATAGCCAGGGAAGCAGATAATTTGGTTAAAATATCTCGGCCTAATAAGGGAACTGGGCACTTGGGGGTAACTAAAAAAGAGTGCTTAAAAAAATATTGTCTAAGTTGGCACCAGAGTTGGGGAGTTTTAAGAGGTTTAGAAGCCTGGCTGTCAATACCCACAGCAGTTATGGAGGCAAGGGAAACAGGCCCTTGAAAAGAAGGTAATGTGGAGTGGGTAGCCTTCATATTGATTAAGAAGGGGACAGACTTACCTTCCACTGTGAGATTTACCTAAAGCTCGGCGTCCATGATGGTCTATGGGGATTCCGAGGCGATCGGGCAGCGTCAGTCTTCAGTCGCTAAGCCAAGAAGATCTGGGAAGGAGTCAGAGAACCTTGGGCCAGAGTTCCAGGGGCTCTGGGAGTGGCTGCCAGGTGAGTTGAACAGTCTGATTTTCAGTGGGGTCCCGCACAGACGGGACACAGCTTAGGAGGAATCCTGGGCTACGGCATTCCTTGGCCTGGTGGCCAGATTTCTGGCACTTGTAGCAAGCTCCTGGGGGATGCAGGCCTGGAGGAATGCCTGGCCACTGCGGTTTGGGCGTTTGGAAGTTCTTGTGTGCTGGAGATGTGGCTGGGGTTTCTCTCAGAGTGGAGGCAAGGAATTGCAACTCAGAAATACGTTGTTACTTGGCTGCCTCTACTCTATTATTGTACACCTTGAAGGTGAGGTTAATTAAGTCCTGTTGTGGAGTTTGAGGGCCGGAATTTAATTTTTGGAGTTTTATTTAATGTCGGGAGCAGATTGGGTAATAAAATGTATATTGAGAACAAGACAGCCTTTTGACCTTTTAGGGTCTAGGCTGTAAAGCATCTCAGGGTTGCTGCCAAATGAGCCATGATCTGGGCTGGATTTTTAAATTTGATGAAAAAGAGCCTAAACGCTATCTGATGTGGGATAAAGAAAAAGGAGCATTAACCTTGACTATGGCTTTAGCTCCAGCCACCTTTTTAAGAGTAAATTGCTGGGCAGGAGATCATGTAGGGTTCTTCCAAGATTGCCAAGGTATCCTCCAACTCTCACTGGTGGTTTCGGGGCTCAATGCAGGAAATCATATTGCTGATTTTCTAGTCCAACTTGCTGTTCTCTAGAAGAGAGAAGGGGTAGGAATTCAGTAGCCACACAATCTGGTAAAAACATATCCATTTAAGCATAACTAATCCTCCCAAACCCTGTGGGCAGGGATGTTTTTCTGTGGCTCAAGAGATGCCCACACAAGGATTCTCCCAGTATGTTTTAAGTTCAATGAGCAGAGACATAAATGCCAGATCTCCTAGGGTTTGGCTAAATCAAGCAGACCTACAAGAGGAGTGTGGGGAGTCTGGGGATAGGATGAAGAAGCAGAGGCCCCAGATTGGATTGGCTGGGACTGAGGAGGCATAGCATCCTGCTGTCTGTCTCCCCACAACCTAAGAGTCCATAATTTTTGAGAACTGGATGAAGAGGGAAAGGTGCTTCTTAGATCTTACCGTCTTCAAGAAGCATGCAGACATTTCCGCAGAAGACATTACTGCATTAATGATGAATTTGAGATTCTGAGTGTAACTTGCAGAAGGTTCTGCCTATCAGTGAGAATCTGTGTGGCATTTCAGTTTTGGCTTTGATAAAGTTGAGAAGGAGTATATGAGCAGTAACACCCAGGAGGGTGTTTCTCACTATTATCAGCCCCTCCAATGCTCCAGGACCCACTCCATTGATTTCCCTTCTTCCTCTCCCCAGCTGAAGGATCTGGGTGGTTTTCTTTGTTGTTGTTGTTGGCTTCTGGAGTAAAGTTCCAGTCCCCAATCATCCTCCCTTCAACAACTCAGCTGCTATGACGTCACCCCTATGGAATTTAAACTCACAGAACCTGAGTTCAATTCTTAGAGCAACTAGTTCTGAGGCACTTTCTAGTCCCCCATTTTACAGGGTGGGAAGAATTGAATCTCAAAGTAGGGAAAAAACTTTCCTTCCACCTTCACCTCTCCACTTCTGGCTGAAATGGCCCTGAAAGACTCAGCTCTTCCCTACCCATATTCATCATGCAATATCTACTCACCACCTTACCTTCAATTCTTCTGAAGATTTCACTTTTGTTATCCCAGTGGCTCCAAACTTCTCTCCATCAAGCATGCATTTTATTTCTCCTTTTTATGCCCAATGTTTTGAAATACTCAATCCTAATAAAAGGGCATGTTTCAAGAAATAATTAGTAGTCCTTTCCCAATTTGGTGTTCCTCTTTGGAACTCTTAACTGAGGACATAAACTCCTAAGTTTATGTCCTCCTCAGTTTATGAGCTAGGAACCCTCCATGCAGGCTCTGAACCTGGTGGAGCTCTTCCTTGGTAAGTGTCCTCCTAGACGAAAACTCAGGCCACCACAGTCCCCCAAACACAGATAAAAACATTGCATTACTTGCAGCATCAGGTGATCCTCAAGCCTGAGAACTAAACATTTAGTTTTCTTCAGGGATTCTGACTTTTTAAAAAAGCTGTGTTTTTATGTTGCCAGCCCCTGGCACCTCTCTGCAATAGGACTGGGAAAAGTCTTTTTGTTTTCCACCCACTCTTCATTTTGAAGCCCAGCCAGAATACATACAGTAATCTGAAAATTCCATTACAGGAAAAAACTCTTTCTTTCCATTCTCCTGACACTGGCAGAACCACAATGCCAAGGAGTATCAGCAATTGGACATCTGAGTAAAGCTGGCAGGAGACTCAGGATTTTACCAGGCTCTGCTGGGAGTAGAAAAGGGTTCCAGATGAGGAGTTTGGAGAATGTGTGACTCGACTCTCACTACCTTATCTGGTTCTGCCTCCTCCACTCCTCTGGCCATCACTCCCTGGGTGGGCACTGGCTTCTCACAAAGTACTTCCTTTTTCTTATAGCTCATACTCCTCTCATTGCAGAAATAAATTCTCCACACTTTTTTTTAATTTTTGAAATTTGAAAAATATACATTTGAAAAACAGAAAAGAACAAAGAGAAGTAATGAGATAGTAGTTATTCCTTACCTAGAGAAATAACTGTTGATAATTTACTACGTGTCCAGATTTTTTTACTGTATCAATACATATATCATCTGAATTTATATCTAATCTTTACCTCTACTCATATATAATCTATATATATGTGTTTTTCATCAAATTTGCCTCAGATTATACATGCTGTTTCTAACTTTTTTTCATTTAATCAAATATTGCAGAAATAATTTATTTTCTATAAAATGATTTTGGGAGCAAGTACTGTTTTCTTTATGTATACTGCACACAAGTACATAAATCATTAGTGGATTTTTACTACATACATACCCATCTAGACACCACCCAGATTAAGAAAGAGATCGTCAGATAATATTCCTCTTCTCTCATCCAAGAAAAGGTCATCGCTATTTTAAATTTTATCACCATCAATTAGACTTGCCTATTTTAAACTTTATATAAATGGAATAATACAGTGTGTATTATTTTGTGTCTGGCTTCTTTTGCTCAACATCATGTTTGGAAAGTCCGTCTATATTGTGGATGTTGTTCATTCAATTTCATTGTTATATAATATTCCATTGAATGAATGTAATATTTAATCCATTCCACTTTTGATAGATATTTGGATTGTATCCAAGTTAGAGTCTTATGAATGTTTCTATGACCACTTTTATATATGGCACTGGGCATACATATAGATATTCCTGTTGGGTATATACCTAGAAGTGGAATTTTTGGGTCATAGAATATGCATATGTTCAGTTTTAGGAGATCTGCCAAACAGTTTTCCAAATTGGTTATATCAGTATACATTCTCATCAGCAGAATATGAGACTTCCAGTGACGCTGATTTTTCTGCAACATTTAGGTTTCTTAAAAAATCTTTTTTTTTTTTTTTTTTTTAGATGGAGTCTTGCTTTGTTGCCCAGGCTGGAGTGCAGTGGCATGATCTTGGCTCACTGCAAGCTCCACCTCCCGGGTTCACGCCATTCTCCTGCCTCAGCCTCCCAAGTAGCTGGGACTACAGGCACCCACCACCACACCCGGCTAATTTTTTGTATTTTTAGTAGAGACAGGGTTTCACCATGTTAGCCAGGATGGTCTCGATCTCCTGACCTCGTGGTGCTCCCGCCTCGGCCTCCCAAAGTGCTGGGATTACAGGCATGAGCCACCGCGCCCTGCCTTAAAAAATCTTTTTCATTTTAGCCCTTCTGTTATGTGTGTGTTTTGTGATTTGAATTTGCATTTTCCTGATAACTAATCAAGTTGGGCACCTTTTTATTACCTTTTATTGAACATTTGGATATTGTCTTTTATAAATTGGCTGGTTGAATCTTTTTGCTCATTTTTCAATTTTATGCCCTTTTCTTATTTATTACACATTCTTATATACCCTGGATATGAGTCCCTTGATAAATATGTGTATTACAAATATCTTCTCTCACTCTGTAATTTGCTTTTTCACTGTCTTTTATTTTTTAATAAACAGAAATTATTATTTTAATGTAGTTCAATTTATCCATCTTTTCCCCTATGGTTAGTATTTTTGTTTCCCATTTAAGAAGGATTTCCTGCCCCAAAGTTATGAAGATATTCTTCTGTGTTATCTTCTAGCATCTTACGTTATATTTTTGACATTTAAATCTATAGTGTAACTTACAGATTTAAATATATACTTTAAATGTATGTTTTTACTTCATTCACTTTTTTCTTTTTATTATTTTCTTCCTTCTAACTTCCACTGTGATTTTTATTTCTTTTTTTTTTTGTTCTGCCAATTTTTGCTTAATATATTTGATGCCGTATTACTAGATAAATCACATTTCAAACTACTATTTGTTTGTGGTGGATTGACAATTTCATCATCATGAAATGTCCAGTTTTATCTTTAATAATGCTTCTTGCTTTAAAGGCTACTTTGTCTGATATTAACATATTCATACTCACAGTCTTTTGTTAGCATTTGCATAGTATACTTGCTTACATCCTTCAACTTTCAAACTTTAAGTTAGATCTTTCAAACCTTATATTTAAGATAGATGTCTTAAGCTGCATTCGTTTTGTTTATTCACTCTGACAGTCTTTGTCTTTTATTTGGAATATTAGGTCTGTTTGTATTTAATGCAATAAATGATATATTTGGGTTTGTATCAACCAATTACTATGCAATTTCTATTGTCCAACAGCTGTTCTATTTTTCTTTTTATCCTTCTTGCACTTTGGATTAATCAAGCTTTTTTCCTATAATTTCATTAACACTGCCCCCCTCATTGACTTCTTAGTTATTTATTCTCTTACATTACAAAATTCATCTTGGACTTATTAGGGTATAAAATAAAATTTGCATCCCAGGCAATGCAAAAATTTTCAAACATTTTACCTCCAAGTACTCACATCTTTTGTGTTTTTTTTTAATGTACCATAATTCTACATAAATCTAAATTCCATGGAAATTACTATTGACTGTATAATCAATAGTAACTTAAATAAAGATATCTCGGTTTTGGCCCTGTTGATGTTTTGGGCCATATAATTATTTGCTGTAAAAGGCTGTTCCACACATTACGGATGTTTAGCAGCATCCTTGGTCTCTATCCACTAGATGTCAGTAGCACCAACCCCCAAGTTGTGACAATTAAAAATGTCTTCAAACATTGCCAAATGTCCCCTAGTGGGCACAATTGTCCTGACTTGGGAACCACAGATTAGATTTACCCATATATTTTCCCTTTCTGTTTTTCTTCATTCCTTCTTCCATTTTCTTGTTCATCATTTGCCTGCATAAATCTCTGATATTTCATTTCTTTTCTTTTCTTTTTTTTTTTTTTTTTTGAGACAGAGTCTCACTCACCCAGGCTGGAGAGCAGTGGCGTGATCCTGGCTCACTGCAACCTCCATCTCCTGGGTTCAAGCAATTCTCCTGCCTCATCCTCCCATGTAGCTGGGACTACAAGCATGTGCCACCACACCTAGCTAATTTTTGTATTTTTAGTAGAGACGAGGTTTCACCATGTTGGCCAGGCTGGTCTTGAACTCCTGACCTCAAGTGATACACCCGCCTTGGCCTCCCAAAGTGCTGGGATTGCAGGTGTGAGCCACTGTGCCTGGCCTGATATTTCTTTCCATGTGAAAGTGCTGGTGATGAATTTTCTCAGTCTTTCTCTGAAAATACCTTAGTTCTGGTCTTATTTTTGAAAGATTTTTTTCTTAGGTATAGAATTCTAGGTTAGCATTATTTTCCATCAGCAAGTTGAAGATATCATTCCATTGTCTTCTCCCTTTCATTATTTCCATTGGGAAGACAGCTATCAGTATTACTGTTATTCTTAAAAAGGCATGTCTTTTTTTCTGTCAGATTTTAAGATTTTTCTCTTTGCTTTGGCTTCAAGTAAAATTAAAACAGATATACCTACATATGGTTTTACTGTGATGTGCCTAGGTGTTCACTGGTCTCAGGGGGCTTCTTTAATATGTAGCTTGATGTCTTATATCAGTTTACCAAATTCTCAGCCATTTTCCCTTTCTTTGCTCTATTCTGTCTTTCTTCTCCTTCTGGATCTCCAATTACACATATGTTAGTTCTCTCACTATATGCTATATGTCACATTCATTCTTTTCTATACTTTCTAGTATTATTTTCCTCTCCCTGTTTTAGTCTGGATATGTTCTGCTAACTTATCTTTCAGTTTGATCAACCTCTCTTCAGCTGGGTCCAGGCTTCTCTAAATAGCATACACTGATTATTTTATTTTTATCATTGTATTTTTATTTTTGGGATTTTGATTATTTTATTTTTTATTATAATGAGTCTCTTGAATACAGCACACAGGTGGATTTTGACTCTATCTGGCTTGCCACTCTGTGTCTTTAAATTGGGGGCATTTAACCCATTTACATTTAAAGTTAATATTGTTATGTGTGAATTTGATCCTGATATCATGATGCCTGTTGGTTATTTTGCAGACCTGTTTATGCATTTGCTTCATAGTGTCACTCATCTGTGTGTTTCAGTGTGTTTTTTGTAGTGGCTGGTATTGGTTTTTCCTTCCATGTTGGAAGGCAGACCTGGTGGTGACAAATTCCCTCAGCATTTGCTGTCTGAAAAAGATTTTATTTCTCCTTCACTTAGGAAGCTCAGCTGGGCCAAATATTAAATTCTAGGTTGGAAATTATTTGCTTTAAGGGTGTTTAAAATTGGCCCCCGATCTCTTCTGGCTTGTAGGGTTTCTGCTGAGATGTCTGCTGTTAGTCTAATGGGCTTCCCTTTACAGGTAACCTGGCCCTTCTCTCTGGCTGCCCTTAACATTTTTTTTTTTCATTTTGACCTTGGAGAATCTGATAATTATGTGGTCAGGGCTGATCTTCTCATGGAGTATTTTACTGGGGTTCTCTGGATTTCCTGAATTTGAATGTTGGCCTGTCTTGCTAGGTTGGGTGAGTTTTCCTGGATGATACACTGAAGTGTATTTTCCTACTTGGTTTCATTCTCCCAGTCTCTTTCAGGTACCCCATCATTTGTAGGTTCAGTCTTTTAACATAGTCCCATAGTTCCTGGAGGTTTTGTTCATTCCTTTTCATTCTTTTTTTCTCTAATCTTGTCTGCCTGCCTTATTTCAGCAAGATAGTCTTCAAGCTCTGATATCCTTTCTTCCACTTGGTCTATTCAGCTATTGATACTTGTGTTTGCATTATGAAGTTCTCATGTTGTGTTTTTCAGCTCCATCAGATCATTTATGTTCCTCTCTAAAGTGGTTATTCTGATTAACAGCACCTGTGATGTTTTATCGTAGTTCTTAGCTTCTTTGCTGTGAGTTAGAACATAATCCTTTAGCTTGGTGAAGTTCGTTATTACCCATCTTCCTAAGCCTACTTCTGTCAATTCATCCATCTCAGTCTCAGCCCATTTCTGTGCCCTTGCTAGAGACGTGTTGCAACTCTCTGAAGGAGAAGAGGCACTCTGGCTTTTTGAGTTTTCAGCATTTTTTCTCATCTTCATGGGTTTATCTACCTTTGATCTTTGAGGCTGCTGACATTTGAATGGAGTTTTTTGTGGTGCCTTTTTCATTGATGCTGTTCAGGCTCCTCTTCCGCAGGGCTGCTGCAGTTTGCTTGTGGTCCACTCCAGTTCCTATTTGCCTGGGTCCCTCCCATCCCTGGAGTTATCACCAGTGGAGGCTGCAGACCAGCAAAGATGCCAAGCTGCTCCTTCCTCTGAGAGCTCTGTCTTAGAGGGGCACTGGCCTGATGCCAGCTGAAACACTCCTGCATGAGGTGTGTGGAGACTCCTGTTGAGAGGTCTCACTTAGTCAGCAGGAGCAGGGTCAGAGACCTGCTTAAATAAGCAGAGTTTCTGCCCCTTGAAGGGTGTGCCACACTGGGGGAATCACCCTCATCTGGGCTGCCCTGACTCTCCAGAGCCAGTAGGCAGAAAAGACAGATCATTGATCCACAATACCACAGCTGTCCCTCCTCCTAGGAGGTCCTCTCAGGGTTATCAGTGCCCCATCCATAAACCTCTGGCTGGGGATACTGAGATTCCCACTGGGAGGCCCCACCCAGCACTTTGGGAGGCCAAGGCAGGCAGATCACTTGAGGTGAGGAGTTGAAGACCAACCTGGCTAACATGGCGAAACCCCATCTCTACTAAATATACAAAAATTAGCCAGACATGGTGGCATGCACGTGTAATCCCAGCTACTTGGGAGGCTGAGGCATGAGAATTGCCTGAACCTGGGAGGTAGAGGTTGCAGTGAGCTGAGATCGTGCCACTGCACTCCAGCCTGGACGACAGAGTGAGACTCCGTCTCAAAAATAAATAAATTAACCCTAATGAATAAAGCTTTAATTGTGGGGCATTCAGATAATGGAAAATTGTCCTTAGTTAGGGGGGACTTCTGAAAGCCCTTCTCATTTTGTCCCTGTTGACACAAGCAACCTTGCCTTTGCTTGGCATGAAACCCAGCAGCAGGGCCTAGGCACAGAGATCAGCTCCCTAACTATTCTGTTGATGCAACAGCATCACTGGATGTCTCATATCTGAGATACTGCTGATCTGTTCTCCTCTTGGTTTGGGCACAAACCACACAGATGGGACATTAGTGATGTTCCAATGATGCAGTGTCCCAGGTAGCAAAAGCAATAAGGCAGAGGTTGATCCGAGTGAGGGTAGGAATAGGGCATGGAGTGATGCTCTGGATTCTTGGCCTCTGCACTTAGCACAAAGGAGGAGTGTCTGGAGTAGATTGACAAGGAACAAAATAGTTCCAGGAGACAGGTGCCATGCTGCTGCTTATTTGGGTTGAAACACACCAGCCTAGATTAGTGTTTCTTTGAACAACTATTAATAATAGTGGTTGCTTGGAACAATAGTTGTTAGTTGTAACTAATAAATCTATTGCTTACCCCTGCTATACCCATGGGATACACCCCACCCCACCTTCATCTATCCATTACAAAAAAACTCCTGTGTTCCCACAGAAGTCAAAACAGATTTTCCCCCCCCCTGGGGAATGCTCCTGGTAAAATCCACAGTACTGCAGATGGAGGGCTCCTAGACTTAAAAAGACTCTTCAGGGCACTATGTGAAAATAGAAGAGATCCTCTGACTTGAGACAGAGCAAGAACCTATGGGGAAATTCTAGACTCCAGAAAAGAATCCAGACCTTTTATATCCATTATAAGAGGGAGCAAAAGGAAAAAAGAAAGTACAGAAATTCCAAGTTGAACACCAAGTTCACAGTCCAGTGTGATGTCAGAACTGGGGACCAGGCAGAGCACATGATGTCAAAGTAGGAAAACAGGATTTCATTCCTTCTCTTCTTCCCTCTCTGTCAGGGTCCAGAGAGAGCCTGGGCTGGGTCTATTTTCTCCAGAATAAAAATATATATACACTCAAAAGTGTCCCAATTCCTTCTTTTTTTTTTTTTTTTTTTTGAGACGGAGTCTCGTTCTGCCACCCAGGCTGGAGTGCAGTGTCGCAATCTCCGCTCACTGCAACTTCCGCCTCCCAGGTTCAAGTGATTGTCTTGCCTCAGCCTCCCAAGTAGCTGGGATTACAAGCATGCACTACCACGCCTGGCTACTTTTTGTATTTTAGTAAAGATGAGGTTTCACCATATTGGTCAGGCTGGTCTCGAACTCCTGGCCTCAGGTGGTCTGCCCGCCTCAGCCTCCTACAGTGCTGGGATTACAGATGTGAGCCACCGTGTCCGGCCCCAATCCTTTCCTGTTTCTCAAGGCCATGTTCACATTTAGCATGCCCCAGGGACCCTACTCTGAACCTCTCACCATCAACTTCCTCTCTACCCTCTCCCCTTAACTCATAGGTACTGACTGTGAGTCCCCTTATGCTTTGTTATCATGCTCTACTCTGGACTCTACTTGTCTATATTATAAAACTTATAATGCTGAAAGGCATGTAGCTACCTTATCCATCTGTGCATGAATACCTAGTCCCTTTTCCTATAGAGAGGTATCAACCCAGGCACACAGTAGCAATTTTATAACCTCCTGTTGATTACTTAATGGAAGTTATTAAATTTTAAAATGAGCCTATTACAGGTTATGTGGATCCTGAAAGAGTAAATGACCACTAGTGGAAATGAAATCAACTAGGCAAAAAGGACAAATCTAATACTTCTCAAACCGAGGAATAGGTAATAGTACCTTTGAGTACTGCTACTTTGAAGGCTATCCTTCCATGAAGGAAATTAAGGACAACTAGAGGAAACAGAGGAATGGTCTTAAGAAAGGAAAAAAGAGGGTAAGGATAAATGGAGAAGCAAGTTGAGGGCACCTGTGGATCAGTTATGGGGATATGCCCATATACGGGTGGTTGCTTCCTACAGATATTGGGTACATTTAGAAGGGAGAGGTCTTTGGGGACCTGGTCGAGAAAAAGTGGCTATGTGATGAGTGGCAGGGATGGGAAGTCAGTGAAGAAGTCAAAGCTCTTGGACAGAAAGAAGAGTCAGGTACGTGGCTTTAATGAGGGAAGCTAAGGGTGCTGGAGATGGAGTAGTAGAAGCAGAAATCCTAGGTCTGCTTGATTGGAATATCAAGGCTGGGATATTCTCTCCCATGGAAGTGGGTCCAGGTGAAGCAAGGAGGTAACCCTGCCTCCCTCTCTTCCTTTCCCATCTCCCACTGATGGATCGGAAGGCCAGGTAACCTTGGCCATTTACTTGTCAGTCCAGGCACATCTCTCTCTGGTCAATGTAGAAATCCATATATGAATCCATTTGGAAGTGCCTGAATAATAATCCACCTGTTGGGATTGTGTCAGGGCAGGTAGGTATGTACAACAGGCTGAGGAACCTTGAGAATCTACCCTTTTCAAACTTAACAACCCTTCTAGACTCCAGAATCCATGGATTTAACTGCTTCTTAAGAAAGCATCCTCTTTGTACTCTCCAAGTCCTGTGTTTGCTTAAACTCACTCCCTTTGCCTGATCTGCTCCTGCAGTCTCCCACAGGATCCACAATGTGCTGGCCTCTGGAGCTTCCCTATTTCCCCTTGGCCAAAATGAGATCTACTTTTATCATCCCAAACTCTAATGAAGTCATCCAGTGAAATCCATACTCATAGAACTCGAGATCCCAAAAGAGCCTGAGAGTTCCTCTAGACTCTCACCCATATCTTATCTCTCCCTGACTCTTATTCTCTCTCCACTGTCAATCACTCACTCCAGTCGTCTTTCTAGAGTCCTTCTTTAACCTTCTTTCCAACCTCTTGACCTTTCCACTATTACTAGTGTCATAGCTCATAAGTATCCAGACTTCACCATCTTCTCCCTTTTCTTCAGCACAAAGTGAATGCATTAAGAAATAAGTAATTTTTTTTTCTCCCTTGGAATTGATCAAAGCTACATACAACTGGTTCTTGAATTCTTTTTTTTTTATACAGAGTCTTGCTCTGTCGCCCAGGCTGGAGTGCAATGGCTCGATCTTGACTCACTGTAACCTCTACCTCCTGGGCTCAAGCAATTCTCCTGTCTCAGCCTCCCAAGTAGCTGGGATTACAGGCGTGCACCACCATGCCTGGCTAATTTTTGTATTTTTAGTAGAGATGGTATTTCACCATGTTGACCAGGCTGGTCTTGAACTCCTGATCTCAAGTGATTTGCCCGCTTGTGGTTCTCAAACTCTTGACACATCAGTTGAGTGGCAGTGTCCACCGTGCCAAAGCCTTCCCAACTTCAGCTGACCTGACGTCTTCTTTCGTTTTGCGGGGGAAATGTAAGCAAAAGTTCCTGGAAATTTCTCAGTTAATTCTTACAGGTCTGGAAGGTGGTCTGTAAGGAAGTCTTTGGATGAAGCTTGAAAAGGGTGCAATACTCATCAAAGCAGTGAGTTCAGCACCAGGCAGATTGAATGTACCACCTTCTCTCCCCTCTTCAGGTCCTATCCTTACCACCCATGTGGTCTCAGGGCTTGGGTCATCTAGTATGAATCACAGCAAACCAGGGGTCATAGAAGTTAGAGGTTTATGATGTTAAGTATATGTGCATCTCTTAGTGATGGATGCCTCTTGGAATAGTGAGGAAGAAGGGAGGAAAAATGGAGAAGGCTGTGCCACACATAGACCAAAACAAGAAGGCCCTCTCTTTGAGGGGCCCTCCTCTAGCTCTGTCATTTCCCCATAGAGCAAAAAGCTTATGGAACCAAGAGGATGCTCACCTGGAAACTGCACTGCCACTTCTAGATTACCATGGGTAGCAAGTACCCAAGAACACCCTTTCCAAATGGCTCTAAGCCCATCTCCAGACCTGTGCAGGCTTTTCCTAAGATATATCTTCCAAAAAATGGACCTTGTCATTGGTGCGCATATACCTGAACCCAAGCATTGGCCAAGGGGCAACGGTTTGCAGGTACATGTGGAGAAAGCTTAGAATTGTGGGCTTTTGTGTCTACTAGACTGAGCTTTCTACCCATTCCTCCATATACTCCTCATTATTTTCTTTTTATGATTACAAAAGCAATCCATATTTATTGTAGAAAATTTTTCAAAAACTGAAAAACAGTAAGAAGCAAATAGAAAATTACCAGCAATTTAATGACCCTGAAATTATCATGTTATCATTTTGGTGTATATGCTCCATGTAGGTGCATCTCCATGGGGTGTGTGTGTGTGTGTGTCTCTGTGTGTGTCTGTGTGTGTGTCTGTGTATCTGTGTGTGTGTGTGTATGTGTGTGTGACCTACACACAACTAGGCATTCCCTAGTGGTGCCAAACAATCAATATCTTTTATGGGCCCTCCGTTAAACATCGCTGTACTCACAAAGAAACATAAATCCAATTCTATAAATATTGGGAATTTTACTGATGGTAAAATTAAAATAGGAGGAGGAGGTTACATCACTATCATATGGTAACATTCCCTTAAAAATCATCTCTTTATCTTTCCTAAATATTCCACTGTCTTTGACTGCTATACCTCTCTCTCTCTTCTTTCACCAAGCCTCTCTCTTTGCTTTCCTTCTGGTAAAAGCAGTCTCTCTCTCTCTCTCTCTCCCTCCCTCCCCCTCCCTCCCTCCCTCCCTCTCCCCCTCCCTCCCTCCTTCCCTCCCTCCCTCTCTGTCTCTCTCTCTCCCTTTCTCTCTCTGTCTCTCCCTCTCTCTCTCTCTCTCTCCCTCTCTCTCCCTCTCTCTCTCCCTCTCTCTCCCTCTCTCTCCCTCTCTCTCCCTCTCTCTCCCTCTCTCTCCCTCTCTCTCCCTCTCTCCCCCTCTCTCTCCCTCTCTCTCCCTCTCTCCCCCTCTCTCCCTCTCTCTCCCTCTCTCTCTACCCCTGAATCTGGCCTTTCTAAACACCCTCAACTTGTGTACCTGTATACTATACTGAGCTACACTAAAGTTTCTATATTTAGCCAAATCCAGCCCATCATACCAGCTCTTCCCCTGGTATATTCCTAGGAGTGGATCTCGGTTCACGCTGTTTCACACTTTCCTTGGGAAACACTCTGTGTTCTTCTGCAAAGAGGAGTAGGCAATATGTTTTCAGATTCACAGACAAGCTTCTCCTTCCACCGTCTTGCTCCCACCCTATGCTAACCTGTTCACAAAGGTTAAGCAAGCAGTTGGAATTATGGAATCTCCCATCTGGTTTCCTAATCATATTTTTACCATCAGTATCAGGCCCATACTCATGTTTCATCCCCACACTGCTCCTAGCCAGGTTCAGAACCTCTCTCTAGGGTCTCCTCCTCTGGTAACAACAGAAAAGAATGGGTTTACCATGTTTGTTTCTCATTAGCATAAGTGGTTATAAGATGCACCTCATTTGCTATAATTGAAGAAAGGACAAGTGTATTTCCACTCTCAGAGTCCAAGGCAGTCCCAAGTGTGACTTTTAATATGTCTCACACTTTCTGGGCTCTGAGAAGGGCAGGATGCTAGTGCTCAAATGACCACAACAATGACAATTATAAACATTTCTGACATGAGACATGATGTATACAACTGATTGTACCTGTGTCCTGGGTTTATTTGCAATGCCTGCAAATGAATTCACCCTGTAGGGAGATTATTAAAACTACCATGGATATGTTTGAACTGTTGTGAGAATTACCAAAATGTGAAACAGAGACATGAAGTGAGGACATGCTGTTGGCAAAATGGCACGGGTAGACTTGTTCAATGCAGGTTGCCACAAACCTTCAATTTGTAAAAAATGCAATATCTGCGAAGCATAATAAAACAAGGTGCAATAAACGAGGTATGCCTGTATATCCGACTGATTGATGGTGCTGTTGAGTTCAACTGTGTCCTTACTAATTTTCTGCCTGCTGGATCCCATTCATAACTGAGGCATGTTGAAGTCTCCAACTACAGTAATGGATTCATCTATTTCTCCTTGCAGTTCCATCAGTTTCTGCCTCACATATAGTTTTTAAATGTATTTTTAAATGCACATTTGACTTTTTAGAATGTATATATTTAAATGTATATATTTTAAATATATATATATTTAAGGTACACAATTTGATGATTTAATATACGTATACACTGTGGAATAATCACCACAATAATTTGTCTATCATCTCAGATAGTTACCATTTTCTTTCTCCCCTTTATTCCTTTCTTGCTTTTTTTCCTTTTTTTTTGGTGAGAATGCTTAAGATACATTATCTTACCAAAGTTCAACTATACAATAAAGTATTGTTAATTATAGTCACATTGCTATTCATCAGATCACAAAAAAATATTGATTATGCACAACTAAAACTTCGTACCCCTTTGACAACTTCTCCCCACTTCTTCCTCCCTCCAGCTCCTGGTTATCACCACTCTACTATCTGTTTCAACGGGTTTGACTATATTAGATCCCACAAATAAGTGAGATCATGCGGCATTTGTCTTTCTGCATCTGGTTTGTTTTACTTAGCACAATGTCCTCCAGGTTCATTCTTGTGTCAACTGATAGAGCTGTTATTTCTATCTTGGTGAAAGCTGAATAATAGTCTAGTGTGTATGTATGTGGGTGTGTGTTTACCACATTTTTTAAAATCCATGCATCCATCAATGGACATTTAGTTTGCTTCCACATCTTGGCGTTTCTGCATAATGCTTAAATGAACATGGGCATGCAAATATCTCTTCAAGATCCTGTTTTCAATTCTCATCGATATATATCAAGAAGTAGGACTGCTGAATCACATGGTAGTTCTATGTTTAATTTTGTTTGGAACCTCTATGCTGTTTTCCAGAGCCACTACACCATTTTCATTCCCACCAACAGTGCACAGGGTTCCCATTTCCCCATGTCCTTGCCAACACTTGTTATCTTCTGTTTTGTTTTTGTTTTATGGGAGGTGTGTGTGTGTGTGTGTGTGTGTGTGTGTGTGTGTGTGTGTGTGTGTGTGAAATAGTGGTAGTCCTAATGTATGAGATGATATCTCATGGTGGTTGTGATTAGCATTTTCCTGATGATTAATAATTTTAAGCATTTTTCCAAATAAATGGCCATTTGTGTATCTTCTTTGGAGAAATGTCTGTTTAATCCTTTGCTCATTTAAAAAATTTGATTATTTATTATTCAGGGGGCTGTTATTGAGTTAAAGGAGTTTTAAAATATATTCTAGATATTAACCTCTTATCCAATATCTCTCTTGCAAATATTTTCTCCAATTTCATAAGTTTTTTAGTTTGACGTCACCCTATTTCTCTATTTCTGCTTTTGTTGCCTGTGCTTTGGTATCATATCTAAAAAACCATTTCCCTTTTCAATGTCATGATTTTTTAATTGCTTTCTTCTGGGAGTTTTATAGATGTTTATAAAAAATTAACTTCTTTTTGAGTTAATTTTTGTGTATGGTATAAGGGTCCATACTAACAACATTTATTGAAGAAACTACCCTTTCCCCAATGTACAGTTTTGAAACTCTTATTAAAGATCATTAGACCTTGTATATGAGGGCTTATTTCTGGACTCTATATTCTGTTCTATCAGTCTACATATCTGTTTTTATGTCAGTGTTATACTGTTTTGATTACTGTGACTTTGGAAATATGTTTTGAAATCAAGAAGTGTGATGCCTCTAGCTTTATTCTTCTTTCTCAAGATTGTTTTGGCTATTTGGAGTCTTTTAAGATTTCACATGAACTTTAGAATTTTTTTCCTATTTCTACAATAAATGCCATTTGGATTTTGATAGGGTTTGCATTAAGTTCGTACATTATTTTGGGTAGTGTAAATATTTTTAACAATATTAAGTCTACCAATCCTTGAACACAAGATATCTTTCCAATTGTTTTTCTCTCTTAATTTTGTTCAGCAATGTTTTGTAGTTTTCAGTGTACAAGTCATTGGTTAAGTTTATTCCTAACTATTGTAAATGCGATTTAAAAAAAATCTATTTGGATTGTTCATTGTTACTATATAAATGCAACTGACTTTTGAGTGTTTATTTTGTTCTATTCTGCAACTTTACTGAATTTGCTAGTCTAATAATTTTTGATGGAGTCTTTTTATATACAGTTTTCTACATATAAGACCATGTCATCTGCAGAGATAATTTTACTACTTCTTCTTTTCCAATTCAGATGCATTCTATTTATTTTCCTTGTCTAATTGCTCTGGATAAGACTTCCAGTACTATGTAGAATAAAAGTGCTGAGTTTGGACATCCTTGCCTTATTGCTGATCTTAGAAAAAAAAACTTTCAGTTTTTCACTATGGCATATGATATTAGTTATGGCTTTTCATGTATGAAATTTATTATGTTGAGGAAATTCTTTCTATTCTTATTAATATATTGTTGAATGTTTTTATCATGGAAAGGTTATTTAATTTTGTCAAATACTTTTCCTATGTCTATTATGATAGTCATGATTTTTTTTCTTCATTCTATTAATATGGTGTATTACATTTATTGACTTGTGTGTATTGAACTATCTTTGCAACCCAGTGATAAATCCCACTTGGTTGTGGCATATAATCCTTTTAATGTGCTGTTAAAATCTGTTTACTAGTATTTTGGTAAGGACTTTTGCATCAATACTCACCAGGGATATGGGTTGTAGTCTTCTTTTCTTGTAGTATCTTTGTCTGGCATTGGTATCAGGGTAATGCTGGCCTCATATAATGAATTTGGAAGTTTTCTCTGATTCTGTTTTTTTGGAAGAAGTTGAGAAGGATTCATATTCCCTATTCTTTAAATGTTTGGTAGGATTATTCAGTAAAACCATCTGGTTCTGGGTTTTTCTTTGTTGAGAATTTTTTTCTTTGTTGGGAGATTGTGTGTTTCTAAGAATTTATTCATTTCTTCTAGGTTAGCCAATTTAAATAAAAATTTCTGTGGCACCAGTTGTAATGTCTCCTCTTTCATTTCTCACTTATTTGAATGTTCTCTACTTTTTTCTTTTTTAGTCTGGCCAAGGATTTGTCCATTTTGTTTATCTTTTCAAAAATCCAATTCTTAGTTTTATTGACTTCATGTTTACTATTTTTCTATTCTCTATTTTGTTTATGTCTGTTCTGATTTTATCATTTTTGCTGACTGTGGGCTTAGTTTTTCTTCTTTTTCTAGTTCTTTGAGGTATAAAGTTAGGTTATTGATTTGAGCTCTTTGTACTTGTTTTTTTTTTGGGACAGAGTCTCGGTCTGTCACCCAGACTGGGGTGCAGTGGCGTGATCTCAGCTCACTGCAAGCTCCGCCTCCCAGGTTCACACCATTCTCCTGCCTCAGCCTCCTGAGTAGCTGGGACTACAGGCACCCGCCACCACGCCCAGCTAACTTTTTGTATTTTTAGTAGAGACAGCGTTTCACCATGTTAGCCAGGATGGTCTCGATCTCCTGACCTCGTGATCCACCCACCTCGGCCTCCCAAAGTGCTGGGATTACAGGCATGAGCCACCGCGCCTGGCCTCTTTGTACTTTTTTAAATGTAGATGTTTATTACTATGAATTTCCCTCTTGGTACTGCTTTTGCTGTATTCCATAAGTTTTGGTATGCTGTGTTTTCCTTTTCATTTGTCTTAAGGTATATTCTAATTGTATTTATTATTCCTCCTTGAAGCAATGGTTGTTCAAGAGAATGTTATTTAATTTTCACATCTTTAAAAGTTTTCTAGTTTTGTTTCTGCTGTTGGTTTCTAGTTTCATTCTACTGTGGTCTGAAAAGACACTTGACATAATTTAAATCTTCTCAAATTTGTCAAAATTTGTTTTCTAATCTAACACGTAATCAATCTTGGAGAAAGATCTGTTTGCTCTTGAGAAGAATATGTATTCTGCTGTTGTTGGGTAGAATGTTCTGTATATGTCTGTTAGGTCCATCTGGTAAACAGTGTTGCTCCAGTTAGCTCTTTCTTTATTGATTACCTGTCTGGAAATCCTATTCATCATTGAAAGTGAGCATTGAAGTTTCCTATTACAGGATTGCTATCAATTTCTCCTTTGAAATCTGTCAATATCTGCTTTATATATTTATATATTTATATTTAAGCTGATGTTGAGTGCACATGTCTTAATAATTGTTTATTCCTGTTGAATTGACCCTTTTATCATTATATAATGACTTCCTTTGTCTCTAGGGATAGTTTTTGATTAAAGTCTATTTTGTCTGATATAAGTATATCCACCCTTACTTTCATTTGATTATCATTTACATGAAATATATTTTTCCATCCCTTTACTTCTAGTCAATTTGAAGTGAGTCTATTTTAGACAGCATATTGATGGATCTTTTTTAGATAATTGTTCAGCCACTCTGTTTTTGGTTGGAGAATTTAATGCATTTACATTCAAGTTAATTACTGAAAGGTGAGAACTTATTCTGCCTGTGTTGTGGTTGTTTTATTCTTTTCCCTCTCTTTCTGTCTTCCATTGTTATTTGATGATTTCCTGTAGTGATTTGCTTTGACTCATTTCTCTTTATCTTTTATATCTATTGTAGGATATTTCCTTTGTGGTTAGCTCCCAACTTGTGTAAAATATCTTGTAGTTATAACCACCTATTTTAAGTTGGTAACTTCAACTGCAAACAAAAACTTTACTTTGACTTCTCCCATAACCACCCACTTTGAGTACCTGTAGTCAGGGTTTGCTTCTTTTTATATTGTGTGTTTATTAACAAATTTTTATCTTTTACTTTCATATTAAGGTTCAAAGTAATTCATGCATCACCTTCACAGTTTTACATTATTCTGTATTTATATATTTACCTTTCTCAATAAGATTTATGCTTCCTTATGCTTTTGCATTGCTATTCAGTGCTTTTTCATTTAATTTGTTTTTGTTTGTTTGTTTGTTTTCTGAGACAAAGTCTTGCTCTGTTGCCCAGGCTGCACTGCAGTGGTGCGATCTCAGCTCACTGCAAACTCCGTTTCCTGGGTTCAAGCGATTCTTTTGCCTCAGCCTCCAGAGTAGCTGAGATTACAGGCACCCACCATCATACCCAGCTAACTTTTGTGTTTTTTTTAGTAGAGATGAGGTTTCACCATGTTGGCCAGGCTGGTCTCAAACTCCTAACCTCAAGTAATCCTCCCACCTCAGCCTCCCAAAGTGCTGGGACTGTAGGTGTGAGCCACTGTGCCCAACCTTTCATTTCAATTTCAAGAACCCTCTAAAGATTTCTTATAAGGCAGGCTAGTGGTGACAAACTCCCCCAGTTTTTGTCTAGGAAATGTTTTATCAGTATTTTTTTTTAAAGGATAATTTTGCTAGGTATAGTAATCTTAGTTGGCAAGTTTTTTCTCACACTACTTTGATTATGTTGTCTTACTCCCTCCTGGCCTGCAAGTTATCTGCTGAGAAATCCACTGATAATTGTATGGGGGTTCCCTTATATGTGATGAGTTGCTTTTCTCTTGCTGCTTTCAGAATTCCTTCCTTAACCTAGGCTTTTAACAATTTGATTAAATGTATTTCACTGGACAGGGTGATATGGAGGCCAGGGTCTTGAGTCTGGCTTTGCATGAGTAGACAGGTCACAGATTGCCAAGTACTTGCCAAATCCCATTTTCTGTTCTTCTTGAGAAAACAGCTAGATTACATTTCCCAATCTCCTTTGCAAATATGTGGGACCATATGACTGTATTATGGTCAATGGAATGTGGATTAAAATAATAAACTTTGCTTCTAGGCCTAGCCCTTTAAAAGCTTCTGTGTGAGCCCCCATGATACCTTTCTTTCCCTATTGCTGGTTGAATGTAGAGGAACCAGTAGAGAAGCCCCTGGGAGATGACAGAGCTACAGATTTAAGGAGCTACATTCCTTGAATCATGGCAAGGATGACTGCCCACTGACCACCCTCAGTGAAATGCATTGTGAATGAGAATAACCTTTCATGGGTTAACTGTATTACCCCATGAGGTTTGTAAAAATCTGCTTGAATATTTGCTCCAGCAATTAACCAAACTGGTTCATACATGGGTCTAACTGGGAAGGCAGAACTGGGCACCTCTGCCCATGATTGAGTGGGAACAACTGTTGGGACTGCTGAGGATTGCAATGAGAGAAATTAAGTCATAGGGAGGAAGTTAAAAAAAATATGCAGAGCCCTCAGGTTGATGTAGCAGTTTATTTGACAAAAGCTTCAGGGTAAAGAGGTCAAGGAAATAGCAGAAAGGTTACCAGCTAGAGCCAGTGGGTGTCCCCAGAAGGAAGTAGGCAGCACTCTTCTTAGACCAGATGGTCATCCTTCAGCCCACAGTAGTGATCGGCCAATAGAATCTAGGGGTTTAGCATTGATTTAAGGGGCTCTCTAGAAGAGAAAAGTTAGTCAAAAGTCAAGAATCCTGGGATAAATCCATTTCTAAAATTAATAGCATCCTAGGCCCCAGATGAAAAAGGACAGCAATTCTTCTGTTAAATCAGAAGTTACCCACTTTTAAGCAATTTCCCCCAAGAAGTTTGCCAACTGAACAGACAGATAGATACCAGGTCTCCTTGGGCCTGGCTGAGAGTAGAGGGCCCATGGAGACGCCCAACTAAGGGGTTAGTAATTGGAACTTTGGATAAAGGAGGGATGTATGAACTGTTGGGTGATATGTTGAGGGAAGCAAAGGGAACTGAATAAGAGTGAAGAAAAAAGTAGAGGACCTCATGTTGGTGTCTTGGTTTATTTTGCAGTGAGGAGCAGCCTAGGTTTGGAGATAGGAGGACATTGTCTTTTGCTGCCTATTTCTTTAACCAGGATTTGGGTGGCTGCGGTCTTTTGAATAGTGGGTAAGGACCAGTGATGAAGCATGCCCAGGCCCTAGCCTTCCCACCCCAACCAACTCACTCGTTGTCTAAGCAGATGTTTCCACAGTAGGTCCAGCAGCATGTATGATTTGGACGTACACAAGTCATTATTTTAGTACACCTTTTCTCACAGTACTTATATGGAGGCTGTACCCAGCACTGCTCAGTTTCTCTTATCATATCTAGAACTGAGATGGAAGAAGTTAGCAGGGTCTGTCTATTCACAACTCAGAAAAGAAACCTTTTCTAAGCTTAACAATCCCTTCTGAAACTTGAGCTCCAAGCCACAAAGTATTTCTCTGCCTTCCAAGAAAATCCCTTCCTCAAATTATAACCAGTGTCTTGTCACAAGACCATCCTTGCATGGCCTGTGTTCCTCCATCTACATGTCCCTACAGCATTTCAGACTCTAAAGATAGGACCTGGGACACCCTGACCATATATGACACCAACCACCAAATTTATTCTCATGTAACCTTAGATTTCAGGGCCTGCAATATCCTCTAACTCCAATTTCCATAGCCAATTTGCAGAATGGGAAACTGAGCCAAGGGAGAATAGAAACTTACTTTTTTCCCCCTTCTTTTTTTTTTTTTTTTTTTTGAGACAGAGTCTTGCCCTGTCGCCCAGGCTGGAGTGCAACGGCACGATCTCAGCTCACTGCAACCTCCACTTCCCGGGTTCAAGCGATTCTCCTGCCTCAGCCTCCTGAGTAGCTGGGATTACAGGAGCACACCACCATGCCTGGCTAATTTTTTGTATCTTAATAGAGACGGGGTTTCACCATGTTGGTTGGGCAGTCTCGAACCCCTGATCTCATGATCCGCCCACCTCAGCCTCCCAAAGTGCTGGGATTACAGGTGTGAGACGCCGTGCCCAGCCATTTTTCTCCCCTTCTATTTGTTTCCCTGATGATGCCACCTAAGAAGTCAGTCTCTCCATAAATTTTGTTTATTTCCCTGGCCCACAACCCTCCTGCTCAGTGCCTTTGTTGTCCACATTTTCTTATCATATGAACCCAAACTTTGACCCACTAAGGAGCCTTTATTTGTCTTTTCCATTTTTCATATTCTAAAAGACTCTTCCCCTCCAACTAAATTAACGTGTTAAATATTACCCTTTTGGCATTCATCAAAGGCTCACCCAACTGAGGCACAAAGGTTCTGAAAATATGGGCTTGGAGGGAAGCTCTGTGTTGGTTTTTCCTCTACTGGTCTGATATTGGAAAATATTATTTCCTGCTAGCTGATGGAATATAGACAAAAGATATGTTCCCTTTTCACATACCTAGTGTTGCTTTCAGAGCTGAAAGAGAAAACTTAAAGGAATTGGGAACATCTAACCTAATATTGCTTGAATATCTCTACTTAAGAAGAGATCCTTTAAAGCCTGATTCTTGAAATGCAGACCCTGAATCAGCTACAATAGACATCCCAGGACTGGGCAGAGCACCCCATCCCTTTTCACACCACCCACGGGGATCTTTGGTCCAGAAGCTTCCCAGCACAGGCAGAAGCATCACAACTCCAGAGATGAACATGATGAGTAGAAGAATCCAGGGCTTCATGGTGCTCTCTGTGTGTGTTTGGGTTAAGTTCTGGCAGAAGGCAAGTCGTTTCCCAATACTGCTAGAGGTAGAAAATGGATTGAGGAGAATAGGGTAAGCAACAGGGGGAAAGTGCTTATGACTATCATGTTATTCTTTCCCTTTCTAGTACCCAGTAGCATACCAAGCAACTCCCAGGCTAGCCAGTGACTTCCCCAGGTTTCTTCTCATCTCATATTACATACCCCTTCCTTTGCAAAATTATTTCTTTTTAAAATGAATTTCTCCTCTCTGATTAAAAACAATAAATCCTCAGATTATACAATATGTAAAATAAAAAATACAAAGAGGAAATAAATAAGCATTAGCAATTCCACCATCTAGAGATAATCAATATATGTCTATACTTTTATGTTGTAGTCATTATTTTTATGAAATTGGACACATCAAGTGTCCTGATATTTTATTTTGAAGCATATGAAACATGATGATGTAAAGAAGTTTTAGTGAAGATCCTAAGACAAAAGGCACTAAAGCAATTTAAGAGGGAATTACAGATAGATAACAGGACTTGAGAAAAGATGATGGCCAAGAACTGTTAGGGGACTCAAAACTTTAATGCACTAAGATGGTCCAAAGTTGGAGGAATTGTAGAGAAGATTTTGAAGGAAATTTTATTGGTAAAAAGCTTTGCTCATGAAAGCCGGAATGCTGCCTCCTAATTCCAAGTTGAGAGAAAAGGTTTTATGAATACGACTCATTGAGCTTGCTATGTGATCCTAGAAGTCTATGGGAACACAGTAGACTTGAATCATGACTGAAGACTTTAAAGGGTGACTTTAAATCTGGCCAAAGCGGCCTGTAGTAGCAGAGAAGAGGGCTCTAATTTGTGAAGTATCTGAACTGCAAATGGCCAGACGACATTTCATGTTTCCAATGAACCCTTGAAATCTCCCACGAAAGAGTCAAGACCAGAAGCACAGAACCAGCTCATGATAGTATCTATTACACAAGAACTTTCCTACTACTCTTATTGGTCCGTCCTCCCTCTACTCCCTAGGAGACAGAAACTTGCTTTAGTCCAGAGTGGGTGGAGGAATAGAATTACAAAGAGCCAGAGTGGGGGTGGTGGGCGGCGGGGGAGAGAGATTCACCACATCCTGTTCCATAACTGGAACTTCTGAGGGAGGGAGGAATCCATAGTTCTGAACGATTTATGTAGTTGTGACTAATTTCATGGGCCTGCACATTTTACTTATTATATTGAGAAGATGTTTCATGACTGGAGAATCACATAAAATTTGTGGAGACATACCTAAATTTTCCTGAAGAAGCAAGGAAATAAACTAACAATTCTGAATGAAATATACAGGAGAGGCAAAAATATGCTCACATCATACAAGTCATGACAAGAATTCAGTCATACATATTATTATCATTTCCTCATATCATCAAGACCTGAATAGTTTCAATTTCTTCTTGTTATAAAAATGTCCTGATGAACCTCCTTATAGTTAAAGCTTTGGTACATATATTGTTATTTTTATAGCATGAGTTAATGAAGAAAGATTTCTAGGCAAAAGACATTGTCTTTCCCAGGCTTTGGATAATTGCCGCCACATTTCTCTCACTAAGGGTTAGGTTACATTTCCACCTACCGGATATCAAATGCATGTCCCTCCACCCCTTGTTCTACTCTAGGCTATACAAAGGTAATTTTCATCACCACACTATTTGCTGATGGGTATTTTAAGAGGAAAGAACATGGGCCCCAGAGTCAGATAGGCTTGAATTAGAATCCCAACCCCACCATCTCCTAGCCGTGGAGCCTGGGCCAGCCACATAATCCCCAGAGCCTGGTTTTCCCCATCCATATTACAGAAAAAAATATCAATACTCATCTCATCTCATAGGGTCACTGGGAAGATTAAATAATATGTATGAAACACTAAGCATAGGACCTGGAATATAGTATATACTTCATAAATGTTAACTGTCAGCATTAAGCTCAGAATATCCTCCTCTGGATATTTGAAAACTATTTTCAATTACAATTTTTTTCTTTTTACTTTCTTTTTACACTTAACATTTTAATCTGTTTAGATTCTATGCCTCTGCGTGTGGAGGGAGACGGCGGGAGTTCATTCACTCAATAAGTACTTATTAAGTGCCTAACTATATTCCAAGTTCTGGGTATTGGAATATATTCCAAGTTCTGGGTATTGGAATATATTCCAAGTTCTGGGTATTGGAATATATTCCAAGTTCTGGGTATTGGAATATAGTGGTGAACAAAACAGACAAAAATCCTCCCATTTATACAGCTGGCATTCTAGTTAAACAAGATAAGGAAATGCATAGATGGTAATCAGTGGTAAGGAGAAAAATAAGGAAATGGAAGAAAATAAAATAGCCTGCAGCTGAGTGACAGCTGAGGGGTAAGGGAAACTGGAGTATGGGAACAGCAGAAAAATCTTAATAAAATGGAATAGATAGACATTTTCTTAACATTGTAAAAATTTAACTATTGCAATCCAAAATCCAGCATTCCACATTATAAAACTGAAAGTACTCTCATTAAAATTAGAAATAGGAAAAAAAGATATGCACTATTAAGACTACTTTTTAACATTATTTTCAAGTGTTTAAGCCACTATAATTAGAAAAGAGAAAAATTTGAACTATAAATAATAGAAGAGTGGAAGAGGAACCTAATTACAATGGAAACTTCCCAGCCTTCTCCCATCTACTCCCCCCCCCCCATTCTCTATTGCTCTACCTTTCTAGAACCAGATAGGAAGGAAAATAAGAGTCAAAGAAAAGGATAAAATTCTGACATGAATTGCATCATTGCATGAACAAGGCAGTGATTTTCCCTCTGCCTAAAAGTCTTTATATTTGTTCAGAAATTTTCAATGGAGCAAAAGAGATTTCTTTGTGCTGTCCAATGTGGTAGCCACTAGCCACTTATGACTGTTTAAACTCATTAAATTAAATCAAAATTTAGTTTCCAGTCATTTCAAGTATTCAATGGTCACATATAGTTAGTGGCTATTGTCCCCAAAGTCTTTCTCTGATGCTTCTCAATCCATTTATACATAGGACGATGGGAACAGTCTACATCAACCTTTGACTTCTTGTGTGTCCTATTTAACATTCCTTATTTCTCAGGCACGGAGCCTTTCCATCATCACAGAAAGTTCTTCTGAACAATGCTGCTCTAGATGAATCCACCAAAATGACTCTGCTGAAAAGCAGAGGTAATACTAGAAAAATTTTAAAGCTGCCAAATTTTTCAGAGGAGACTTTGAAAATGTATTCTCCTCTTAGCTTCTGTGAAATTTGGAAGGTGAAAAATACAAGCTTTAGGCACATGTCATTAGATGTATTGACTTTTAGACAAATCACTTTTAAGAGATTCGAGCAGAGGCAAAAGCAACAACATCTTAGCTTGGCAACTTCATCAAGTCATGCTTAGGTAAGCTGGCAGAGACACAGGTTCTTAATGGAGAAGCTTGGAGAGCAGGAATAAGCATCTAAGAGTAGAACCCCCCCACACACAAATATCTGATCTGATCTACAATTTAAGGGCTTCTCTTCTCCTTTCGTTTCTCTCCCTAATCTCCTGCTCTTGCTAGCTACCAATGGCAAGATACTCATTCCTTGAGCCTGAGTCCTTGAGAACCTCAGAGTGTTCTTCTGATTATGTGAATATACCAGCACATGGCAAGACAGGTGAACCATGGAGATACTCTGTTATCTGCTTACAGCCAGGGATGTGAGGGATGAGGTAAGTGGGTGAAAGTGGGCATGGATTGCAGTAGGCCTCTGGATTCCTGGTACCAGCCCTTTGCATAAAGAAGGAGGAATACTGATATACAGTGACAGGAACACCATAAATCCAAAGCATTGGATTCCATGAAGCTGTTTCTTTGTATTCCATAATACCACCCTAGACCCAAGTTTTCCAGAGCTTTGAAATCTGTTCATTCACACGGCCTCATTCTTACTCTAGTTTTCTTTATTTCTTTCTTTCCCCTTGCCCCTTAAAGGTGTTCAGGAATCTGAGGATGCCTAGTCTCCTTTTTTGCACACCCTCAAGTGTACTAAATGATCCCAGACAAAAGAAACATCATTATGCCCAGGCTGGGTACTTCTCAACTTCTCATATACAGAGTGCTGTGAATTTTTTGGTCATCCTGAGACAAACTGCAGGACAATTCAAAGATCCCCCAGGATCAGAAAGACACAGAACTACTGCTCTCCACCAATCTGGCTTTCCAGATAATGTTAAAGAGGACAGAGTGCTGGATTTAGTGTCAGGAATGCTGAAATCTTTAGTTTCTGTCCCTTTTACCTATGGAACCTCAGACAGCTCATGTCACCCCCTCTCAATTTTCTTATTTGAACAAAAGAAACAATAATCCCTACCTCACAGGAATAGTGACACCATCTGGGCTAGGAATTAATCCAAGCAAGCCACAAATAGAAGCTCATGTCTCAAGACCTTTATCCCCACCTACCTCTGAAGGTGTCTGCATTGAGTGTCTGTAGTAACTGGCTGACAGCTCTTTTGTCTGGCCTTTTATTATGAAGTTGTTTGAAGTGGGGCTCGAACTGGGGGCAGAAGAGCAGAAAAACAATGTTCAAAGGCCAGGAACTTAATGGTGATTTTGGTTGTGACCAATTTTTAATTTCTACCCAGAAATTACATGTTGGCTGTATCACAGATTCTTTCCTTTGATATTCACCCATCCAGACGTACTCAATTTTCTAAGGTGCAGGTGGGATCTTCTGATAAGCTGGGAAGAACATTGTGCACCTGGATTGCAGCTCAGGCCACCCCCAGCAGAAGTACATGTCCCCAAAGTCTCTCAAATACATCTCAGTCCATTCATATGTAGGAAGTTGGGAACAGTCTACATTGACCTTTGACCTCTTGTCTGTCCTATTTAACATTCTATCTTTCTCAGTATTGATTCTCTTTTACCAATAAAATCATAACAAGATCTCCCACCAAATGCCCTCTGACTTTTATGTAGCTAAAAAGAGACTGAATAGGAAGAATTTTAGAAAAAGTAGATGACCACCTAGCAAATGAAGGAAGCGACGTGACCAAATCCAGCACCAAGTTCTTGCCATGAGCTTGTTGGTTGAGGTGCAGAGGGATTTGTTCACCAAATATCAGGGAAGGGCATTATATTGGGCACACAATACACATGATTTGGAGATCACTAGCTCATGAGAAAAGAGAACAGTCAAGTGGGCAGGAGGCAGGGACTTCCAAGGGGTAAACCTTCTCTCAAAGCCTGTCTGCAGGAATATTATACGCAGTGACAGGAGATGTCAATATAAAATTCTTCCTAGGATACAGGCATACCTCGGAGATATTGCAGGTTCAGTTTCAGGCTACCATAAAAAAGGTAATATTGCAATAAAGTGAGCCAAGTGCACTTTTTTGGTTTCCCAGTGCATATGAAAAGTATGTTTTCCTGATGTCTTTTATTTATATATTTATTTAAACTAGAAAATGAAATATTTAATAGTTGAAAATTGTTTCTCTGAAAAAGCTAGTAAAATTTGCAAACTTCTGATACAAATCTGTATATGTTTCAGTATACAACTGTACCTCTTTCATATTCTAAACAGTTTCTAATAGTTTTCTTATGATGAATTTCATTATTACTTATTAAAATATTAAAAAGGTATGTTTACACTATGCTGTAGTCTGTCAAGTGTTCAATAGCATTATGTATAAAAAATAATGTGCATACCATAATTTTAAAATACTTTACTACTAAAAATTGCTAATGATTATCTGAGCCTTCAACAAGTCATCATCTTTTTGCTGGTGGAGGGTCTTCCCTCAATGTTGATGGTTGTTGACTGATCAGGGTGGTGGTTGCTGAGGGTTGGGGTAGCTGTGGCAATTTATTAAAATAAGAACAATGATGTTTGCCACATCAATTGATTGATCCTTTCAAGAAAGATTTCTCCATAGCATGCAACGCTGCTTGATAGCATTTTATACACAATAGAACTTCTTTCAAAATTTCAGTCAATCCTCTCAAACTGTGCTGCTGGTTTATCTAAGTTTATGCAATATTCTGAATCCTTTGTCATCATTCCAACAATGTTCACAGCATCTTCACCAGGAGCAGATTCCATTCAAAGAAACCACTTTCTTTGCTCATCTATAAGAAGCAACTCCTCATGCACTCAAGTTTTCTCATGAGATTGCATCAATTCAGTCACATCTTCAGGCTGCACTTCTAATTCTCATTGTTGCTATTTTCATCACATTTGCAGTGACTTCCTCCACTGAAGTCTTGAAACCCTCAAAGTCATTTATAAGGATTGGAATCAACTTCTTCCAGACTCCTGTTAATACTGCCATGTCGACCTCCTTCCATGAATCATGGTATCTAGAATAGTGAATCCTTTCCAGGAATTTTTTAATTTACTTTGCCCAGATCCATCAGGGAAATTACTATCTATGGTAGCTATAGCCTTCCAAAATGTATGTTTTAAATAATTTTGACTTGAAAGTCAAAATTATCTCTTGGTCCATGGGCTGAAGAATGAATGTTGTTAGCAGGCATGAAAACATTAATCTCTTCATATAGCTCCATCAGAGCTCTTGAGTGACCAAAATCTTTTTTTCTGAGCAGTAGGCCTCAACAGTGGGCTTAAAATATTCAGTATACCATGCTGTCACACAGTCTTTGCTGTTTCACTTATAGAGCAGAGCAAGAGCAGAGTTAGCATAGTTTGTAAGGGCTCTAAGATTTTTGAAATGATAAATGAGCTTTGGCTCATTATTACTTTAAGTCACCAGCTGCATTGGCCCCTAGCAAGAAAGTCAGTCTGTCTTTTGAAGATTTGAAGCCAGGCATTGACTTCTATCTATGAAAGTTCTAGATGGCATCTTCTTCCAATATAAGGCTGTTGTGTCTTCATTGAAAATCTGATGTCTATTGTAGCCACCTTCATCAGTTACAGTTGACCCTTGAACAAAATGTGAATTAGGGGTACTGAACTCCTGCACAGTTAAAAATCTATGTATAGGCCAGGTGCAGTGGCTCACGCCTGTAATCCCAGCACTTTGGGAGGCCAAAGCGGGCAGATCACAAGGTCAGAAGTTCGAGACCAGCCTGGCCAATATGGTGAAACCCCATCTCTACTAAAAATACAAAAATTAGCCTGGCATGGTGGCAGGCACCTGTAGTCCCAGCTACTCAGAAGGCTGAGGCAGGAGAATCACTTGGACCCAGGTGGCGGAGGTTGCAGTGAGCGCAGATTGTGCCACTGCACTCTAGCCTGGGTGACAGAGCAAGACTCCATCTCAAAAAAAATTAAAAAAGAAAATCCATGTATAACTTTTGACTCCTCAAAAACCCAACTACTAATAGCCCACTGTTTTATTTTTAATTTTAGAGACAGGGTCTTGCTATGTTCCCTAGGCTTGTCTCAAACTCCCCGCTCCAAGCGATCCTCCTTCCTCATCCCCCCAAGTAGCTAGGACTACAGACACACACCACCATGCCTGAAATATTCTTTTTATTGAGATGGGGTCTCACTATGTTCCCCAGGCTGGTCTCAAACTACTGGCTCAAACAATCTTCCCCCACTCAACCTCCTGAGTAGCTGAAAGTATAGGTGTGCACCATCATGCCTAACTAATAGCCTACTGTTGACCAGAAGCCTTACTAATAACATAAACATTTGATTAACACATATTTTGTATGCTATATGTATTTTGTGTACCATTTACTCTTACAAGAAAGTAAGCTACAGAAAAAAATGTTATTAAGAAAATCATAAGGAAGAAAAACATATTTACTATTTATTAAATGGAAGTGGATCATCATAAAGTTCCTTGAGGATGTATAATGAACCCGCACAGTTCAAATCTGTGTTGTTAAAGGGCCAACAGTATCTTAGCTAGATCTTCTGGATAACTTGCTGTGTAGCTTCTCCATCAGCACTTGCTACTTCACATTGCCCTTTTGGGTTTTAGAGAGGGCTTCTTTCCTTAACCCTCATGAACCAACCTCTGCTAGCTTCAAACTTTTCTGCTGCAGCTTCCTCACCTCTCTCAGCCTTCATAAAATTGAAGAGTTGGGGTCTTTCTCTGGATGAGGTTTTGGCTTAAGGGAATGTTGTGGCTGGTTTGATCTTCTGTCTAGATCACTAAAACCTTCTCCATATCAGCAATAGAGCTGTTTTGCTTTCTTATCGTTCCTGTGTTCCCGGAGTAGAACTTTTAATTTCCATCAATAACTTTTCCTTTGCATTCACAACTTGGCTATTTGGTACAAGAGGCCTAGCTTTCAGCCTATCTCAGCTGTTAACATGCCTTCCTCACTAAGATTAATTATTTTTCTAGTTTTTTATTTAAAGTGAGAAATGTGGGACTCTTCCTTTCACTTGAACATTTAGAGTCTGTTGCGGGGTTATTAATTGGCCCAATTTCAATATTGTTGTGTCTCAGGGAATAAAGGGGCTGAGAAGAGGGAGCAAGACTGGCAAATGACCAGTCAGAGCACACACACATTTATTGTTCGCCATGTCCTATGGGCACAGCTGGTGGCACTCCAAAGCAATTACAATAGTAACAACAAAAATCATTGATCACAGATCACCTTACAGATATAATGATAAGAATAATAATAATAAAGTTTGAAACATTTTGAGAATTACTAAAATGTGACACAAAGACATAAGTGAGAACATGCTGTTGGAAAAATAGTGCCAAAAGACTTGCTCAATGCAGGGTTGCTGCAAACCTTCAATTTGTAAAACATGCAACATCCATAAAGCAAAAATTAATTAATAAAGCAAAGTGTAATAAAATGAGGTATGCCTGTATGTTGAGTGCACTGAGGGGCAGGAAGTATATGTCTGGACTCCAGGGACTTGGCTGATGAAGGTGGACCAGTACAGAGACAAAGAGCTTTGGAACCAAGGTAAAAAGGTGTGGGAACAAACTGAAGGAAATTTTGACAAGGACTGAAAATGGTGCCAAACCTAGAGTGATTGAATTATGGATTTCTAAGATATTTATTTATATGGCAGCAAAATGATGTTCCATGCATGACGATCATAGTCTTTTGCTCTGTGTGGCCCAGATGCTGGAGAGCTGAGGAGCACAGTCACTAATGAGTAGCCGAGGAGTGCCAAGGACTCCTGCCACTCATGATTCTGGATCAAGCTATGCAGAATTTAGGACAATCTGTACACTCTTCTATTTTAGTTAAGAATTTCCCAGTGCAGTATCTGAAATACTGTATCCAATAATTCTATATCCAGCAAAGCTATCCTTTCCTGATGAAGGTAAAATAAAGACATTCCCAGAAAAACAAAGACTGAGAGAATTTGTTGCTACCAGGTCTGCCTTTCAAAAAATACTAGAGAAAAGCTTTAAAGCTAAAAAGAAAAGACATCAGGTAGTAATGAGATCTACATTAAGAAACAAAGAGAACAGATAAAAGTAATTATGTAGGTAAATATAAAATCTGATATTAATAATTTTTAACAGATTGGAATGACAACTGTATAAAACAATGATTATAATCATTCAATTGTATTGTTAGGCTTAAAACATAAAGATGTAACATGCATGAAAAATAGCACAGCTGGGCGTGGTGGCTCATGCCTGTAATCCCAGCACTTTGGGAGGCTGAAACGGGTGGATTACCAGAGGTCAGGAGTTTGAGAACAGCCTGACCAACATGGTGAAACCTCGTCTCTACCAAAAATACAAAAAATTAGCCAGCCGTGGTGGTGGGTGCCTGTAATCCCAGCTACTCAGGAGGCTGAGGCAGGAGAATTACTTGAACCCAGGAGGCGGAGGTTGCAGTGAGTTGAGATCATGCCATTGCACTATAGCCTGGGTCACAGAGCGAGACTCTGTCTCAACAAAAAAGAAAAGGAAAGAAAAATAGCACAAAAGAGGGAGGAAGGCAGGCATGTAAGTGTAGTTATGATCATCCAGTTTAAATACTTTGTAAGTATTTTTAAGTATGAGAGCCATGGATTATTAAGTAGCGTTATTTGTTTTTCAGACATATGGGATTTGCTTTTGGTATTGATTTTCTATTTTCCTGCATTTTCAAAAGAAAATATTGTATGGCATTAATCATTTGGAATTTTTTAGGCTTTCTTTGTAATCTAAGTCATTGTAACTAAGTACTCAAACCTGCTCAATTGGGCCGGGTGTGATGGCTCACACCAGCACTTTTGGAGGCAGAGGTGGGTGGATTGCTTGAGGCCAGGAGTTCAAGACCAGCCTGGCCAACATGAAGAAACCCCGTCTCCACTAAAATTACAAAAATTAGCTGGGTGCGGTGGCACACACCTGTAATCCCAGCTATTCGGGAGGCTGAGGCATGAGAATCACTTGAACCCAGGAGGCAGAGATTGCAGTGAGCCAAGAGAGCACCACTGTGCTCCAGCCTGGGTGACAGAGTGATACTCTGTCTCAAACAAAAAAAACTGCTCAATCTACAACTTTGTATAGATAATTTATTTTCATTTATTGAGGCCATTTTGTGTGTATGTGTGTGTGTACACATATATACAATTGTTAAGGTTTCTTGATCTGTTTTTCTTTACCAGTATAAAATATTCTTGTCTAAATTGTGTCATGTCCTCTATGTTGAATGTTAATTATATTATATGATATTTAAATTGTTATATCATCTTTCTTTTTAATTCATATTTGGTGGGGCATCCTTTTTTATTCCTTTATTTTAAATTACTTGTTTACTTTTGGGAAATTACACATTGTTAAATCATTTAAAAATTTTAATCTGAGGATCTCTGTCTTTTAATAAATGTCTCTAACCCATTTACCTTTAATAAATATTCTTATAGAAAACAATCTTATGTTAGGGCCTATCTCTGGCATCTTATTTCATATTTTTAATTTATCATGCTTTTTAAATATTTGTTTTTATTTCTCTCTTCAGACATCTATTGGATGAATGAAATATCTTCTACTATTTTAAAAGCCATTATTGTATTCTGATCCCTTAGAGGATTTTTTATTTAAGCCCACATTACTTTTCCACATAGACTTAAAGATTTCTAAAACTTCTAAGTTTTCCTAAAACAAGACAGCTCTTTCAGTATGCTAACTGTTCCCTTTAGTTTACCTTCTGACCTTGATATTTTCTAGACAGTTTTTAGTTCATGATTATAATAGATATTGGTGTTCTCTTATTCTTTCTATCTCTTCCTTCCACTTTCTTCTTAATCCCTAAATTTTTAGACAACACCAAACTTTATGAATTGACTTCTCACTATGCAAAACTGTTGACATGGCAGGCCTGCAGTTGCTATCTTTAAAAGTCCTGCTTACAAGGTTGGCTCTTGGTTGGCATCCATAAGCCTGAATTTTGAGAAAGTTCCCATTGTTCTCAGAACAAACAAGTATGGCTCACTGTGCCTCAACCGTTTGTACAAACAACTTGGTTTATGGTAGATATCTGCTTTTATTTTGGGAGTCTGGAATTTTGGTACATGCTAGGCAGAAGCTGCTATATGACCAGCCCCCAATAGAAACCTTGGACACTGTGTTTGTCTCTCATGAGCTTCCCTGGTAGACAACACTTCACACATGTTGTCACAACTGATCGATGGGGGAATTCAGCATGCCCTGTGTGGCTCCACTGGTCATTGGGAGAAGACACTTGGAAGCATGCACCTGATTTCCTCTGGACTTTGCCCCTTGCACCTTTTCCCTTTGTTGACTTTGCTTTGTAGTCTTTCACTGTAATAAATCATAGCTGCAAGAAAAACTATGTGCTGAGTCCTGTGAGTCCTCTTAGTAAAGCACTGAACCTGGGGATAGCGTTGGGAATCCCCAGCATATTCACTCACATTGCCCATATACTTTTGTGTAGTGGTTCTAGATTTATTTTCCTAATGGAGCACATCCTTCAAGCAGGCTTTCAAAAAGGGTCTTTGTGTGGTAAGCATTCTGATGTTTCGTATGTCTTAGAACAATTTTATTGTGCCCTCATAGTTCAGGATGTAAATTTTCACTTGAAAAGTTTTTACCTTAAACATCTTGAAAATGCTACTCTATTGATTTCTTGTCCTATTGTCACTATTTGAAAGTGTAATCTCAGTCTGATTATTCTTCTTCTTTGGGTGATCTAATCTTTCTCTATAGAGTATTTTTAAATTTATTTGTATTTGATGTTCCTACATTTTATAATGTGGCTAGATATGCAAGTTTTCTTTCTCTATTCTTTTATGATCATTTCCAGTCTGAGATCTTTAATAGTTCTTTCATTTGGGGCAACTTCAATGCATTGTTTCATTAAATATTTTTTAACCTGCTAAATCTTTTTCTTTTAGAACTACTATTTGGATGTTTACACTTATACCTCTCGCTTCCACATACCTTAATCTTCCTTTTTATTTTGAAACAATCTTAAAGTAGCAGAAAAACTGAAAGTACAGTAAAAATAACTTCTTTTCCCTGAAACATTTGAGAGTCAGTTACTTAATGGTGCCCAATCACCCCCAATGCTGTCATGTACATTTTCTCTAAAGAAAGACAAGTTCTTCTACATAAACACAACATAGCCATCAAAATCTGGAAATAAATGATGCCAATATCTACTCTAATCTATTTACATATATTAATTATGTCTATTTTATGCATGATTTTAATTAATTCTGTATTTTTGCTATCAGTCATTCAGTGTGAGTGCAGAAACATTTCATATAAATGTGATGTTCACTGCTAGGTTTGATTTGAAGGCCAAAAGGAAGCATAGGTTTGTTATTCTCATCCCATTAACCAGCTCAACTTGATGGGGGAGGTGATGCAAACCTACACAGATTTGTATTGTCAAACCTAAAACAGTTTAGGTTAAGTTAAGCTAAGTGTGCATGTTTGAGAAATGGCTCAGGAGTGAGGGGGAAACTAATGGATGGGACCAGCTGACAATCTAGCTATGAAGATCTGGGTAAAACACCCAGAGAGAAATTCAGAGGAGCCCAAGCTGACACATTTCATTATAATGGTCATACAGTTATTCACCAAGAAAAACAAAATTAGGCCAGGAAAATAGCAAACAGATGGAAGCTTCAAGGATTTGGGGATTGTTACAAAGATCCCAAAATTAATCTGGATTTTGTTGCATCTTTATTTCAGATGGCACATCAAGCAACTCCTCTTATTCTTTTCTGTTTGTGCAGAAAAATCAGATCTGTGGTGTAGGTTTTGGATGTTTTTAGGCCAGGCGTGGTGGCTCATGCCTGTAATCCTAACACTTTGGGAGGCCGAGGCAGGTGGACCACCTGAGGTCAGGAGTGGCCAACATGGTAAAAATCCGTCTCTACTAAAAATACAAAAGTTAGCCAGGTGTGGTGGCGGGCACCTGTAATCCCAGCTACTCAGGAGGCTGAGGCAGGAGAATCACTTTAACTCAGGGGGCAGAGGTTGCAGTGAGCCGAGATCATGCCACTTCACTCCAGCCTGGGCAACAAGAGAGAAACTCCATCTCAAAAAAAAAAAAAGTTTTTAAATTGACAAGTAGTAATTTTACATATTTATGTGATACATAGTGATGTTTCAATATGTATAATGTACAGTGATCAGATCAGGGTAATTAGCATACCCGTCATCTCAAACATTTATCATTTCTTTGTGTTGGGAACATTCAATATCTTCCTTCTAGCTATTTGAAATTATATTATTCTTATGTATGCTCATCCTACAGTGCTATAGAACACTAGAACTTATTCCTCCTGTCTAGCTATGACGTTGTATCCTTTAACAAATCTCTCCCACTGGGCACAGTGGCTCACGCCTGTTATCCCAGCACATTGGGAGGCTGAGGCAGGTGGATCACAAGGTCAGGAGTTCAAGACCAGCCTGGCCAGCATGGTGAAACACCCGTCTCTACTAAAAATACAAAAATTAGCCAGGCATGGTGGCACGTGCCTGTAGTCCCAGCTACTCAGGAGGCTGAGGCAGGAGAATGGCTTGAACCTGGGAGGCGGAAGTTGCAGTGAGTCGAGATCATCCCACTGCACTCCAGCCTAGGCGACAGAGCAAGACTCTGTCTCAAAAAACAAAAAAATCTCTCCCTATCTTCCCCTTCCCACTATGCTTCCTAGCTTCTAGTACCTGCTGTTCTACTTTTTACTTCCATGAGGTCGACTTTTCTCCAGATATGAGTGAGACTATGTGTTGTTTAATTTTCTGTTCCTGGCTATTTCACAGAACATAATGTCCTCCAGTTTCAGCCATGGTGCCATGAACCACGGGATTTTATTCCTTTTTATGGCTGAATAGGATTGTGTTGTATATTTGCATCGTAGTTTCTTTCTCCATTCCTCGGTTGTTAGACACCTAGGCTGAGTCTGTATCTCGGCTATTGTGAATAGTGCTGCAATAAACATGGGGGTACATATGTTGATATGCTGATTTCCTTTCCTTTGGATAAATACCTAGTAGTGGGATTGCTGGGTCATATGGTAGTGGAGTTCTATGTGTAGGCTTTTGAGAAATTGCAATACCATTCTCCATAGTGACTGTACTAATTTATATTCCCACCAACAGTGTATAACAGTTCCCCTTTCTCCACAAGGTCAACAGCACTTGTTATTTTTTGTCATTTTGTTATTATTGTGGCGATCCTGACTGGAGTGAGATGATACCTCATTATAGTTCTCACTTGCATTTCCCCGATGATTAGTGATGTTGAGAGAACAATGAAGTCATTTTTTTCATATATTTGTTGGTCATTTGTATGTCTTCTTTTGTGAATTGTCTGTTCAGATCATTTGCCCATTTTTTAAATTGGATTGTTTGTGATTTTGTTGTTGAGATGTTTGAGTTTCTTGTATATTCTGGATATTAATCCCCTGTCAAATGAATAATGTATTAGTCTGTTCTCAGATTGCTATGAAGATACTACCTGAGACTGGGTAATTTATAAACAAAAGAGGTTTAATTTACTCACAGTTCCACATGGCTGGGGAGGCCTCAGGAGACTTTAAATCATGTCAGAAGGTGAAGGGGAAGCAAGGCACGTCCTACATGGTGGCAGGAGAGAGAGCTCATGCAGGGGAAACTGCACCTTTTAAACAATCAGATCTCATGACAACTCCCTCGCTACCATAAGAACAGCATGGGGGAAACTGCCCTTATGATCCAATCCTACCAGGTCCCTCACTGCACACGTGGGGATTAGAGTTCAAGATGAGATTTGGGTGGAGACACAGAGCCAAACCATATCAAATACTTTGAAAATATTTTCTCTCATTCTGTAGATTGTCTTTTCAATGTGTCGATTGTTTCCTTTGCTGTGCAGCAGCTTTTTAGTTTGATATAATCCAATTTACCTATTTTTGCTTTTGTTGCCCGTGGTTGTGAGATCTTATATTAAAAATCTTTTTGTAAGATCATGAAAATGTCCTGAAGTATTTCCCCTGTGTTTTCTTCTAGTAGTTTTACAGTTTCAGGTTTTACCTTTAGATCTTTAATCCATTTTTAGCTGATTTTTGTATAGGGTGAGAGGTGAAGGTCTAATTTCATTATTCTGCATATGGATATCCAGTTTTCCTAGCACCATTTACTGAAGAGACTATCCTTTCCCCAGTGAATGTTCTTGGCATCTTTGTCAAAAAGCAGTTGGCTATAGACGCATGGATTTATTTCTAGGTTCTCTATTCTTTTTTTTTTTTTTTTTTTTTTTTGAGACAGAGTCTTGCTCTTGTTGCCCAGGCTGGAGTGCAGTGGCGCAATCTTGGCTCACTGCAACCTCTGCCTCCCAGGTTCAAGTGATTCTCCTGCCTCAGCCTCCCGAGTAGAGTAGCTGGGACTACAGGTGTGCACCACCATGTTCGTCTAATTTTTGTACTTTTAGTAGAGATGGGGTTTTGCTATGGTGGCCAGGCTGATCTCGAACACCTGACCTCACGTGATCCACCTGCCTTGGTCTCCCAAAGTGCTGGGATTATAGGCATGAGCCACTGCACCTGGCCCTAAGTTCTCTATTCTATTCCATTAGTCTACGTGTCTGTTTTTATGCCAGTGCTATGCTATTTTGGTTACTAGAGCTTGGTAGTATATTTAGAAGTCTTGAAACCTGTTCCCTCCAGCTTTGTTCTTTTTGTTAAGGATTGCTTTGGCTATTCTAGGATGTTTGTGGTTCCATACATATTTTAGGATTTATTTTATATTACTGTGAAGAATGTCACTGGTATTTTAATAGGGATTGCATTGACTCTGTAGATGGTTTAGGGTAGTATGGTAATTTTAACAATATTAACTCTTTCCATCCATGAGCATGGGAAGTTTTTCCATTTGTTTGTATCCTCTTCAATTTCTTTTATCAGTGTTTTGTAGTTTTCAATGTAGAAGTCTTTAATTTCTTTTATCAGTGTTTTGTAGTTTTCAATGTAGAAGTCTTTTATCTCCTTGGTTAAATTTATTCCTAGATATTTATTTGTAGCTGTTATAAATGGGATTGCCCTCTTGGTCTCTTTTTTTAACTAGTTCATTGTGCATAGAAACACCACTGACTTGCATGTTTATTTTGTATCCTGTAACTTTACTGAATTTCTTTATGAGTTCTACAGGTTTCTTGGTAGAGTCTAAGTTTTTCTCTACATAAGAGCTTGTCTGCAAACAGGGTAAATGTGACTTCCTCTTTTCCAATTTTGATGTCCTTTACTGTTTTCTCTTTCATGATTGATCTAACTAGGACTTCCAGTACTACGTTGAATAAGAGTGGGTAAAGTGAGCAGCATGCTCATGGAGGGGCATGGAGGCTCCCTAGCCTTTCCTCTAGATCTTGTTTCAGTTCTTAGAGGAAAAGTTTTCAGCTTTTCACCGTTAAGTATATTGTTAGCTGTGGGTTTGTCATATATGATCTTTATTATGTGGAGGTGCTTTCCTTTCATACATAATTTATTGAAAGTTTTTATCATAAAGTGGTGTTGAATTTTATCAAATGCTTTTTCTGTATCTACTGAGATTACCGTATGGTTTTGTCCCTGATTCTGTTGATGTGAAGTATCACATTTATTGATTTGTGTACATTGAGCCATTCTTGCATTCGTATGATAAATCCCACTTGATCATGCTACATTATCTTTTTGATGTGTTGTTGAATTGGGTTTGTTAGTATTTTGTTGAGGATTTTTGCACCTATTTTCATCAGGAATATTGGCCTGTGGGTTTCTTTATGCTGTCTTGTTATTGTCTGGTTTTGGTATTAAGGTTATGCGGGCCTCATAAAAGTGAGCTAAGAAGAATTCCTGCTGCATCAATTTTTTGGAATAGTTTGAGAAGAATTGGTATTAATTTATATTTAAAGGGTCATAGAATTTGGTGGTAAAGCCATATGGTTCTGGACTTTTGTTTTGGGGGAGACTTTTTATTACTGATTCAATCTCCTTACTTGTTATTCGTCTGTTCAGGTTCTTCTGTTTCTTTTTGGTTCAGTGTTGGTAGGTTGTATGTGTTCAAAAATTTATCCATTTCCTCTAGGTTTTTGAATTATAAATGATATCACAAAGGATACAGAGGAAGAGGTGCATAAGGTGAGATATGGGGAAAGGCTAGAGAGCTTCCATGCCCTCCATGAGCATGCTGCTCTCCAACAACCTCTAAGTGTTCAGTGGTAGCCACCTGGAAGCTCTGACTTATACATTTTAATTTGAAATTTCTGTTCAGTTTTGAGTAATTGTCTTTTTTTAGACTAATTTCTAATTCTTTCCATTATAGTCTGAAACTATGTCCTTTGTGATGTAATTCTTTAAAATTTTGTTCAGACTTTTTTTATAGCCTAATGTATAGTCACTTTTTGTACATGTTTTATTCGTGCTTGAGAAAAATGTATTCCTCTAGTTTTTCTATGCAGACTTCTGTATATTTTAATTAAGTCAAGCTTATTAATCATAATGTTCAAATTACCCATCTCTTTACTAAATTTACTACTCTATCAATAATTTGAATGTATAAAGTATAGACCTTCCATATACCCATAAATCCTTCCCCTTATAAATGTCAGTACTTGAGCCTGCCACAATGTTGACTAGACTGCTTTAACAGAAAGCCTCTATCACATAATAACTGAAATACAATATACTTTTTATTTCTTGCTCAAATAATAATTCAAAATGAGTATTCTAAAACAATGGGTATCCTTTTTTCATGTGATAAAAGAAGTCAAGGACCCAGGCTCCTTTCACCTTTTGGCTTCACTAGGCTCTAGAACCTTGTCGTCATCTATACTGAGCTGGTGGAAAAGAAAAAGAGTGTGAAAGAGATTTGCCATCTTCTTAGGGTCTTGACCTAGTAGTGACAAGTCTGTTAGCCAAAATATTTACATTGTGGCACTGGCTGCAAGATGCTTGGGTAAGGAAAATGCAGCTTCTATTTGAGATGATGATTCTCCTCTATATAACCCCTCTTTGCTAGGATAGTTATGACAGTGTCCAGTCTCTAAATTGTTCATTTATGAGTGGACAAAAAGAAAAACTAGGAAAGAGAGAGCCTTTGGGAAGGGTCAAATACCACTCTGTAAACTATAGGTACAAATATCAGAATTTTTGAATTATAAAGGATATCGCAAAGGATACAGAGGAAGGTGCATAAGGTGAGATATGGGGGAAAGGCTAGAGAGCTTCCTTTGAATGTAACTTACAACTGTGGACTGAAGGAGACTGCATTAGGAGTTCAGAATGTCAGAAAGAGGTTCAAATCTTTAGAAGATTATCATCATCAGAGGAAGAGGGTGATCTTCTTCCCAGCTTGCATGCCTATTGGGAGTCCAGTGACCCTAGGTTGTCCCCTCTTTCTCCTGTTAGGGAAGAAGAAACATCTTCACTTCTGAGAGTTCATTTCCTTCATGATATTCAAGGTCAGTGACCACCTCCTCCTGGACAGACTGCCAAGCCTTTGACTGATAGGTCTCTCCCCCTATCTGAGCTCTAAGATATTTACTATGTTTCTCCATTAGCCCTTCTGTCCCATGCCCTACAATAGTCTCTCTTTCTGTGTGTATATGTGTGTTTAAATTTGTATATGTATATGTGTGTATGTGTTTATATACATTTATATATGAAACAGCTACTTACTCTTTCACTCAGGAATTCTAGCTCTCTCAGTCTAAAGAAATCAAAGATTTATAAATAAAAATACTCAATATGACATTCTCTAGATTATTAGTAATTAGTACAATACAAATACTTGATTATTAGCATTTAAGTGAGAGCTGTGCAATTATGAAAATCCACATTGTGAGAAATACTTACATGATTAAATAAGGGTGGCAAAAATAGATAACAAAAGTTGTTTATATTAAAAGGATTGTTTATATTAAATATGGAGAGAAATTAAAGATAATTCAATGAAACATCAGTTAATTCTAAGCAACTCTTTTTAACAATATATTTTTTCTTTTCTTTTTTCCATAAAACATTTTGTAATTAGAAAGCAGAAATAAATGATATCTTTCATTCTATCGGCAAGAACACAAGACTGGTTATGTGAGAGGAGGAGGCGTCATTCCTGCGGAAGCCCTATCCCACATGACGAAGGACAAGGCCAGGGGCAAGCAAAAGGAGGAAGCAAGGACTCTCTTGCTCTGCCCCGACTTGGCCAGTAGAGGCAGTGAGGAGCTAAAGATCATTCCTTCTTTCCTTCCTTCACTCTCCATAGACAGCTCTGCAGGGAAGTCTGAGACAACCTGGCCAGACTTAGGGCTCACGATCTGGTCAGAGTCATGGCACCCCAGACTCTGCTGCCTGTCCTGGTTCTCTGTGTGCTGCTGCTGCAGGCCCAGGGAGGATACCGTGACAAGAAGAGGATGCAGAGTAGGTGATGGGCTGCTGGATGGGTGAGGGGGAATTGGGTAGGGGGAATGGAGGGCCTGTGTCCAGTCTGAGTAGGACCTAGGAGTTGGAAACTCTCTGCATATCCAGCTCTGACCACAATGTTGTGTAGACTCTGGACTGTCCCAAACCATGGCCCTCCAGCCCCTTAGCTGGCCCTGGGAATAGTAATGGGAATGAAGAAGAAACCTGCATATTTTGCTGTTCCTTCTCAATACTTAGAGAGAAATGGCACATCCCATAGTGAAAGGTGCACCAGGGCTGAGAATCCAGTGGGGAAAGCAAGACAATTATTATTTGATTTATGCACATTTGTGAGGAGTAAAGATTCAGAAGTGGTTATGACGGTAGGTGTAGGTGTAGAATGGGTATAAGTGTAGGGAAATAGGACATAAGACAAGCAAAAGTTGGGGTACACAGAGCCAAGTTAAGGTTATCATCAAAGGGGCAAGGAGAGTGGTGGTGGAAAGGGAACTAAAGAAGGGGCAGGAAGACTAGAGACAGTGACAGTGAGCAGAATAGAGGGAGAGACAAGAGGCAAGTTGATCCTCATCTCTGAATTCTACTGTTCAGAGACTAGGAGAGAGTTTGAAAGATGTCTCATGCTTCTTTGAGCTCTCAGGATCAGACTGTAGATTCTTTGGTGGTGACTTCACCAAGGCCATGACTAGCAAGGGAGATGGAGTTCTGATTGCTGGTGTGTGGAGAAGGTCCAGGAAGCCCAGGCATTGTGGTCTAATGGGGTAAGGTGTACAGTGGAGAGACAGGATTTAAAATATGACCAATCACTAGGATTTGGTGATGGGCAGGAAGGTAGTTCTATGAAGAAGGAATCCAGGAGTATCATGACTGAGACCTGGGTTCAAGGGTCTTGGAGGAGGCTTCAGCTTGAGAAAAATGTTCTCTAGGAAGCTGCATTTATTTACCGTTCTATTCTCCTTGTCAGAAACACAGCTATCCCCAGAAATCAAAGTCTGCCAGCAGCAGCCTAAACTATATCTATGCAAACACTTATGTGAATCTCACCGAGACTGTCAAGCAAATAACATATGCTGTTCTACCTACTGTGGGAATGTTTGCATGAGCATCCTGTGAGTGGGAGAGTGGGCCGGGATGTGCATCCTGCTTCCCAACTCCTCTATCCAAGACTGTGCCCACATCCGAAGCACAAGGACCTCAAGTCACCAGCATAAGAACATCAACAGGAATGCCGCCCTCTCTACTGTCTGAACCCCTTGTCCCCGTCAAATAAACTAGAAAAAATGCCCAGGGATCCTACCTCTTTTGCTGCCACTACAGGTGATCATTGAGAGCCCACTGTAGCCCCTACAGATGCCCCACTCGTCTTGCGTCCTGGTGTTCAATTTCTCTCCCTGGCTATGCTTCTCTACCCTCCCTCTCCCTCTTTGCCCCACGTATCCCTGCCAGCCCTCAGGATGCCCAGCCCCTTGCTGTTTTGCTCACTGAACCAGTACTCCCAGGGGGAGGAACTGCTCATGTGCAGCATCTCCTGATGCTAAGGAGAACATTTCTCACCCTGGAGTCAGAAGGACCCATTAAGCATGAGAAGGGTGGCAGTTAGAACCCGAGATAAAGAGTGGGAGTCCCCCAAGCACTGCTTTGGTCTCCTTAGCCTTGGTGCACCGCCATCCTATGCTCCCCAATCTCTCTGTAAGGTTCAGATTACTGTCTATCATTAGGATAATGAGTCCCAGGAAGTCCAGCAAGCCCAAGGCCACAAGAGAGTGAGAGGATATGATGTGACTGGAAGAGGGTGTTTCCTCTAGGATCACTTCTTCCTCACTTCTCTCCATTACCTGAGACCAGAGGCATCCTAGTGAGAGTGAGTGCCTGCACCAACCCCAAAGCTCCTCCTATCCAGCACCCACCAATATGGCTACTCCTCTGATGGGACCCATTTTGGGCCTCAGGATCTGACACTCCAGCACCTTCCATTAACTGAATAGTCCTTATCTTTCCCAAGCCCTCTTCCTTAGGGGCCGGTTCATTCTCTTTTCTTTAGATCAAGAGGAACACTAAGGGATGTGGAACAGGTGGTTCATGCTGCTGTTGCTAAGGAGTAATTGGCACAGAGTGGCTATGGGTCTTCCCTGTCGTCCTACTGTGAGTTGGTGGAAATTAATCAGTGGGGTACAGACTCTCCTACTCTGCAATCACAACTCCTCTGAAATGATCCTGGGGCTAGATCCAGGGTTGGGTCACATGTAGCTAACTGGGACGTGAAGCCAAATGTGAAGAGGTTTCAGGAGGATAGGCCATGCCCAGAGGCAGGAGTGCAGTGTTATGCTCCAGTCTAGTGCTTCTTGCTGGGCCATTCAATGAAAGAGACATCAGAGAAGAAAACTTCCTTCATCAGACCAGAGGCTGTGAGCCACCTCTGAGGCATCACCGGGCTCTGGGTATCTCAGGCTTGTCTTCACCTTTCTCAAGAGCTTCCCTTGGACAAGGAGGTCTTAGGAAAGAGATCATGATCAACCATCAACACAGACACCATCAGATGTACTCTGTGGGCTATAAGGGCATGATCTCCAAGAGACCTTATTTGGTGTTTCCTTGGATAGCCTCCCTTACCAAGCATCCTCTCAAGCCACCCCCAAACATGCCTACTAGACACTACAGGCATATCTTGTTTTATTGAGCCTTGCTCTATTGCACTTCACAGCTATAGCGTTTCATACAAATTGAAGGTTTGTGGCAACTCTGCATCGAGCAAGTCATCTGGCACCATTTTTCTAACAGCATGTGCTTACTTCATGTCTGTGTCACATTTTGGTAATTCTCAAAATATTTCAAACTTGCTAGGCGCAGTGGCTCACGCCTGCAATCTCAGCACTCGGGAGGCCAAGGCAGGTGAATCACCTGAGGTCAGGAGTTTGAGACCAGACTGACCAACATGGTGAAACTCCGTCTTTAATAAAAATACAAAATTATCTGAGTGTGGTGGCGCATGCCTGTAATCCCAGTTACTTGGGAGACTGAGGCAAGAGAATCGCTTGAACCTGGGAGGTGAAGGTTGCAGTGAGCCGAGATCTTGCCATAGCACTGCAGCCTGGGCAACAAGAGTGAAACTCCATCTTAAAAAAAAAATTTCAAACTTGTTTTATTATCATATCTGTTGTGATGATCTGTCATCCATAATCTTGGTTATTACTGTTGTAATTGTTTTGGGACACTATGAACTGCGCCCCTAAAAAATGATGAATTTAATGGATAAATGTTGTGTGTGTGTTCTGACTGCTCCAACAACTGGCCATTTCCCCATCTCTCTCCCTCTCCTCAGGCCTCTCTATTTCCTGAGACATAACAATATTAAAATTAGGCCAATTAATAACTCCACAATGTTCTCTACGTGTTCAAGTGATAGGAAGGGTTCTATGTCTCTCACTTTAAATGAAAAGCTGGAAATGATTACAGTTAGGAAGGCATGTCAACAGCCAAGATATGCCAAAAGCTAGGCCTCTTGTGCCAGTTAGCCAAGATATGAATGCAAAGGAAAAGTTGTTGAGGGAAATTAAAAGTGCTACTCTAGTGAACACATGGATGATAAGAAAGCAAAACAACCTTATTGCTGATATGGAGAAAATTTTAGTGGTCTGGGCAGAAGATCAAACTAACCACCACATTCCCTTAAGCCAAAAACCTAACCAGAGAAAGGCCCTAGCTCTCTCCAATATTATGAAGGCTGAAAGAGGTGAGAAAGCTGCAGAAGAAAAGTTGGAAGTTAGCAGAAATTATTTCATGAGGTTTAAAGAAAGAAGCCATCTCCGTAATATAAAAGTGCAAAGTGAAGCAGCAAGTGCTAACGTAGAAGTTGCAGCAAGTTACCCAGAAGATCTTGCAAAGTGATGAAGATGTCTACATTAAACAACAGATGTTCAGTGTGGAAAAATAAGCCTTCTGTAGGAAGAAGATGCCATCTAAGACTTTCATAACTAGAGAGCAAAAGTCAATGCCTGGCTTCGAAGCTTGAAAGGATAGGCTGACTCTCTTGTTAGGGGCTAATGCAGCTGGTGACTTTAAGTTAAAGGTAATGATGATCATTTACCATTCTGAAAATTCCAAGTCCCTTCAGAATTCTGCTAAATCTACTCTGCCTATAAATAAGACACCATCTTGATGATAGCACATCTATTTACAGCATGGTTCACTGAATATTTTGAGTCTACTTTTCACACCTAGACACATTTTGAGTCTACTTTTGACACCTAGACACCTACTGCTCAAATAAAAAATACTCATTCAAAATACTACTCCCATTGACAACGTGCCTGGTCACCCAAGAGCTCCGATGGAGATGTACAAGGAGATTAATATTGTTTTCATGCCTGCTAACACAATATACATTCTACAGCCCATGGCTCAAGAAGTGATCTTGACTTTCAAATCTTATTGTTTAAGAAATACATCTTATAAGGCTATAGGTGACATAGATAGTGATTCTTCTGATGGATCTGGGCAAAATAAATTGAAAACCTTCTGGAAATGATTCACCATTCTAGACGCCATTAAGAACATTCATGATCGACAGGAGGAGGTGAAAATATCATCACTAACAGGAGTTTGGAAGAAATTGATTCCAACCCTCATGGCTGACTTTGAGAGTTTCAAGACTTCATAGAGGAGCCCACTGCAGATGTGATAGAAATAGCAAGAGAACTAGAGTTAGAAGTTGAGCCTGAAAATGTGATTGAATTGCTGGAATCTCATGATAAAACTTGAATGGATGAAGGGTTACTTCTTTTTTTTTTAAGAGATAGGATCTCATTCAGTTGCCCAGGCTGGAGTACAGTGGCATGATCAGAGCTCACTGCAGTCTTGAACTCCTTGGCTTGAGCTATGCTCCCACCTCAGCTTCCCTGGTAGCTAGAACTACAGGCATGCACTACTGCCCTTGGCTTTTTTTTTGGAAAGACAAGGTCTAGCTAAGTTCCCCAGGCTGATCTCAAGTTCCTGGCCTCAAGTGATCCCCTCCTACCTCGGCCTCCCGAAGTGCTGAGATTATTATAGGCATGAGCCATGGCACCCAGTCAAGGAGTTGCTTCTTATGGATGAGCAATGAAAGTGGCTTCTTGAATTAGAAACTTCTCCTGGTAAGGATGCTGAAAACATTTTTGCTACTTGGGAGGCTGGGGCAGGAGGATCACTTGAACCCAGGAGTTTGAGGCTGCAGTGAGCTATGATCCTTGCCACTGCACTCTAGCCTGGGTGTTAAGACAAGACCCTGTCTCTTAAAAAAAAAAAATAGCAACTCCTCATCCATGAAAGTTGTATCATTAGACTGTTGAAATGACAACAAAGGATTTAAAATGTTACATAAACTTATGATAAAGCAGTAGCGGGATTTGAGAAGATTGACTCCAATTTTGAAAGAAATTCTTCCGTGGAAAGAAATTCAAACAACATCACATGCTACAGAGAAATCTTTCATGAAAGAAATAGTCAACTGATGCAGCAAACTTTATTGTTGTCTTATTTTAAGAAATTTCCATAGCCACTTTAGTAACCACCACCCTGGTCAGTCAGCAGCCATCAACATTGAGGCAAGACTCTCTACCAGCAAAACAATTATGACTCACTGAAGGTCAGATGATCACTAGCATTTTTAGCAGTAAAATACTTTTAATTATATACACTGTTTTTAACATATAATACTATTGCACACTTAATAGATTATGGTGTAGTGTAAACATAACTTTTATATGCAGCAGGAAACCAAAAATATGTGTGATTCTCTTTATTGTGGCAGTTGGATCCAAACTTGATCTCCAATGTATATCTGCATTAAGAGAGGCAAAGTTAGCCAGGCACAGTGGCTCATGCCTGTAATTCCAGCATTTTGGGAGGCCGAGGTAGGTGGATCACCTGAGGTCAGGAGTTTGAGACCAGCCTGGCCAATGTGGTGAAACCTCATCTCTACTAAAAATACAAAAATTAGCCAGGCGTGGTGGCGCACACCTGTAGTCCCAGCTACTCAGGAGGCTGAGGCAGGAGAATCGCTTGAACCTGGGAGGCAGAGGTTGCAGTGAGCCGAGATTGCACCACTGCACTCCAGCCTGGGTGACAGAGGGAGACTCCATCTCAAAATAAACAAACAGAAAAACAATGAGAAGCAAAGTTACCTGCCAGTGGCCACATGGAGAGTAAACTTCCATGTCCAAATCCAGAACACTTTGCCATGTAAACACACTATGGGTTCCAAACTGCTCTATTTCCTGTCACTGGTGCAAGTGCCATGAACTATGAATTTTACTAGAAGCAGTTGCTCCAATCACTGGTGTCCTGACCTATGTTCCAGAGAGCTCTCTGGACAGCCTACCCTGCCCCAGGGAACTCAGAGGCTACACCTAGAATATTGCAGCTGGAAAGGGTGCCTATTTGGTTATGACTGTGTGCTCTGTCTTATATGGAAGCATCTGTATACCTCCATATTATTTACAGTAGGGTGGTGAGGAATCCTGGAAGACTTTGAACTTCATGGAGATGTAGGAGGAATCAAATGCCTATTCTGCCAAAATCTGGATCTCCAAAATGTTAAGTCCTAGTCATCAGAGAATCACAGATGAGGGTCTGGCCTGTTGGTGACCACATGCATAGTCTTATGATTCCCACTGCTTTTGCATTATTTGTTCTCTTCCTATGCTCCAGACATGCTCCTTCAAGATGGCGAATGCAGATGGGAGGACCCTAAAAGAATACTCCCCACCTCCGATGTCACGGTATTGGCCAGCTCCTGCATCATTTCCATACTTTGGCCACAGCTGATGCTCATAGTGAGTCCGTAACTGATGCTGTCATCAGCAATATGTGCCCCACCCAACCTCTAGTTCATCCTAACAAACCTAGGATGCCTAAATCATGCAGTACAGAAGGTTATCTGAAATGCAAGGGTTGGGTTTAGGTGCTAAGTGCAATATCTATCACCAAGAAAAGTCCATTAGCCAAAAATATAGTTGAAATAACTATGACATGAAGCATTCAAAGATAGTCTTCTATCCAGAGGAAGTCTCTTATAACTCTCCCATTAAATATACATTCTTTAGGATTATACCCATCAGTTAATGTGTCCAGTGTCTTAACTTGGGAAGAGTTCACTTCCTGAAAATTTTTAGTGACAGAGGGTAAAATGTAGCAGTAAGTATCTGAGTGAAAGGGCACTAAACTTCAGATTTCTGAGGCTATTCTGGATCATTGTGGCTAGTACATGGTGACACCTTGCCATGTTGATTCAAGTATTCTATTATTTAAAGTCTTCTTGGATTATAGTTTTTAAATTAATTTATGTTTTAATTGACAAAAAATTATATATATTTATCATGTACAATATGATGTTTTGAAACCTGGATACATTGTGGAATGATATTGTGGAATGACTAAATCTAACTAATATATGCATTACCTCACTTATTTTTTATGGTGAGAACACTCAAAATCCACTCTCTTAGTAATCTTCAGGAATACAATACATTAACTGTAGTCCCCATGTTGTACAGCAAATCTCTTAGCTCACTTCTCCTATCTAACTGAAATATTGTATCTCCAACATCTCCCCAGCGTCCAGCCCTCAGACCCCGGTAGACACCATTCTACCTTGTTCCTGTGAATTGAATTTCTTTAGATTTCATATTAAAGTGAGATTATGTGATATTTATCTTTCTGTGCCTGCTTATTTTACTTAACATAATGCTCTCTAGGTTCGTCATGTTGTTGCAAATGACAGGATTTCCTTCTTTTTAAAAGCTGAGTAATATTTTATTATTTATATATGTTGATGCTTCCACATCTTGGCTGTTATGAATAACACTGCAATGAACATGGAGTGCAGATATCTCTTTGGCATACTGATTTTATGTTCTTTAGATATATACCCAGTAGTCTAATTGCTGGATAATATGGTAATTCTATTTTTGTTTTTTTTAGGAACTTCCATACTATTCTCCATATGGGTATACTAATTTGCATTCACACCAACAGTGGGCAAGAATTCCCTTTTCTTCACATCCTTGCCAGCCCCTAGGATAGTCTGTCTAATTGATAATAACCATTCCAACAGGTAGGTGTGAGGTGATAACTCATCATGGTTTTAATTTGCATTTCTCTGATGATTAGTGATGTTGAGCATTTTTTTTTCATCTACCTATTGGCTATGCATATGTCTTCTTTTGGTCCTTTGCCAATTTTTTAATCAGGTTGTTTGCTTGCTGGTGAGTTGTTTGAGTTCCTTACATATTTTGGATATTAGCCCTTATCAGATGCATGGTTTCTAAGTATTTTCTCCCATTCCATAGGTTGTCTCTTAACTCTGTTAGTTGTTTTCTCTGTGGTTTGATATTATCCCACTTGTCTATTTTTGGTTCTCATTGCCTAGACCAATGTAATGGAGCTTTCCTTCTATGTTTTCTTCTAGTACTTTTACAGTTTTAGGTTTTACATTTAATTATTTAATCCATTTAGAATTGATTTTTGTATATGATGTGAAATTAGGGTCCAATTTCATTCTTCTGCATGCGAGCATCCAGTTTTGCCAAGAACTTTTATTGAAGAGGCTGTTCTTTGCCAGTTGAGTTTTATTGGTATCTTTGTCAAAATCAGTTGACCATAAATGATTCTGTTTGTTTCTAGGTTCTCTGTCATATTCCTTTGATCTATGTTTCTGCTTTAAATGCCAGCATTATACTGTTTTGATTTTTATAACTTTGTAATATTCTTTAAAACCAGGTAGTGTGATATGTTCAGCTTTCTTGTTTTTGCCCAAGATAGTTCTAGCAATTTGGGATCTTTGTGATTCCATATAAATTTTAAGGTTTTTTTTCTATTTCTGTGAAAAATGTCATTGGAATTTTGATATGATTGCATTGCATCTGTAGATCACTTTGGGTAGTATGGACATTTTAACAATATTATTAATTCTTCCAATCTGTGAAAACAATATCTCCACTTATTTGTGTCTTCAATTTCTTTCATCAATGTTTCAGTTTCCAGTGTACAAGTTTTTAACCTCCTTGTTTAAATTTATTTCTAAGTATCTTTTTTTGGGTAGCTATTGTAAATGGGATTGTTTCCTAGACTTCCTTTTTGATAGTTCATTTTTTCCTTTTTGATAGTTCATTTTTACTGTATAGAAATGCTACTGATTTTTTGTATGTTGATTTTATGCCCTGCAACTTTATCAAATTTGTCCATTATTTCTAAACAGTTGTTTTAGGGTTTTCTGCATATCAGAGCATGTCATCTGCAAACAAGGACAAATTAACCTCTTTCTTTTCAGTCTGAATGCTTTTTATTTTTTTTTATTTTTTTTATTTTTATTTTTTGAGATGGAGTCTCGCTCTGTCACCCAGGCTGGAGTGCAATGGCACGATCTCGGCTCACTGCAAGCTTCGCCTCCTGGATTCACACCATTCTCCTGCCTCAGCCTCCCGAGTAGCTGGGACTACAGGCACCCGCCACCGCACCCGGCTAATTTTTTTTTGTATTTTTAGTAGAGACGGGGTTTCACCGTGGTCTCGATCTCCTGACCTTGTGATCCGCCCGCCTCAGCCTCCCAAAGTACTAGGATTACAGGCGTGAGCCACCGCGCCCAGCTCTTGTATTCTCTGCCTAATTGCTCCAGCTAGCACTTTCAGTACTATGTTGAATAGAAGTGACAAGAAAGAGTGGGCATCCTTGCCTTATTCCTGACATTAGAGGAAAAGTTTTCAACTTTACACCATTAAGCCTGATATAAGCTGTAGGCTTTTCATATATGGCCTTCATTGAATTGAGGTACGTTCCTCCTTTACCTAATTTGTTGAAAGTTCTTATCATGACAGCGTGTTGAATTTTGTCAAATGTTTTTTCTGCATCTGAGGAGATGATCATATGGTTTTTGTCCTTTGTTATATTAATGTGGTGTATCACATTTCTAGATTTGTATATGTTGTATTATCGTTGGATCCTAGAGATAAATCCCACTTGATTTTGGTACATAATATATTTCATGTGTTATTGAATTAGTTGGCTAGTACTTCGTTAAAGATTCTTATATATGTTCTATTAGGCTGTTCTTGCGTTGCAAAAAGGAATACTCAAGATTGGGTAATTTATAAAGAAAAGAGGCTTACTTGGCTCACGGTTCTGCAGGCTGTGCAAGCATAGTGCCAGAATGTGTTTGGATTCTGGGGAGGCCTCAGGGAGCTTTTACTCATGGCAGAAGGCAAAGCAGGAGCAGGCACCTCACATGGCCAGAGTGCGAGCAAGAGAGAGAGGGGGCAGGGAGGTGCCACACACTTTTAAACAACCAGATCTCATGAGAACTCATCATCATGAGGACAGCACCAAGCCATGAGGGGTCTGCCCCCATGACCCAAACACTTCCCAGCAGGCCCCACCTCCAACACTGGGGATAACAATTCAACATGAGAATTGGTTGGAACAAATATTCAAACCATATATATTCACTATGGGTATTGGCCTATAATTTTCTTTCTTTTTTTTTTTTTCTCACGCTTAATTCACTTTATTTTTCTTGTATAAAAACCCTATGTTGTAGCCACAGCTGGAGCCTGAGTCCACTGCACGGAGACTCTGGTGTGGGTCTTGACGAGGTGGTCAGTGAATTCCTCATAGGGGGACCTGGTAAATACAGTCTCCTTCCAGAGGTCGGGGGTCAGGTAGCTGTAGGTCTTAGAAATGGCATCAAAGGTGGCCTTGGCGAAGTTGCCCAGGGTGGCAGTGCAGCCCCGGGCTGAGGTGTAGCAGTCATTGATACCAGCCATCATGAGCAGCTTCTTAGGCACAGGTGCGGAGACGATGCCAGTGCCCCTGGGTGCAGGGATGAGGCGCACCAGCACAGAGCCGCAGCGGCCTGTCACCTTGCAAGGGACGATGTGGGGCTTGCCGATCTTGTTGCCCCAGTAGCCTCTGCACACGGGGACAATGGAGAGCTTGGCCAGGATGATGGCCCCACGGATGGCGGTGGCCACCTCCTTGGAGCACTTAACACCCAGACCGACGTGGCCATTGTAGTCCCCGATAGCAACAAACACCTTGAACCTGGTGCGCTGGCCGGCACGGGTCTGCTTCTGCACTGGCATAATCTTCAAAACCTCATCCTTGAGAGAGGCCCCCAGGAAAAAGTCAATGATCTCTGATTCCTTAATGGGCAGGGAGAAGAGATATATCTCCTCCAGGGACTTGATCTTCATGTCCTTGACCGAGCGGCCCAACTTGGTGACAGGCATCCACTCCTTATCCTCGGCCTTGCCTTCGCGAGCTCCGCGGCCTTGGCCCCGGCCCCGTCCACGGCCGCGACCCCGGCCCCGGATGCCACTGCCGAAACCTCCGCGGAAGCCACCGCGGTTCCCCATCCCAGGGCCACCAGGGCCTCCGGGTCCCCCCGCCGCACCGGCGTCATCCGCCATTTGGTGTTTTCTCGGAAAAGAAGTAATTTTCTTTATCTGTAGTGTCTTTGTCTGGATTTAGTATAGAGGTAATGCTCACCTTGTAAAATGAGTTTGGATGTATTTCCTCTTCTTCCATTTTTTGGAAGATTTTGGAAGGATCAATATTAATTCTTTATAAATGTTTGGTAGAATTCAGCAGTAAAGTCATCAAATCCTGGGCTCTTTTTTTTGATAGGAGGCTTTTATTATTGATTCAATCTCCTTACTTTTTATTGGTCCTTTCAGATTTCCAGTTTCTTCATGATTCAGTTTTGATAGGTTTATGTGTCTAGGAATTTATCCATTTCTTCTTGCTTGTATAATTTTTTGGTATGTAATTGTTTATAGTAGTCTCTTACAGTACATTGTTGTTTATCTGGTATCAGTTATGTCTTTTTTCTCTGTGATTTCATTTATTTTAGTCTTTTCCCTTTATTTTTCATAGTCTACCTAAAGTTTTGTCAATTTTATTTAGCTTTTCAAACACCTGACTCTTAGTTTCACTGATCTTTTCTATTATTTTTCTATTTTATTTATCTATTACATCTATTTTTGCTCTGGTCTTTATTATTTTTTTCCTTCTGCTAAATTTGGACTTGTTTGTTCTTGTTTTTCTACTTCCTTGAGGTATAACATTAGATTATTTCAGATATTTCTTCTTTTTTGATGTGGATATTTATTGCTTATCTAAACTTTCCTCTTAGAGTTGCTTTTGCTGCATCTCCTAAGTTTTAGTATGCTGTGTTTACAGTTTTGTTTGTCTCAAGATATTTTTAAATTTCCCTTTTAATTTCTTCATTGACCCACTGGTTATTCGGAGCATGTTGTTCAATTTCCATGTGTTTGTGAATTTTCAGAAATTCCTCCTCTTATTGATTTCTAGTTTTATACCATTGTGGTCAGAAAATATAGTTCATATGACTTCAGTCTTTGTAAATTTGTTGAAACTTATTTTATGGTCAAATATATTATCTATCCTGGAAAATGTTCCACGTGCACTTGAGAAGAAAATATATTCAGCTGCTGTTGGATGGAATGTTCTGTATGTGTTTGTTAGCTCATTTGGTCTAAAATCTAGTTCAAGTGTGTTGTTTTCTTGTTGATTTTCTGTCTACATGATCTGCTCATTGCTGAAAGTGGGGTATTAGAGTCCCCTATTATTATACATTATAGTGTAACTCTCCCTTCAGATCTTTTAATATTTCCTTTATATTTAGATGCTTCAATATTGGATGAATACATATTTATCATCATTATATTTTCTTGATGAATTGACCTCTTTATCATTGTACAATCATTTTCTTTGTCCTGTATTACAGTTTTTGACTTAAGGTCTATTTTGTCAATATAAACATAGCTACCCTTGAGTTCTTTTGGTTTCTCTACCTTTTTCCACCTCTTTACCTTCAGTCTATGTGTGTCCTTAAAGGTGAAGTGAGTCTTTTTCAGGCAGCATATAAATGGGCCTTGTTTTTTATCTATTCAGTCACTCTATGCCTTTTGATTGGAGAATTTAATCTATTACATTCAAAGCAATTGTTGAGAAGGAAGGGCTTACTACTGCCATTTTGTTAGTTGTTTTCTGGTTATTTCGCAGATCCTTTATTCTTCCTGTCTTACTGGCTTCCATTGTGGTTTGATGGTTTTCTGTGGTGTGATTTGAATCTGTTCTTTTAATCTTATGTATGTGTGCTATTGGTTTTCACTTTGTGTTTACCATGAGGCTTTCAAAAAACATCTTAGAGTTATAATAAACTATTTTAAGCTGATAACAATTTAACTTCGATAACATAAAAAACTATAAGCTTTTTTGGGCGGAGCGGTGGTGGGTGATGGGTGCAGTGGCTCATGCCTTTAATCCCAGCACTTTGGAGGCCAAGGCAGGTGGATCACTTGAGGCCAGCCTGGCCAACATAGAAAATCTCATCTCTGCTAAAAATACAAAAAGTTAGTTGGGCGTAGTTGCACATGCCTGTAATCCCAGCTACTCAGGAGGTTGAGGCACACAAGAATCACTGGAACCCAGAAGGCAGAGGTGGCAGTGAGCCGAGATCATTCCACTGCACTCCAGCCTGGGCAATAGAGCAAGACTCTGTCTCAACAACAACAAAAAAAATACGGTACACTTTTTCTCTACTACCACCATGTCCTGCATTTTAAATTTTTGATATCACAGTTTACATCTTTTTATATTGTGTGTCCCTGAAAAATTATTGTGGCTATTAATTTTAATAATACCTTTGTCTTTCAACCTTCGTACTAAAGATATATGTGATTTGCACACCACCATTCAGTATTAGAGTATTCTGAATTTGACTGTGTGCTTACTTTGACCGTTAAGTTTTATATGTTTTATGTTGCTAATTAGTATATTTTACTTTAAGCTTGAATATTCCCTTTAGTATTTCTTGTAAAATCAGCCTGGTGATGGTGAACTCCCTCAGCTTTTGTTTGTCTGGGAATGTCTTTATCTCTCCTTCATTTCTGAAGGATAGCTTTGCAGGGTATAGTATTTGGGCTTGACAGGTTTTTTTCCTCCAGCATTTTAAATATAATATATCATCCCACTCGCTCCTGGCATGTAAGGTATCTGCCAAGAAATCTGCTACTAACCTTATTGGAACTTTATTATATGAGATTTTTTTATTTTCTCTTGCTGCTTTCAGGATCCTCTCTTTGTCCTTAATTTTTGACAGTTTGGTTATCAAATGTCCTGGTGTAGTCTTGTTTAGATTGAATTTCATTGGACAATTTTGACCTTCCTGTACCTGGATATTTATATTTGTCTCCCAATTTGGAAATTTTTCTGCTAATATTACTTTAAATAACTTTTCTACCCCTTTGTCTTTCTCTTCTCCTTCATGAACTCCCATAACTTGGTATTTGATCTTTTGATGCTGTCCCATAAACCCTGTAAGCTTTCTTTTTTGTTGTTGTTGAGTTTTGTTTGTTTGCTTGCTTGGGGCTTGCTTGTTTTTGAGACAGGGCCTGAGTTCTGTCACCCAGGCTGGAGTGCAGTGGCACAATCATGGCTCACTGCAGCCTTGACCTCCCAGGCTCAAGTGACACTCCCACCTCAGCCCCCCAAGCAGCTGGAGCTGGGACTACAGATGCATGCCACCATGCCCAGCTAATTTTTTTTGTAGAGGGCAGGGGTCTCACTTTGTTGCCCAGGCTAGTCTCAAACTCCTGGGCTCAAGTGATACTCCCACCTCAGCCTCCCAAAATGCTGGGATTACAGGTATGAGCCACTACACCCAGCAATCTTATAAGTTTTCTTTATTCCTTCTCATTCTCTTTTTCTTCTCTGACTGTATATTTTCAAATAACCTATCTTTAAGTTCACAAATGCTTTCTTCTGCTCAATTTCTTATCTATTCCATTTTTCATTTCATTGTATTTTTTAGCTCCAGTTTGATTGATATTTGATTTCTGTTTGATATGTTCTATAATTTCAATCTCTCATTAAATTTATCATTTTGGTCATTTTATTGTTTGCCTGATTTGATTGAATTGTTTCTCTGTATTTTCTTGAAGTTCACTGAGTTTCCTTAAAACAATTATTTTGAATTGTCTGTCAGGCAGTTCATATATCTCCATTCCTTTGGTATCAGCTACTAAGAGATCACTGTATTCTTTGGTGTTCTCCTTGTATTTTTTTTTCTTATTGCCTTACATTAATGTGTGTGCATTTGAAGAAATAAGGACATTCAGTCTTTGAAGACTAGTTTTTTCTGGGGAAGCCCTTCATCAGTCATCCGGAGGTTCGGGAGAGGCCATTTGGCATGATCCAAGGTCATACTTGCTGCTAGAGTCCTCAGGCAGGCTGGCCTGGTTCCTGGGTCAGGAGGTGGGTGGGCCTGGTGCTTGAGTCCACAGGGTTGGGCCTGAAGGCTGGATCCACTGGGGTGAATCTGTTGATTGGGTCTGCAGGAATGGTGTTGGAGCCAGGGTTCATGAAGGCAGGCCTGGACCTTGTATCAATGAAGGCTAGCCTCATGCCTGGGTATGCAGGAGCTAACCTGGCTCTGGGATGGGCCGTGAGCCTGAATCTACAGGGTCTGGCCAAGTTCTGGGAGGGGGATGGCACCTGGGACTATTGAGATGGGTCTGGAGCCTGAGTACCTCATGGCTGTCCTGGAGCTTATGTCTGCAGGGGTGTTCTTGGAGCCTCAGCCTATGGGATCCAGCCTAGAACTGAGTTCTACTGGGGTGGGCCTGGACCCTGGATCTGCTGTATCAGGCCTGGACTCTGGGTTCACTGGACCTTGGGTGCACATGGACTGGCCTGGAGCCTACAGTCAACCTGGTACTGGGGCTAGTGTGGAGTTTGGTTCACAAGGGCTGGTCTGGAGCCTCAGATCATGGGCACTGACCTGGTGCCTAGAGTCACTGGAGCTGTCCTGGAGCCTAGAGCCAAGAAGCCTGGTCCAGCTCTGGAGTCTACTGAGACTCTTGGACCTCCAGTCAAATGGAGGGTGGTGCTATGGAGACTGGCCTGGCACTGTGCAGGCCTGAGCCTGTGTCTGTGGGTATCTTCCTGGTGTTTAAGGCCAGGGATGCTGATCTGGCACTGGAATGGGTGGGAAGCCTGAGGCCACGGGGGTTGGCTTAGTACTGAGTGGTCCTGGATCTTGTATTTGTAGAGCCTGGCCTGGAGGCTGAGTCTGCACATGCTGGTCTGAGGAGTAGGGCTGTGGGAATCAACCTGGTGCTGAGGTAGACTTGAAGCCTGAAGCTATGAGGGCCAGCCCAGTGCTGGAGAAGGTCCAGAGCTTAGGGCCTTGGGGTCTGCCTGGCCCTGGGATGGGCTTGGAACATGATTCTGTTGGGGCTAGCCTGAAGCTAGGACTGCTGGGGCCTGTCTGCCACTGGGGCCGCTAGGGTTGAGCTGGCACTAGAGCAGACCCGGAGATCAAGTCTGCTAGGCAGACCTGGAGCCTGGGGCTGCTGAGGTCAGCCTATTTGTAATTTCTTTCTTCTGACAATTAGAAACCTTACTCAAATTATCTTCCAGTTATTTACTTATTGGTTTAAACTTGTATATATGGAAAGTAGTTTTAGAATTGTTTATCCATATCTCTGTGAGAAACCATTTACCAGACACCTGCTCTCTAAACAACTGAGTGAAAGTGCTACTGAAAATTCCCCACATTAAAAATGGGACAGAAATAAAATTCTGTTCTGTGAAGCCCATGAAATTAGCTTATCAGTTCTAAGCTTATCAGATGGGACAGCAAAAGTTGGAAGGTAGTCTACAATGTAGGAGAGGAACAATACTGGGGATTTGTAATAAGGGTACTCATGGGTGGTGGGATGAGCTGAAAAAAGGCAAGGCCACTACTGGTAAATAAGTTTATTTGTCAAGTGTTTGCTGTTGTCCAGCTCTCAGTAAAAATAGACTGGTGTTCCTAAAAGTAGCCACAGGGTACTACTATAAGACCTCTTAAACATTTCCCAGCCCACACAGGTGGCAGCCTGGTGGGAAGCTACGGTTTTAGTAATCTTCACTGGTTTCCTGTAAAACAAAAAGGTTAGATTTTTAGAGGCTAGAGAACTCTGAGAAACAAGCATTCATTCCCCCTGCTTAATAGTATCCATGTTCACCAGACAATGGGACAAGAATACTTTAACGTAACAACAGGAGTTGTCCACTTCTGAGTAGGTGAGGTATTGGTCTACTGAACAAAAAAAGGTGGAGACTTTGGGCCTGGCTGAGCCAAATGGCCCATGGGAAAGTCTGACTATGGAAGCAGTGGTTAGAAATCTGGACAAATTTAGGAAAAATAGCAAACTATGGTGTAATACAAAGAAGACAACACAGACAGGTATTGATTATATAATGAAAGAAACAATGGGGTCTAAGCTGGTGTCTTGATTTACTCGCCAGTGAATTGCTTTCCAAGTTAAAGGGACATCGTCTTCTGTTATTTTTGTACCTAGAATTTGGGGTACCTCAGTCTTCTGTTTAGGAATAACAGCCTCCGAGAAGGGAATGAGAATCAGTGAAGATATACACCCAAGCAAACATCTCCCAACTCACGACATTTATCCAGCAGATGTTTCCACAATAGGTCCAGCAGCATGTGTAATTTTTGTCTTTACATCTAAAGGCTTTAGAACACTTATTGGTACATTCTTTGACATTTGGCTTTCCCCAGCATTCTTCAAGTAACAATTCCTTCCCTGAAATTGAGATGAGATGGTCAAAGGTTGATAGTATGTTTCAGCCAAGAGCGGAAAGAAAGGCCTTTCATACGTTTAACAGTTCCTCCTGGAATCTGGGCCCCAAATTCCAACCAAGATATCTATTTGCCTTTTAAGGGAATTGCCTTCATGAGCCTCCTCAAATTCCTGTCATTATACATTCACTGACCCTATTGCCTCTTCACTGACTTCTTTTCCTTCTCGACCTCTGCAGGCTTTACCAGTGTTGCAGGCCTCTGGGTCCTCTCTGAGCATCCCAGCGATAAAACTCAGTCAACCCGGAGCATTCATGTAACCTCCTATAAAATCTGCATTTACATAACAGGAGATCTCAGGGCCCGGCATATCTTGTAGCCTCATTGCAATGCCTATTTCACAGAGTGGGAAGCTAGGCCAGGTCAAGTAAGAAACAGATTCTCTCCCTTTTTCTTTCCCTACTTGCTGACTCTGTGTTTAATAACTCAGCCTCTCTTCAAATTCTTATCTCTCTCACTCAGTTTTCTTAGCCCCTCTATTCACCCCATTTTCTCATCATATGACCCCCAAGGTTGCCCCACTAAGAAGTGATCTCAAGCCTCTTTCCTAACTTTTCACATTCTGAAAGCCTTGCCACTGAAACTAAGGGTATGTATTAAGAAATGCCCATTTGGTACTCATATGACAAAGTATATGCAGCTAGGGCACAGGGATACCAGTATAGAGCTACAGGATTAGCTCTATACTGACATCTGACCCTCAAAGACAGCCTAACATTGGAAAATATTTTTATGTTTATAGCTTATGGTATATATACACACACATATGTGTTTGTGTATATATATATATATATATAGAGAGAGAGAGAGAGAGAGAGAGAGAGAGAGAGAGATAGACAGATATTGCTATTTTAAAGGTTAAAAGAGGAAGCATTGAAGGACCTCAGCTTAGGGATTTCTTGAATCTCTGTGCATACAAAATTGTCATTCTCTGATGGGTGATACTACGAAGGTGGGTCCTGAGTCAGATACAGCGGACAATGAAACCCCCTCCCTTGTTCAGAAACAAGCTCATCCCCCTCCTGTGGCCCCTAATCCAGCCTCACCACCTACTGTCATATCTTTTCTTCCTCATTTCTCCCAGCACAGACAGTAGCACCATACAGAAGAATGTCATGAGCATGGGTATCCAGAGCTTCATGAGGCTGACCATATGTGTCTGAATATATGTTGTCGGAAGGATTATTTTTCTTCCCAGTTGCTGCTAGAGATCAAGACATATAAATAGGGAAAGAGAGGTGTGAAGCAAGAGAAAGTGCTTGTCGAATTTCTTCATTCTTTATCTTCTCACTATTCCCCCTAGGCCTCTGCCTACCCAACAACTGGCACACCTAAGCTGAGCGTTGGCTTTGCCAAAAGGAATCCCTCCATCTCACACCTCATGTTTTCCTTTTGCTGGAAAAAAAAATGTAACGTGTTGCCTTATTTTGATTAAAACATAATTCAAATTCAGCTTACAAAAAAAATTTTTTTTAATCTTTTATTTTAGGTTTGGGGTACATGTGAAGGTTTGTTACACAGGAAAACTTGTATCATGAGAGTTTGTTGTACAGATTATTTCATCACCCAGGTATTAAGCCCAGTACCCAACAGTCATCTTTTCTGCTCCTCTCCCTCCTTCCACCCTTCACCCTCAAGTAGACCCCAGTGTTGGTTATTCCTTCTTTGTATTCATGAGTTCTCATCATTTAGCTCCCACTTATAAGTGAGAACATGCAGTATTTGATTTGAACAAAATTCTTTTTGAAAATGTATTCAACATTTATTGAACACCTACTATGTGCCCAGCACTATTATACACCATATATAGAGAGAGGGTCCTTAACTTATGATGGTTTGACATACAACTTTTCAACTTTATGATGGTGCAAAAGGCAATACACATCCAGTATAAATCGTACTTTAAGTACCCATCAACCATTCTGGAGGGTTTTTTTTTGTTTTGTTTGTTTGTTTGTTTTTGCTGTTGCATAATATTCCATTCTGTGAATATGTCACACAATATTTATTCATTTTCATGAAAATGAACATTTAGGGGCTGAATAGGAACAGCTCCAGTCTACAGCTCCTAGCGTGAGCGACACAGAAGACGGGTGATTTCTGCATTTCCAGCTGAGTTACCGGGTTCATCTCACTGGGGAGTGTCAGAAAGTGGGTGCAGGACAGTGGATGTAGCACACTGAGCATGAGCCAAAGCAGGGCAAGGCATTGCCTCACCCGGGAAGTGCAAGGGGTCAGGGAATTCCCTTTCCTAGTCAAAGAAAGGGGTGACAGACGGCACCTGGAAAATCGGGTCACTCCGACCCTAATACTGCACTTTTCCAACGGTCTTAGCAAACGGCACACCAGGAGATTATATCCCGTGCCTGGCTCAGAGGGTCCTATGACCACGGAGCCTCACACGTTGCTAGTACAGCAGTCTGAGATAAAACTGCAAGGCGGCAGTGAGGCTGGGGGAGGGGAACCCGCCATTGCCGAGGTTTGAGTAGGTAAACAAAGCAGCCAGGAACATGAACTGGGTGGAGCCTACTGCAGCTCAAGGAGGCCTGCCTGCCTCTGTAGACTCCACCTCTGGGGGAGGGCATTGCCAAACAAAAGGCAGCAGAATCCTCTGCAGACTTAAATGTCCCTGTATGAGAGCTTTGAAGAGAGTAATGGTTCTCCCAGCACGCAGCTGGAGATCTGAGAACAGACAGACTGCCTTCTCAAGTGGGTCCCTGACCCCCGAGTAGCCTAACTGGGAGGCACCCCCCAGTAGGGCAGACTGACACCTCACACAGCTGGGTACTCCTCTGAGACAAAACTTCCAGAGGAACGATCAGGCAGCAACATTTGCTGTTCACCAATATCCACTGTTGTGCAGCCTCCACTGCTGATACCCAGGCAAACAGGGTCTGGAGTGGACCTCGAGCAAACTCCAACAGACCTGCAGCTGAGGGTCCTGACTGTTAGAAGGAAAACAAACAAACAGAAAGGACATCCACACCAAAACCCCAACTGTACGTCACCATCATCAAAGACCAAAGGTAGATAAAACCACAAAGATGGGGGAAAAACAGAGCAGAAAAACTGGAAACTCTAAAAATCAGAGTGCCTCTCCTCCTCCAAAGGAAGACAGCTCCTCACCAGCAATGGAACAAAGCTGGACGGAGAATGACTTTGATGAGTTGAGAGAAGGCTTCAGACGATCAAACTACTCTGAGCTAAAGGAGGAAGTTCGAACCCATGGCAAAGAATTTAAAAACCTTGAAAAAAAATTAGACAAATGGCCAACTAGAATAACCAATGCAGAGAAGTCCTTAAAGGAATTCTGATGGAGCTGAAAACCAAGGCATGAGAACTATGTGACAAATGTACAAGCCTCAGTAGCCGATTCGATCAACTGGAAGAAAGGGTATCAGTGATGGAAGATGAAATGAATGAAATGAAGTGAGAAGAGAAGTTTAGAGAAAAAAGAATAAAAACAAATGAACAAAGCCTCCAAGAAATATGGGACTATGTAAAAAGACCAAATCTTCATCTGATTTGTGTACCTGAAAGTGACAGGGAGAATGGAACCAAGTAGGAAAACACTGCAGGATATTATCCAGGAGAACTTCCCCAATCTAGCAAGGCAGGCCAACATTCAAATTCAGGAAATAGAATGCCACAAAGATACTCCTCGAGAAGAGTAACTCCAAGACACATAATTGTCAGATTCACCAAAGTTGAAATGAACGAAAAAATGTTAAGGGCAGCCAGAGAGAAAGGTCGGGTTACCCACAAAGGGAAGACCATCAGACTAACAGCGGATCTCTCGGCAGAAACTCTACAAGCCAGAAGAGAGTGGGAACCAATATTCAACATCCTTAAAGAAAAGAATTTTCAACCCAGAATTTCATATCCAGCCAAACTAAGCTTCATAAGTGAAAGAGAAATAAAATACTTTACAGACAAGCAAATGCTGAGAGATTTTGTCACCACCAGGCCTGCCCTAAAAGAGCTCCTGAAGGAAGCACTAAACATGGAAAGGAACAACCGGTACCAGCCACTGCAAAAAAATGCCAAATTGTAAAGACCATCAAGGCTAGGAAGAAACTGCATCAACTAACGAGCAAAATAACCAGCTAACATCATAATGACAGGATCAAATTCACACATAACCATATTAACCTTAAATGTAAATGGGCTAAATGCTCCAATTAAAAGACACAGACTGGCAAATTGGATAAAGAGTCAAGACCCATCCGTGTGTTGTATTCAGGAAACCCATCTCACATGCAGAGACACACATAGGCTCAAAATAAAGGGATGGAGGAAGATCCACCAAGCAAATGGAAAACAAAAAAAGTCAGGGGTTGCAATCCTAGTCTCTGATAAAACAGACTTTAAACCAACAAAGCTCAAAAGAGACAAAGAAGGCCATTACATAATGGTAAACGGATCAATTCAACAAGAAGAGCTAATTATCCTAAATATATATGCACCCAAAACAGGAGCACCCAGATTCATAAACCAAGTCCTTAGAGACCTACAAAGAGACTTAGACTCCCACACAATAATAATGGGAGACTTTCACACCCCACTGTCAACATTAGACAGACCAACGAGACAGAAAGTTAACAAGGATATCCAGGAATTGAACTCAGCTCTGCACCAAGCGGACCTAATAGACATCTACAGAACTCTCCACCCCAAATCGACAGAATATACATTCTTCTCAGCACCACACTGCACTTATTCCAAAATTGACCACATAGTTGGAAGTAAAGCACTCCTCAGCAAATGTAAAAGAACAGAAATTATAACAAACTGTCTATCAGACCACAGTGCAATCAAACTAGAACTCAGGATTAAGAAACTCACTCAAAACCTCTCAAATACATGGAAACTGAACAACCTGCTCCTGAATGACTACTGGGTACATAATAAAATGAAGGCAGAAATAAAGATGTTCTTTGAAACCAATGAGAACAAAGACACAACATACCAGAATCTCTGGGACACATTCAAAGCAGTGTGTAGAGGGAAATTTATGACACTAAATGCCCACGAGAGAGAGCAGGAAAGATCTAAAACTGACATCCTAACATCACAATTAAAAGAACTAGAGAAGCAAGAGCAAACAAATTCAAAAGCTAGCAGAAGGCAAGAAATAACTAAGATCAGAAAGGAACTGAAGGAAATAGAGACATAAAAAACCCTTCAAAAAATCAATGAATCCAGGAGCTGGTTTTTTGAAAAGATCAACAAAATTGATAGACCGCTAGCAAGACTAATAAAGAAGCAAAGAGAGAAGAATCAAATAGATGCAATAAAAAATGATAAAGGGGATATCACCACCGATCCCACAGAAATACAAACTACCATCAGAGAATACTAGAAACATCTCTACGCAAGTAAACTAGAAAATCTAGAAGAAATGCATAAATTCCTTGACACCTACACCCTCCCAAGACTAAACCAGGAAGAAGTTGAATCGCTGAATAGACCAATAACGGGCTCTAAAATAGAGGCAATAATTAATAGCTTACCAACCAAAAAAAGTCCAGGACCAGATGGATTCACAGCCAAATTCTACCAGAGGTACAAGGAGAAGCTGGTACCATTCCTTCTGAAAGCATTCCAATCAATAGAAAAACAGGGAATCCTCCCTAACCCATTTTATGAGGCCAGCATCATCCTGATACCAAAGCCTGGCAGAGACACTACAATAAAAGATAATTTTAGACCAATATCCCTGATGAACATTGGTGCAAAAATCCTCAATAAAATACTGGCAAACTGAATCCAGCAGCACATCAAAAAGCTTATCCACCATGATCAAGTGGGCTTCATCCCTGGGATGCAAGGCTGGTTCAACATATGCAAATCAATAAACATAATCCAGCATATAAACACAACCAACGACAAAAACCACATGATTATCTCAATGGAGGCAGAAAAGGCCTTTGACAAAATTCAACAACCCTTCATGCTAGAAACTCTCAATAAATTAGGTATTGATGGGATGTATCTCAAAATAATAAGAGCTATCTATGACAAATGCACAGCCAATATCATACTGAAGGGGCAAAAACTGGAAGCATTCCCTTTGAAAACTGGCACAAGACAGGAATGCCCTCTCTCACCACTCCTATTCAACATAGTGTTGGAAGTTCTGGACAGGGCAATCAGGCAGGAAAAGGAAATAAATGGTATTCAATTAGGAAAAGAGGAAGTCAAATTGTCCCTGTTTGCAGATGACATGATTGTATATCTAGAAAACCCCATTGTCTCAGCCCAAAATCTCCTTAAGCTGATAAGCAACTTCAGCAAAGTTTCAGGATACAAAATCAATGTTCAAAAATCACAAGCATTCTTATACACCAATAACAGACAAACAGAGAGCCAAATCATGAGTGAACTCCCATTCACAATAGCTTCAAAAAGAATAAAATACTGAGGAATCCAACTTACAATGGACATGAAGGACCTCTTCAAGGAGAACTACAAACCACTGCTCAATGAAATAAAAGAGGATACAAACAAATGGAAGAACATTCCATGCTCATGGCTAGGAAGAATCAATATCGTGAAAATGGCCATACTGCCCAAGGTAAATTATAGATTCAATGTCATCCACATCAAGCTACCAATGACTTTCTTCACAGAATTGGGAAAAACTACTTTAAAGTTCATATGGAACCAAGAAAGAGCCCACATTGCCAAGTCAATCCTAAACCAAAAGAACAAAGCTGGAGGCATCACGCTACCTGACTTCAAACTATACTACAAGCCTACAGTAACCAAAACAGCATAGTACTGGTAAAAAAAAAACAGAGATATAGACCAATGGAACAGAACAGAGGGCTCAGAAATAACACCACACATCTACAACCATCTGATCTTTGACAAACCTGAGAAAAACAAGCAATGGGGAAAGGATTCCCTATTTAATAAATGGTGCTGGGAAAACTGGCTAGCCATATGCAGAAAGTTGAAACTGGATCCTTTCCTTACACCTTATACAAAAATTAATTCAAGATGGATTAAAGACTTAAATGTTAGACGTAAAACCATAAAAACCCTGGAAGAAAACCTAGGCAATATCATTCAGGACATAGGCATGGGCAAGGACTTCATGACTAAAACACCAAAAGCAATGGCAACAAAAGCCAAAATAGACAAGTGGGATCTAATTAATCTAAAGAGCTTCTGCACAGCAAAGGAAACTACCATCAGAGTGAACAGGCAACCTACAGAATGGGAGAAAATTTTTGCAATCTACCCATCTGACAAAGGGCTAATATCCAGAATCTATGAAGAACTCAAACAAATTTACAAGAAAAAACCAAACCCATCAAAGAGTGGGCAAAGGATATGAACAGACACTTCTCAAAAGAAGACATTTATGCAGCCAAAAGACACATGAAAAGATGCTCATCACCACTGGCCATCAGAGAAATGCAAGTCAAAACCCCAATGGGATACCATCTCACACCAGTTAGAATGGAGATCATTAAAAAGTCCAGAAACAACAGGTGCTGGAGAGGATGTGGAGAAATAGGAACACTTTTACACTGTTGGTGGGACTGTAAACTAGTTCAACCATTGTGGAAGTCAGTGTGGAGATTCCTCAAGGATCTAGAACTAGAAATACCATTTGACCCAGCCATCCCATTACTGGGTATATACCCAAAGGATTATAAATCATGCTGCTATAAAGACACATGCACACGTATGTTTATTGAGGCACTATTCACAATAGCAAGGACTTGGAACCAAGCCAAATGTCCAACAATGATAGACTGAATTAAGAAAATGTGGCACATATACACCATGGAATACTATGCAGCCATGAAAACGGATGAGTTCATGTCCTTTGTAGGGACATGGATGAAGCTGGAAACCATCATTCTCAGCAAACTATCGCAAGGACAAAAAACCAAACACTGCATGTTCTCACTCATAGGTGGGAATTGAACCATGAGAACACATGGACACAGGAAGGGGAACATCACACACCAGGGCCTGTTGTGGGGTGGGGGGAGGGGGGAGGGATAGCATTTGGAGACATACCTAATGTTAAATGACGAGTTACTGGGTGCAGCACACCAATATGGCACATGTATACATGTGTAACTAACCTGCACGTTGTGCACATGTACCCTAAAACTTAAAGTATAATAAAAAGAAAATGAACATTTAGGTTGTCTGCAGTGGTTTCACTGTTGAAACCATAAAACTAAAGCAGCCATGAACAAGTACACTATTCTTCTGCACATGAATGAGAATTGTTCCCCCTTCCATCCATGCTTAATTTTTCTCTTTAATGTTTTTTATTTTCAGTACAGTATTAAATACATTACATGAGCTATTCAACACTTTATTATAAAATAAGCTTTGTGTTAGATAATTTCGCCCAACAGTAAGCTAATGTTAAGTGTTCTGAGCACATTTAAAGTGTTAGCTTACAAAATTCTTAAAACATAAAAAAGCACATAGAAGAAAGTGAAAATATTTCTAGCAATTCCACTATATCGATGTATAATATTCTATCTTTCATATGTGCATAGATATAAATATAGATTTTTTATAAAACAAAATTATATAAGCTTGCTGTTATATAATGACTTTTTGAAAACTATTAAGATATAACTGACATATAAAAAACTATAGGACATATTTAATGTATACAACTACAATGAGTTTGAAGACAAGTATACACCCATGTAATCATCATCACAATCTAGGCCATAAACATATCCATCACCTCCAATAGTTTCCACTGGCCTTTTTACTTATTATTTGGTGTGTGTGTGTGCAATAAAAATAAGACCTATCATCTTAACAAATTTTTAAGTTTGCAATACAGTATTGCTAACTAAGGGCACTATGCTATACAACAAGTCTCTGAGATGTATCCATCTTGTATAACTGAAATTTTGTGCCCTTTGACTAATATCTTCAATCTCTCTGCTTGTTATTGGTCTGTTCAGGGTATCTAATTCTTCCTGATTTAAGTTAGGAGGGTTGTATTTTTCCAGGAATTTATCCATCTCTTCTAGGTTTTCTAGTGTATGTGTGTAAAGGTGTTCATAGTAGCGTTACATGATCGTTTGTATATCTGTGGTGTCAGTTGTAATATCTCCCGTTTCATTTCTTAATGAGCTTATTTGGATTTTCTCTCTTATTTTCTCAGTTAATCTTGCTAATGGTATATCAATTTTATTTATCTTTTCAAAGAACCAGCTTTTTGTTTCATTTATCCTTTGTATTTTTTTGTTTCAATTTCATTTAATTCTGCTCTGATCTTGGTTATTTTCTTTTTATCACACTTTAAGTTCTGGAGTACATGTGCAGAATGTGCAGGTTTGTTATGTAGGTATACATGTGCCATGGTGATTTGCTGTACCCATCAACCCGTCATCTACATTAGGTATTTCTCCTAATGCTATCCCTCCCCCACATCCCCCGCTGACAGGCCCAGGTGTGTGATGCCCACCCCCCCGTCCATGTGTTCTCATTGTTGAACTTCCACTTATGAGAACATGCAGTGTTTGGTTTTCTGTCCTTGTATTAGTTTGCTGAGAATGATGGTTTCCAGCTTCATCCATGTCCCTACAAAGGACATGAACTCATCCCTTTTTATGACTGCATAGTATTCCATGGTGTATATGTGCCACATTTTCTTAATCCAGTCTATCATTGATGGACATTTGGGTTGGTTCCAAGTCTTTGCTATTGTAAATAGTGCTGCAATAAACATACATGTGCATGTGTCTTTATAGCAGCATGATTTATATTCCTTTGGGTGTATACCCAGTAATGGGATTGCTGGGTCAAATGATATTTCTAGTTCTAGATCCTTGAGGAATCACCACACTGTCTTCCACAATGGTTGAACTAGTTTACAGTCCCACCAACAGTGTAAAAGTGTTCCTATTTCTCCACATCCTCTCCAGCACCTATTGTTTCCTGACTTTTTAATGATTGCCATTCTAACTGGTGTGAGATGGTATCCCACTGTGGTTTTGATTTGCATTTCTCTGATGGCCAGTGATGGTGAGCATTTTTTCATGTGTTTTTTGGCTGCATAAATGCCTTCTTTTGAGAAGTGTCTGTTCATGTCCTTCACCCACTTTTTTATGTGGTTGTTTGTTTTTTTCTTGTACATTTGTTTCAGTTCTTTATAGATTCTGGATATTAGCCCTTTGTCAGATGAGTAGGTTGCAAAAATTTTCTCCCATTTTGTAGGTTGCCTGTTCACTCTGATGGTAGTTTCTTTTGCTGTGCAGAAGCTCTTTAGTTTAATTAGATCCCATTTGTCAATTTTGGCTTTTGTTGCCATTGCTTTTGGTGTTTTAGACATGAAGTCCTTGCCCATGCCTATGTCCTGAATGGCAATGCCTAGGTTTTCTTCTAGGGTTTTTATGGTTTTAGGTATAACGTTTAAGTCTTTAATCCATCTTGAATTAATTTTTGTATACGGTGTAAGGAAGGGATCCAGTTTCAGCTTTCTACATATGGCTAGCCAGTTTTCCCAGCACCATTTATTAAATAGGGAATCCTTTCCCCATTGCTTGTTTTTCTCAGGTTTGTCAAAGATCAGATAGTTGTAGATATGCGGCGTTATTACTGAGGGCTCTGTTCTGTTCCATTGATCTATATCTCTGTTTTGGTACCAGTACCATGCTGTTTTGGTTACTGTAGGCTTGTAGTATAGTTTGAAGTCAGGTAGTGTGATGCCTCCAGCTTTGTTCTTTTGGCTTAGGATTGTCTTGGTGATGCGGGCTCTTTTTTGGTTCCATATGAACTTTAAAGTAGTTTTTCCCAATTCTGTGAAGAAAGTCATTGGTAGCTTGATGTGGATGGCATTGAATCTATAAATTACCTTGGACAGTATGGCCATTTTCATGATATTGATTCTTCCTAGCCATGAGCATGGAAGGTTCTTCCATTTGTTTGTATCCTCTTTTATTTCATTGAGCAGTGATTTGTGGTTCTCCTTGAAGAGGTCCTTCACGTCCTTTGTAAGTTGGATACCTAGGTATTTTATTCTCTTTGAAGCAATTGTGAATGGGAGTTCACTCATGATTTGGCTCTCTGTTTGTCTGTTATTGGTGTATAAGAATGCTTGTGATTTTTGAACATTGATTTTGTATCCTGAAACTTTGCTGAAGTTGCTTATCAGCTTAAGGAGATTTTGGGCTGAGACAATGGGGTTTTCTAGATATGCAATCATGTCATCTGCAAACAGGGACAATTTGACTTCATCTTTTCCTAATTGAATACACTTTATTTCCTTTTCCTGCCTAATTGCCCAGGCCAGAACTTCCAACACTATGTTGAATAGGAGTGGTGAGAGAGGGCATCCCTGTCTTGTGCCAGTTTTCAAAGGGAATGCTTCCAGTTTTTGCCCATTCAGTATGATATTGGCTGTGGGTTTGTCATAGATAGCTCTTATTATTTTGAGATACGTCCCATCAATAGCTAATTTATTAAAAGTTTCTAGCATGAAGGGTTGTTGAATTTTTGTCAAAGGCCTTTTCTGCATCTATTGAGATAATCATGTGGTTTTTGTCTTTGGTTCTGTTTATGTAATGGATTACGTTTATTGATTTGTGAATGTTGAACCAGCCTTGCATCCCAGGGATGAAGCCGACTTGATCATGGTGGATAAGCTTTTTGATGTGCTGCTGGATTCGGTTTGCCAGTGTTTTATTGAGGATTTTTGCAGCAATGTTCATCAGGGATATTGGTATAAAATTATCTTTTATTGTAGTGTCTCTGCCAGGCTTTGGTATCAGGATGATGCTGGCCTCATAAAATGAGTTAGGGAGGATTCCCTGTTTTTCTATTGATTGGAATAATTTCAGAAGGAATGGTACCAGCTCCTCTTTGTACCTCTGGTAGAATTCGGCTGTGAATCTCTCTGGTCCTGGACTTTTTTTGGTTGGTAGGCTATTAATTATTGTCTCAATTTCAAAGCCTGTTATTAGTATATTCAGAGATTCAACTTCTTCCTGGTTTAGACTTGGGAGGGTGTATGTGTCCAGGAATTTATCCATTTCTTCTACATTTTCTAGTTTATTTGCATAGAGGTGTTTCTAGTATTCTCTGATGGTAGTTTGTATTTCTGTGGGATTGGTGGTGATATCCCCCCTTTATCATTTTTTATTGCATCTATTTGATTCTTCTCTCTTTTTTTCTTTATTTGTCGCAATGCTAGTGGTCTATCAATTTTGTTAATCTTTTCAAAAAACCAGCTCCTGGATTTATTGATTTCTTGAAGTGTTTTTTTGTGTCTCTAACTCTTTCAGTTCTTCTCTGATCTTAGTTATTTCTTGCCTTCTGCTAGCTTTTGAATTTGTTTGCTCTTGCTTCTCTAGTTACTTTAATTGTGATGTTAGGGTGTTGATTTTAGACCTTTCCTGCTTTCTCTTGTGGGCATTTAGTGCTATAAATTTCCCTCTATGCACTGCTTAAAATGTGTCCCAGAGATTCTGGTACGCTGTGTCTTTGTTCTGATTGGTTTCAAAGAACATCTTTATTTCTGCCTTCATTTTGTTATTTACCTAGTAGTCATTCAGGAGCAGGTTGTTCAGTTTCCATGTAGTTGAGCGGTTTTGAGTGAGTTTCTTAATCTTGAATTCTAATTTGATTGCACTGTGGTCTGAGAGACAGTTTGTTGTGATTTCTGTTCTTTTACATTTGCTGAGGAGTGCTTTACTTCCAATTATGTGGTCAATTTTAGAATAAGTGCGATGTGGTGCTGAGAAGAATGTATATTGTTGATTTGGGTGGAGAGTTTTGTAGATGTCTATTAGGTCTGCTTGGTGCAGAGCTGAGTTCAAGTCCTGGATATCCTTGTTAACCCTCTGTCTCGTTGACCTGTCTAATATTGACAGTGGGGTGTGAAAGTCTCCCATTATTATTGTGTGGGAGTCTAAGTCTCTTTGCAGGTCTCTAAGGACTTGCTTTATGAATCTGGGTGCTCCCGTATTGGGTGCATATATATTTAAGATAGTTAGCTCTTCTTGTTGAATTGATCCCTTTACCATTATGTAATGGCCTTGTCTCTTTTGATCTTTGTTGGTTTAAAGTCTGTTTTATCGGAGACTAGAATTGTGACCCCTGCTTTTTTTTGCTTTCCATTTGCTTAGTAGATCGTCCTCCATCCCTTTATTTTGAGCCTATGTGTGTCTGTGCACATGAGATGGGTCTCCTGATTATAGCACACTGATGGGTCTTAACTCTTTATCCAATTTGCCAGTCTGCATCTTTTAATTGGGGCATTTAGCCCATTTACATTTAAGGTTAATATTGTGTGTGAATTTGATCCTGTCATTATGATGTTAGCTGGTTATTTTGCCCATTAATTGATGCAGTTTCTTCATAGCATTCATGGTCTGTACAATTTGGCATGTTTTTGCAGTGGCTGGTACAGATTGTTTCCTTCTACGTTTAGAGCTTCCTTCAGGGCCCTTGTAAGACAGGCCTGGTGGTGACAAAATCTCTCAGCATTTCTTGTCTGTAAAGGATTTTATTTCTCCTTCACTTATGAAGCTTAGTTTGGCTGGATATGAGATTCTGGATTGAAAATTCTTTTCTTTAAGAATGTTGATTATTGGCTCCCACTCTCTTCTGGCTTGCAGGGTTTCTGCCTAGAGATCTGCTGTTAGTCTGATGGGCTTCCCTTTGTGGGTAACCCGACCCTTCTCTCTGGGTGCCCTTAACATTTTTTCCTTCATTTCAACTTTAGTGAATCTAACAATTTGTGTCTTGGGGTTGCTCTTCTCGAGGAGTGTCTTTGTGATGTCCTCGTATTTCCTGAATTTGAATGTTGGCCTGCCTTGCTAGGTTGCAGAAATTCTCCTGGATAACATCCTAAAGAGCGTTTTCCAACTTGGTTCCATTCTTCTCATCACTTTCAGGTACACCAATCAAATGTAGATTTGGTTTTTTCACATAGTCCCATATTTCTTGGAGGCTTTGTTCATTTCTTTTTACTCTTTTTTCTCTAACTTTGTCTTCTCGCTTTATTTCATTAATTTGATCTTCAATCACTGATACCCTTTCTTCCACTTGATCCATTGGCTACTGAAGCTTGTGCATGCATCACGAAGTTCTCGTGCCATGGTTTTCAGCACCATCAGGTCATTTAAGGTCTTCTCTACACTGTTTATTCTGGTTAGCCATTCATCTAACTTTTTCTCATGGTTTTTAGCTTCCTTGCAATGGGTTCAAACATCCTCCTTTAGCTCGGAGAAGTTTGTTATTATAGACCTTCTGAAGCCTACTTCTGTCAACTCATCAAAGTCATTCTCTGTCCAGCTTTGTTCCATTGCTGCCGAGGAGCTGCGATCATTTGGAGGAGAAGAGGCGCTCTGGTTTTTAGAATTTTAAGCTTTTCTGCTCTGGTTTCTCCCCATCTTTGTGGTTTTATCTACCTTTGGTCTTTGATGTTGGTGACCTACAGATGGGGTTTTGGTGTAGATGTCCTTTTTGTTGACGTTGATGCTATTCCTTTCTGTTTGTTAGTTTTCCTTCTAATAGTCAGGTCCCTCAGCTGCAGGTCTGTTGGAGTTTGCTGGAGGTCCATTCTAGACCCTGTTTGCCTGGGTGTCACCAGCAGAGGCTGCAGAATAGCAAATATTGCTGCCTGATCCTTCCTCTGGAAGCTTCATCCCAGAGGGGCACTTGGCCATATGAGGTGTCTGTCGGCCCCTACTGGGAAGTGACTCCCAGTTAGGCTACACAGGGGTCAGGGACCCACTTGAGGAGGCAGTCTGTCTGTTCTCAGAGCTCAAACACCATGCTGGGAGAACCACTGCTCTCTTCAGAGCTGTCAGACAGGGACGTTTAGGTCTGCAGGAGTTGTCTGTTGCCTTTTGTTTAGATATGCCCTGCCCACAGTGGTGGTGACTATAGAGGCCTAGGCCTTGCTGAGCTGCGATGGGCTCTGCCTAATTTGAGCTTCTCAGCCACTTTGTTTACCTACTGAAGCCTCAGCAATGATGGACACCCCTCCCCCTGCCAGGCTGCCACCTCGCATTTCGATCTCAGACTGCTGCACTAGCAGTGAGCAAGGCTCCGTGGGTGTGGGACCTGCCAAGCCAGGCCCGAGAGAGAATCTCTTTGTCTGCCAGTTGCTAAGACCTTGGGAAAAGCACAGTATTTGGGTGGGAGTGTCCTGATTTTCCAGGTACCATCTGTTACGGCTTCCCTTGGCTAGTAAAGGGAAATCCCCCAACCCCTTGCCCTTCCCAGGTGAGGCGACACCCCACCCTGCTTCCGCTCACCCTCCATGGGTTGCACCCACTGTCCAACCAGTCCCAGTGAGATGAACCAGGTACCACAGTTGGAAATGCAGAAATCACCCAATCTTCTGCATTGATCACGCTGGGAGCTGCAGACCAGAGCTGTTCCTATTTGGCCATCTTGGAGCCGCCTCCTCCATGAGTATTTCTTATCAACCTGAGCCTTATCTTACATGATCATACTACAGTTATCAACTTTGTTAAATTTAACCTTGATCAAACATACTTTTATCTATTCTATCATGAGTATTAAATTTTATCACTTCACCCAATAATGTTCTTTTTCTTTTATGAAATTCAAATTTTGGAAGAATACAGCCAACCTTTTCTTTGAACTGAATAGTCCTTAGTTGGGGTTTATCTGAGATTTTCTTAAGATTAGATATAAGTTATGTATTCTCGATGGGAATAGCATGTAGATGATGCTGTGTCCTTCTCAGGATATCATATGTGGAGGCACACAATGTCTATCCATGTTATCTTTCTCTGTCTCAGTTTCTCCATTTGAACAACATAAACAATAATTTATTCCATAGAGGGATAGTGTTGGCATGATGCAGGGGCATGATTTGGGCAGGGAACCCATCCAAGCAAGACAAAGGTGAAAGGTTTTACAGGCTCACACTTCCAGCCCCAGGACCCTGACCCCCACCTACCTTTGAAGATGTTGGAGTTGGAGGTGCTGAAACCTATTTGGCTGGTGGCTCTTCTTCCTTGCCTCTAGGAACCATGGAGCCCCTACACAGTGAGTAGGTGGTGAGCAAAACCAATCAATTATGCAGATCTTAGTCATGCTTCTGGTTGTGGCAGATCTGTAAGTTCTGTCCCAAACCATAAGTTGGGTACATATAGAACATTGTCCCTGAATTCCTATTCAAGGAGTACTTTCTTCTTTTTGCTGCAGGCAATATAGATACAGACAGAACACTGTGGACCTGCAGAATCCTCTGCTCCCCTAACACACACACAAGTCTGGCTGATTGTGGACACTCAGACACAAGTCTGGGTGATTGTGGAGTGGAAGGAGGATCTACATATCTATTTTTTTTCTAACATTGTGTGAGGACCTTCATAAAGTCTCATCCATCTTTATATTAACTTCTCCATTGCTAGCATCAGCCTAACACCACCTTATCAGCAATCTCTTGTGACTTTTGTGAGGAAAAGAGAGATCTCTTCCAAGAGGGCTTCGAAAATATCACATAACATGTAGATTTTAAATATATAGACTTAAACTATACTCAAATCCTACCTCCCACTTACTCTAGGAAAGTCACTAATCATCTCTGTGCCTCAGTTTCCTCATTTTTAAAGTGAGAATAGCAGTACTTTCTTCATAGGATCTTTGGGAGGATTCCATGAGTTATTTTGTGTTAAACACTGAGACCCAATGTCTGGCATATAAGCAGTGCTATGTATGGTTTGCTAAATAAACCAATAAAACACTTATTGAAGTGTTCAGAATCACCCAGTTGGACACCAAATTCACTATGAGTCAAATATTTAACATGTATTAACCAATACTCTCAGTGACCCAGTGAGTTTAGTGCTAAATATTTATATTTTGCCAATGCAGAAACTGAATCATCGAGGAGCTAAGCAACTTGCCCAAGGCCACACAGCCAATAAGTGGTAGAAACAAGATTTGAAAGGAAGTGAATTCAGAGCCAGGTATGCCAGATGGTGAAGCCCACAGCTTTTCCTGGGCCTCAGAGCCACGATACATCTTGGGCTTATTCCCATCACCAAGAGCGCTCTCTCTAGATACCCTTACAGTGCTAGCAGAGGGGCATAATGGGAAGGGAAATTTCAGGAGCTGAGCTGACTGTGAGAGCTCTGAGTAAGTCTTGACTGTGTCTAGGAATATTCCCAGAGTTGTTTGGTTGGGATGAGAAAGTGGGAAAGTGGGAGAGAAGCAAAGCCTGTGGATTGTCCTAACATTTTCTTCTCTAGTTCTATTTCCTTGCCTCTTCCCACTTTACAACATACTCTTGGCCTTGTCCTCTTCCTGGGACCCCTCATCAATTTATATCATTTACTTCTCTCCGTAGGAAAAAAAAAGAAAAAGATTTCTTTTCAGGATGTCATTTTTTGCTCTTGTACTAATAAAAGAGCAACTCATGCTTAGTGCATAAATTTTGTAAAAATATGAAAATGACAATTAAATTTAAAAATAATTGTTAATCTTGTCAACCTATGCTAACATTTGTGCATATATTCTAGTAGACTTTTTCTTATGTACATATATGTTTTTATATAGTGGATAATCCTGTGACTATTTTTAAGTTTAACATTTACGATAAATATTTTCCTGTACTCCTAAATATTTTCAAAAATTTCATAGATTGGTAGATTACTCTGCCAATTAATCACCAGTTGTTGACAAGCTTGGTGGTTTCAGTTTTTCCCTATTGTAGAAATTCACTATTAGTTACATAATGATAACTAAATCCTTGAGTATTTATTTATTTATTCCTTGGGAAAGCCAATAAAAGTAGAAATACACATAATTCAATCTGTGCATAAATATTACCAATTCTCTCTTCATAATGTTTAGGCTATACTTGCACCAACAAAGAAGTGGTCTAAAAATGTCAGACCATTTCCTTCATCTTGACCCTGACATAGACATTCAGAGGATTCAGATGGTAGGTCAGAGGAGCCAGCAGGCTATTGACTATTCACAGTTGTCTAGTGCCACAATCACAGGCCTTACACTCATCCGATGTAAACTTAAAACCCATCTTTACAGAGGCAGATACTAAAAAATAAAAATTAACATTAAAAAACCATCCTTATCATTTGCTAACTCCATGACCTTGGGTAACTCATTTCACTTCTGGAAAACTCCATTTAATCACATGGAAAAATTATAGTACAGGCATACCTCAAAGATATTACAGATTCAGTTCCAGGCCACCCTAATAAAGTGAGTCAAACAAATATTTTGGTTTCTCAGTGCATATAAAAGATATGTTTACACTATACTGTAATCTACTAAGTATGTGACAGCATTATGTATAAAAACAGTGTACATATCTTAATCCAAAAATAGTTTATTGATAGACATCAATACCAAGAGCTCTCAAAACCACACACTTACATGTGCTTGTTAGTACATGCTCCTGTTCCTGAATGACTTTTTGGTAAACAACAAAATTAAGACAGAAATCAAGAAGTTTTTTGAAACTAATAAGAACAAAGATACAACATACCAAAATCTCTGGGACACAATTAAACCAGTGTTGAGAGGAAAGTTTATAGCACTAAATGCCCACATCAAAAAGTTAGAAATATCTCCAATTAACCTAACATCACACCTAGAGGAACTTGAAAAACAAGAGCAAACCAACCCCAAAGCTAGTAGAAGAAAAGAAATAACCAAAATTAGAGCTGAACTGAACAAAATGGAGATAAGGGAAACCATAAGAAAGATCCATGAAACCAAAAGTTGGTTCTTTGCAGAATAAATAAGACTGGTAGACCACTAGTTAGACTAATAAAGAAAGAGAAAATCCAGATAAACACAATAAAAAATAACAAAGGGGATATTACCACTGACCCCATAAAAATACAAACAAAAATCAGAGACTATTACAAACACCACTATGCACACAAACTAGAAAACCTACACAAAATTGATAACCTCTTGGAATCATACAAACTCCCAAGATTAAACCAGGATGAAATTGAACAGACCAATAACAAGTACCAAAATTTAATCAGTAATTTAAAAAAAACTTACCAACCAGAAAAGGCCCTGGACCAGATGGATTCACAGCCAAATTCTACCAGACATATAAAGAAGAGCTGGTGCCAATCCTGCTGAAATTATTCCAAAAACTTGAGGAGGAGGGACTCCTCCCTAATTCATTCTATGAAGTCAGCATCATTCTGACATCAAAACCTGGCAGAGAGACAACAGAAAAAGAAAACTTCAGACCAATATCACTGATGAACATAGATGCAAAAATCCTAAACAAAATACTAGCAAACCAAATCCAGCAGTACATCAAAAAGCTAATCCACCACATTGTTTCCTGTTGGGAGCTCCCTGCAATACCCGCCCCCACTCCCCCCTGCCCCACAAAAAAATGAATTCACCACAATCAAGTAGGCTTTATCCCTGGGAAGCAAGGTTGATTCAACATATGCAAATCAATACATGTGATTCATCACATAAACCAGACTTTAAAAAAAGATCATCTTAATAGATGCAGAAGAGGCTTTTGATAAAATTTAACATCTTTTCATGTTAAAAACCCTCAAAAAACCAGACATCAAAGGTACATACCACATAATAGTAACAGTCATCTCTGACAATCCCACAGCCAACATCATAATGAATTGACAAAAGCTGGAAGCGTTCCTCTTGAGAAGCAGAACAAGACAAGGATGCCCACTCTTGCCACTCCTACTCAATATACTATTGAAGTCCTAGCCAGAGCAATCATGCATGAGAAAGAAAGAAAAGTCATCTAAATAGGAAGAAAGGAAGTCAAACTATGTTTGACAGACAATATTCACAGACAATATAAGCCTAGAAAACCCTGTAGTCTCTGCCCAAAAGCTTCTAGATCTGATAAACCACTTCAGCAAAGGTTCAAGATACAAAATCAATGTACAAGAATCAGCATTTCTAGCAGCATTTCACTCGTATGAAATGCATAGAAATATGTCCAAGCTGAGAGTCAAATCAAGAATGCAATCCCACTCACAATAGCCGCAATAAGAATAAAATACCTAGGAATACAGCTAACCAGGGAGGTGAAAGATCTTTACAATGAGAATTATAAAACACTGTATCAGAGACAACACAAACAAACAGAAAAACATTCTATGCTCATGGATACGAAGGGTCAATATTGTTAAAATAGTCATACTGCCCAAAACAATTTACAGATTCAATGTTATTCCTATATACAAACTACCAACATTTTTCACAGAATCAGAAAAAGCCATTTGAAAATGCATTTGGAAGCAAAAAGGGCCTGGATAGCCAAAACAATTCTAAGCAAAAAGACCAAAGCTGGAGGCATTATACTTCCAGACTTCAAACTATACAACAAGCCTACAGTAACCAAAACAGCATGGTACTGGTACAAAATCAGAATCATTAACAAATGAAACAGAATAGAGAACCCAGAAATAAAGCTACACACCTACAACCGTCTGATCTTCAACAAAGCTGACAAAAACAATCAATGGGAAAAGGACTTCCTATTCAATAAATGCTACTGGCATAACTGGCTAACCATATGCAGAAGAATGAAACTGGACCCCCACTTTTTACCATATACAAAAATCAATACAAGATGGATTAAAGACATAAATGTAAAATCTAAAGCTATAAAGACCCTAGAAGAAAATCTAGAAAATACCATTCTGGACATTGGCCCAGGCAAAGACTTCATGATAAAAACTCTACAAGCAATTGCAACCAAAACAAAAATTGACAAGTGGGACCTAATTAAACTAAAGAGCTTCTACACTGGAAAAGAAACTATCAACAGAGTAAAAGACAACCTACAGAATGGGAACAAATATTTGCAAACTATGCATCCAACAAAGATCTAATATCCAGAATCTATAAAGAACTTAAATCAACAAGCAAAAAACAAAAAAAAATTTTAATGGGTAAAGGACATGAACAGACCCTTCTCAAAAGAAGACATAATGTGGCCAAAAAGCATATGATAAAAATGCTCAGTATCACTAATCATTAGGGAAATGTAATTCAAAACCACAATGAGATACTATCTCACACCAGTCAGAATGGCTAGTGAGGAGAAAAGGGAATGCTTGTACAGAGCTGGTGGTGTAAATTATCTCAGCCACTGTGAAAAGCAGTCTGGAGATTTCTCAGAGAACTTAAAATAGAACTACCATTTGACCCAGCAATTCCATTACTAAGTATATATCCAAGAGAATAGAAGTTGTTCTACCATAAAGACATATGCCTGCGTATGTTCATCACAGCACTGTTCACAATAGCAAAGACATGGAATCAACCTAGGGTGCCCATCAATGGTGGACTGGATAAAGAACATGTGGTATGTATACACCATGGAATACTACATAACTATTTTTAAAATGAGATCATGGCCTTTGCAGCAACATGGATGGAGCTGGAGGCCATTATCCTAAGCAAATTAAGCAGGAACAGAAAACCAAATACCACACATTCTCACATAAGTGTGAGCTAACCATTGAGTACACATGGGCACAAAGAAGGGAACACTAGACACTGGGAGCTATTTTAGGGTGGAAGTTGGTAGGAGAGTCAGATTGAAAAACTACCTATCATGGATTATGCTTATTACCTGGATGACAAAATTATCTGTACACCAAACTCCCACAACACACAATTTATCCATCTAACAAACCTGCACATGTACCCCTTGAACCTAAAAGTTGGCAAGGCAAAAAAAAGAAGAAAAATACTTTATTGCTGAAAATGTTAACATCATCTGAACCTTCAGCAAGTCAAAATCTTCTTGTTAGTGGAAGGCCTTGCCTCAGTGTTGATGGCTGCTGACTCATCAGTGTGGTGGCTGCTGAAAATTAGGGTAGCTGCAGAAATTTCTTAAAATAAGACAATGAAGTTTGCCACATTGATTGACTGCCCTTCACAAACAATTGTGCAGTAGCATGCAATGTTGTTTGATAGCATTTTGCCCACAGTAGAACTTCTTTCAAAATTAGAGTCAATCCTCTCAAATCCTCTCATAAGGATTTGATAAAGTTGATAAAGTTGATAAGGTTGATAGCTTTATCAACTAAGTTTATGTGATATTCTAAATCATTTGTTGTCATTTCAACAATTCATTTTCTTCCTCAGCATGCTTACTAGAAGAAGTTTCCATCTCAATAAACCACATTCTTTGCTCATCCATTCAGGTTTTATCATGAGATTCCCGGAATTCAATCACATCTTCGGGCTCAACTTTAGTTCTCTTGTTATTTCCACCGCAGCCGAGGTTACTTACTCCACTGAGGTCTTACACCCCTCAAAGTGATTCATGAGAGTTGGAATCAATTTCTCCCAAACTTCTTTTAGTGTTGATATTTTGACCTCCTCCTGCCAATCATGAATGTTCATCTAGAATGGTGAATTATTTCCAGAAGGTTTTCAACTTACTTTGCCAAGATCCATCAGCAAAATCACTATCTATGGCATCTATGGCCTTATAAAATGTATTTTTTAAACAATAAGACTTGAAAGTCAAAATTGTCCCTTGCTCTAGGAGCTGAAGAATGGATGTTGTGTTAGCAAGCATGAAAACAACACTAATCTTGTACATCTCCATCAGAGCTCATGAATGACCAGGCACATTGTCAACGTGCAGTAATATTTTGAAAGGAAACTTCTTTTCTGAGCAGTAGGTCTCGAACACGGATTTAATGTAAATCATCATGTAAATAGATATGCTATTATCCAGGCTTGGTTGTTTCATTTATAGAGCGCAGGCAGAATATATTTTGTATAATTCTGAAGGGCCTGGGGATTTTCAGAATGGTAGATGAGCATTGGCTTCAACTTAAGGTCACCAGCTGCACCAGCCCCTAACAAAAGAGTTGTCCTGTGCTCTCTAGCTATGAAAGTCCTAGATGGCATCTTCTTCCAATAGAAGGCTGCTTCCTCCACATTGAACATCTGTTGTTTAGCGTAGACACCTTCATCGCTTATCTTAACTAGATCTTCTGGGTAACTTGCTGCAGTTTCTACATCATTGTTAGCTGCTTCACCTTGCTCTTTTATTTTATGGGGATGGCTTCTTTCTTAACCTCATGAATCAACCACTGCTAACTTTTCTTCTGCAGCTTCCTCACCTCTCAGCCTCAATAGAATTGAAGAGGGTTATAGTCTTTCTCTGGATTAGGCTTTATCTTAAGAGAATATTGTGGATGGTTTGACGTTCTATTCAGACCACTAAAACTTTCTTTATACCAGCAAAAGGCTGTTTTTCCTCTTATCATTCATGTGTTCACTGGAGTCGCCCTTTTGATTTCATTCAAGAACTTTTTCTTTGCATTCCCAACTTGGCTAACTGATGCAAGTGACCTAGTTTTCAGCCTGTCTCAGCTTTCGACATGCCTTCCTCACTAAGCTTTATCATTCCTAGCTTTTGATTTAAAGTGAGAGATGTGTGACTCTTCCTTTCATTTGAACACTTGGAGACCATTGCGGGGTTATTAATTGGTCTAATTTCAATATTGTTGTGTCTCAGAGAATACGAAGGCCCAAGAAGAGGGAGAGGGATAGGGAAAGAGCTGGTCAGTGAAGCAGTCAGAACACACACATTTATCAATTAAGCTCATCATCTTATAAGGGCATAGTGCCCCCAAACAATTACAATCAAGGATCACTGATCATAGGTCATAATAACAGATACAATAATCATGAGAATGTTTGAAATATTATGAAAATTACCAAAATGTGACACAGAGCCACTAAATGATCACATGCTTTTCAAATAATGACACTGAAGGCTGGGCGCCGTGGCTCATGCCTGTGATCCCAGCACTTTGGGAGGCCGAGGCGGGCAGATCATGAGGTCAGGAGATCGAGACCATCCTGGTTAACACGGTTAAACCCCATCTCTACTAAAAATACAAAAATTTAGCCGGGTGTGGTAGCGAGCACCTGTAGTCCCAGCTACTCAGGAGGCTGAGGCAAGAGAATGGCATGAACCCGGGGGGCGGAGCTTGCAGTGAGACGAGATTGTGCCACTGCACTCCAGCCTGGGCGACAGAGCAAGACTCCGTCTAAAAAAAATTAAAAATAAAAAAAAATAGCACTGATAAACTTGTTCAAGTCAGGGTTGCCACAAATCTTCAATTTGCACCTGCAATATCTAAGAGGCACAATAAAATGAGGTATGCCTGTAATAATAGAGTATATCTCATTGCCTAATATTAGAATTAAGTGAGCTAAATGATGTGGTTTTTTAACATCGTCTCAAGTAGATTTATTGTCAGTAATTAATGGTAATAGTACACAAAGTGGAGAACAAAGGAACCGTGCAATTAAAACTTTAATTTTTAGTAAATTTTAAAATTTACTAAACTTTTGAGTAATTTTGTGTTGTACCAACTTTTTTTGCCAGTGTGTTCAATCCAATTCCTTCTTTAAATTTTATTTTTAATTGACAAATAATAATGGTATATATTTATGAGGTACAAGGTGATGTTTTGACATGTTTACATTGTGGATTATTAAATCAAGCTAATTAACAAATCTATCACCTGACATAGTTATCTTTTGTAATGTGGTAAAAATATTTAAAATCTACTCTTTTAGTAATTTTAAAATACATAATGTGTTACTATTTATCATAATCACCATTCTGTGAAATAGACCCCTAAAGTTTATTTCTTCTGTCTAATCAAAACTTTGTATCCTTTCATCAACAGATTCCCTTTCCTGGTTCACCCCCTCCTCCAGCTTCTGGTAACTACCATTCCACTCTCTACTTCTGTGAGTTGGACTTTAATTTTAGAGTCCACATATAAGTGAGGTTATGCATTATTTGCCTTTCTGTGCCAGGCTTATTTCACTTATCATAATGTTCTCCAGGTTCATCCATGTTGTGACAAATAACAGAATTTCCTTTTTTAAGGCTAAATAGTAGTCCATTGTTTATATATACCACATTTTAATCCATTTATCTGATGATGAATACCTAGGTTGATTCCATATCTTGGCTATTGTGAATAATGCTACAGTGAACATTGGAGTGCAGATATGTTTTGACATGCTGACTTCAATGTCTTTGGACATATACTCAGAAGTGGGATTGCTGGAACATATGATAATTCTAGTTTTCATTTTCTGAGGACCCTCCATGCTGTTTTCCAAAATGACTGTACCAATCTACATTCCCACCAACAGTGTGCAAGGATTCCCTTTTCTCCACATACTTGCCAACATTTATCTTTCATACTGTTGGTAATAGCCAATCTACCAGGCGTGAAGTAATATTTCATTGTGGTTTTTATTCACATTTCTCTGATGATTAAAAATGTTGATCTGAGCTTTGTCAGCAACAAGTAAAAATAAATAAGAAATGTTGAGAATTTTTTCATATATCTGTTGGCCATTTGTATGTCTTCTTTTGAGAAATGTCTACTCAGGTCCTCTGCCCATTTTTTAAATAGGGTTGTTTTCTTGTTTTGAGTAGTTTGAGTTTCTTACATATTTTGGATATTGGCTCCTTATCTGATTTATCATCCAAATAGTTTCTCCCAATATGTGGGTTATGTCTTCACTGTGTTGTTTCCTTTGCTGGGCAGAAGGCTTTTAGTTTAATACAATATTATTCCCCTATTTTTCCTTTTGTTGCTTGTGCTTTGGGAGATCATATCCAATAAATCACTGCCAAGACCAATGTCATGAAGCTTTCCCACTATGTTTTCTTCTAGTAGTTTTTACGGTTTCATGTCTTACATTTAAGTCTATGATTCATTTTGAGTTCATTCTAGTATAAGAGGTAAGATAAGGGTCCACTTTCATTCTTCTGCATATAGATATAGTTTTGCCCACACCAATTGTTGAAGGTACTGTCCTTTCCCCATTGTGTGTTCTTTGGGCCGTTGTTGAAAATCAATTGACCATAAATGTATGGGCTTATTTCTGAAATCTCTAACCTATTCCATCAGTTGTTGTGTCTGTTTTTATGCCAATAGCATGCTGTTTTTATTACTATACCTTTGTAATATATTTTGAAATCCAGCAGTGTGATACCTGTATCTGTTTCTTTTTGGTAAATTTGTCTTTGGCTATTCTGGGTTTCCTGTGGTTCCATGTGAAGCTTCAGATTATTTCTTTCTATTTCTGTGAAGAATGACATTAGAATGTTAATATGGATTGCATTGAATCTGTACATCACTTTGGATAGTATGGACATTTTACCAATTTTGATTCTTCCAGTCCGTGAACATAGGATAGCTGTCTGTAAGTTCCTCTAGTAAAAACACACTTTACTGACAAACTGGATTTCTCTGGTTGTTTTTTGGTTTCTTGGCTCCTTCAGCATTTGGGGGACACTTTGCACATATGGGCCTCACATGAAACAGTCCTTTTAGCATTTTTTATAAGACAAGCTTAGTGTTGGTGAATTCTCTCAGCTTTTGCTTGTTTGGGAAAGTCTCTAATCTCTCCTTCATGTTTGAAGGGTAGATTTTTGAGGGTTAGCAGGTTTTTCCTTCAGCACTTTGAATGTAACATCTCACTGTCATCTGGTCATCAGGGTTTCTGTGAAAGCCATATTGAGGCTTCATCTAATGTAATATGTTTCTTTTTTCTTGCTACTTTGAGTATTCTTTCTGTCTTTGATTTTTGATAATTTTATTATTATATGCCTTGTGGATTTCCTGTTTGGGTTGAATTTCATTGGTGACTTCTGAGCTTCCTGCACCTGGATGCTGTCATCTTTCTCCAGATTTGGGAAATTTTCAGCCATTATTTCTTTAAATATGCTTTGTGGGCCCTTTCTCTCTTGTCTTCTCTAGGAATTCTAATTATGCAGAGGTTAATTTGCCTGATGATGTCCCATAGTTCTTGTAGACCTTCTTCATTCTTTTTTTTCTCTTTTTGCTCCTCTGATTGGTGATTTCAAATGTTCTGTCTTCAAGCTTGCTAATTCCTCTGTTTGCTCAAGTCTGCTGTTGAAGCTTTATAATGAGTTTTTCAGTTCAATTATTTTATTCTTTATTACTAGCATTTCTATTTCTATTGCTTGGTTTTTTTTTCATTGTTTCTATAAATCTTCAATTCTTCTGGGACCATTCCTGGAGCTTTGTTGATTTCTTTTGATGGTATTGAATATTTCTGAGTTTTCACAAGCCTTGTATCCTTACATGGATGCCTGCATATTTGAGGCGACTGCCAACTCTTCCAGTTTTTGCAGGTGCTCTTTCATGGTGTTAGACCTTTACTTCTTAGTATTAGAACTTAAACACTGGCCTGTTGTTGCTTTACACTGTAGAGAGGGCTTAATAGTGAGCATCAGAACTAAAACATTGCACTGGACCTAACTCATTGCCCTGTCATTGTTTCCCAGTGTAAGGAAAACTTATAGTGAGCACCACAGCTTAAATGCCCTGGAACAATATTGCTGCCCTACTATTGTTTCTCAGTGTGGGAAAAACTTAGGTGGGTACTGAAAATCTTGACCTTTTAGTTGTTTCTGGGCCAGGGAAAAGCTTCACATGTGCACCTGGGCTTTGTGGATTTGGGCCTTCCCATAAATTTTGTCCCCTACAATACTCTGGCCCTCCCCCCCCCCGAGTCTCTTCAATATGGCATCCCCACTGATCAAAGCACTGAACAACCACCAAGATCCACATGCCAGTTGCTGCAATCAGTGACCTACTCTTTGTCCCCAGTTCACCCCAGGTTTTTCAGCCCTCTTGGTTCTCTAGTGGAATGAAACTGGAGTGGACTTACCATTAAAATTCCTAGACAAGTGGGAAGATCAAATATCCACCTCCAATTCCTTCTTCTCATCTCAGCAACTGTGGGTCTAGGGAAGTTCTCTGTGAGTGGTATTATTATGGCCTGGGAGAGAGGGTGGAACAGGCTGAAATGACCATTTCTCTTACCTGTCACTGCTTCTCTCAATTCTATGAGCCCAGGGGGTTTCTCTGCTTCTCAAGTTCTGGTGTATTCAGGGTGGCATTCTTGTCTTTGAATAGTTTTTCGTTTTATTTTTGTGTCAGGGAGTGATCCCAGGAGATCTATTCTGCCATCTTGTTGACATCACTTCCCAGTTTAGTCCTGAGATATCAGGGAAGGATTAAGAAGCACATGGCTTTCCCCATCCTGGGAAAATTCTCCAGGACAGGGCAAACCAGCTTTTGCACCAGAGACATATCCACAGAGTAGCCTTTCTTGTATTGTCACTCTCTGCAGCTCATATCCTTGTGCTGGGCTGTGAGGCAAGCACTAAGGACACTCTTTAGGTAACAGTGGAACGCAGAACAAAGAGAAGTCAAGCTAGCCTCAGAGAAGAGAAAATTTGTCTTAAGTTTTTGATATCACAATCTGCATCTTCTTATAATTTGTATCCCTTGACAAATTATTGTAGGTTTCATTGTTTTTAATAGCTTTGCCTTTTAATGTTATTAAAGATATAATTTATTTACCCACTGACAATTACAGTATCAGAGTATTTTGGATTTCACAATGTATTTACTTTTATCAGTGAATGTTATACTTTCATATGTTTTCCAGTCACTAATTAGTGTCCTCTTCTTCAGCTTGAAGAACTCTCTTTAGCACTTCTTGTAAGGCAAGTCTAGCAGTAATAAACTCTCTCAGCTTCTGTTTATCTGAGAAAGTCTTTATCACCCCTTCATTTTTGAAAGAAAAGATTTCTGGGTATAGTATTCTTGGTTGACAGGGTTGTTTTATTCAGGATTTTTAATATAACATCCCACCCCCTTCTGGCCTACAAAGTTTCTGCTGAGAAATCTGCTGATAATCTAAGGGAGGGTTCTCTTGTGTGTAACAATTCACTATTTCCTCACTGTTTTTAAAACTTTCTCTGTCTTTTTGCATGTATGGCAGGGGGAGGGTGGTGAGTATTCTGGTTTCTTCCATCCTATGGTGAAGGTGAATGCCGGTATTTATCTCTCCCTCTCTCTGCACTAAGCTGGAGAGATAATCTGTGACAAATGCCTATACTTGTGTTCAAACTGCACCCTCTGATCCTGGCAAGATAGCTGCTTGATATGGTTAGAATCTGTGTCCCCATCCAAATCTCATGTCAAGTTGTAATCCCCAATGTTGGCGGTGGACCTGGTGAGAGGTGATTGGATCACGGGGGTAAATCCTTCATGAATGGTTTAACATAATCTCTTTGGTGCTGTTCTCATGATAGTGAGTGAGATGTGGTTGTTTAAAAGTATATAAGTACATCCCTCACCCCGCTCCTCCTCCAGCCATGTGAAGATGCCTGCTCTGGCTTTGTCTTCTGCCATGAGTAAAAGCTCCTGAGGCCTCCTCAGAAGCAGATAGTGCCATGCTTCCTGTATAGCCCATAGAACCATGAGCCAATTAAACCTCTTTTCTTTATAAATTATGCAATCTTGAGTATTTATTTATAGCAATGAGAGAATGGACTAATACATGCTGAAAGTGGGCCCGTTGTATGCCCATGTCTTTGTTTTCTGTAGTCCCAGGCCACTTAGGAATGCAAAGTCTCATTGGGAATGCAAAGCCCCATTAGTCCCCAGAGCTAGGTTGATAAGAAGACAGTCCCTTGGGTGGAAACTATAGAAGCTTAGGTACTCAGTACACGGACAAACTCCTTCCAGGAAGAATGGGTCGACTGGATTTATCACTGGGATGAGCCAAAGGAAAGGCTCAGAAAGTGCTCAGCTCAAGCTCAGGATGACAGGGAGCTACTTTCTCCCCTTAGGTCCTCAATGCAAATTCATTAAAAGCAAGGTCATCAAGTAGCCACCAATAGAGTAAGCAGGAAACCCCTTGCAAAGAGAAAATGGGAGCTCAGCATTCTAGTCCCTTTTCTGCACTGCTCCCAGGAGATGTAGCCCCTGGAAGTGTTATTATGTCCATTTAAAACCACCTTTTTGGCTGGGTGCAATGGCTCAGCCTGTAATCCCAGTACTTTGGGAGGCTGAAGTGGGTGGGTCACTTGAGGTCAGGAGTTCAAGACCAGCCTGGCCAACATGGTGAAACGCTGTCTCCACTAAAAATACAGAACATTAGCTAGATGTGGTGGTGCATGCCTGTAGTCCCAGCTACTTGGGAGGCTGAGACAGGAGAACCGCTTGAACCCGGGAGGTGGAGGTTGCAGTGAGCCAAGATTATGCCATTGCACTCCAGTCTGGGTGGCAGAGTGAGACTCTGTTTAAAAAACAAACAAACAAACAAAAAAACCTTTTTGTATGTGATCTGGGAAGACTTGGGTATGCATAGTTTCAGGTGGTAGTTGCTGTAAAAGTTGGGCCATTCAATGCATGGCATAAACCCCTTACAGGGAGTAACAGGGAGCTGCATTTTTAAGCCCCTTTTCTGTACCACTCCAAGAGTTTGAAACCCCCAGAAATACGTGTGCACCTGTATAAACCTACCACTCTTGTCTGTTGTCTAGAGAGATTCTCATATGCCTAGTCCTCTCTGCTCCTAAAGCTGGGAGTTTTAGAGTGCAGTCCTTCCAGTAGAAGCTGCAAAATTTGAGGCATTCTACATGTGGACAAACTCTCTCCAGGAAGGAGTAATAGACCTGGAGTTATCACTGGAGTGAGCCAGGGGAAAAGGCTTGGGAAGTGTTGATCTGCTTCTGAGGCTACCAGCAGGCTACTATTTGCCTCTTTAACTCCCCAATGCAAGTTAATTAATGCAAGTTAATTAGAAGCCCAGCCACCAAGTAGCCCCTAGAAGAGTGTCATAAACCCCTCCCAGAGAAAAACAAGAAGCTGCATTTTTTTAAGCCCTTCTCTGCACTGCCTCCAGAGAGTGAGGACACTGGAAGTGCTTGTTCTGTAGCATAAAACCACTGTTTTCCTGTAGGTCAGAAAGACTCATGTATTCCTAATCCCCTCCACTTCCAGAGTTGATTAATTGAGCCGAACCACGGGGAATTTCAGAGCTAAAGCACTATATGTGAGGCCCAAACCCTCCTCTCCAGAGAGAAGTTGTGTGTTAGGGATTCCTTTCCTGGCTGTACGGCACAGTGTCCAAGGTGGAGTTCATGCCTGAGTGCACCTCAGCTTTTCCCACTCATTTGATGCAGATGTTTTTTCTCAGTTGCCCAGTGGGTAGGAGTCTCTCAATTGGTTCCTGACTTTTTTCAGAGAATCATTCAGTGAATAGTTTGTTCAGTGCATTGGTGGGTGAAGGGAGAGTCAGGAGTCTCCTATTTCACCATGTTGCTGATGTCATCTAAGGGTAAGCCTTTAGGCTTGGCAACAATGACTTCTGGATAGGAGACTTCCCTTGAATCTTTCACAGCGTGAACATTCTATTTTTGTGCCAACATGCATTTCACGGTGAAAGAAGTCACAACAGGGGCCTCAGACACCAAACGCAACCTTAGATTTCAAATAATGTCCTGTAGTTCATGAATTAGGTATCCTGAGTTTGGAATAATGCAGACTGCTAACGGAGGTAGGAGAGGGACAAACATTGCTGGTGACGACATTGGTATAGAACCACCTGTGAGCATCAAATGCAGCCAAAGTACAGAAACAAGGTAGGGGTGGATCAGTGTCATGTTGCATACATGAGATGGCAGTATCCTTCTAGAATCTTCCCATTTACATTCACTTCGAAAAGCAGCATGGCCTAGGAGATAGAAAAAGAACAAACAATGCAAAAGCAGTGGCAACCATAAGACTATGTGTTTGCTCTCAAACACAACAGGCCTCATCTGTGATTCTTTTCAGGCTAGAACTTGACATTTTGGAGATCCAGATTTTGGAAGAATTTGCCTTTGCTTCTTCCTCTGCCTCCAAGACGTCCATGTTCTTCTAAGGGTCCTCACTACCTTACTCTACATAATATGAGAGCACATAGATGTTTTCATAGAAGAGAGAGCACACAGTCATAACCAAATGGGCACTCCTTTCAGCTTTGAGTTCCCTGGGGCACTGTGAGCCGTCCAGAGAGCTCTCTGGAACACAGGTCAGGGCACCAGTGATTAGAAGAAAGCAGAGCAACTGCTTCCAGTAAAATTCATAGTCTATGATGCTCATGCCAGTGACATGGAATAGGTCAACCTGACACCTATGGCATGTCCACATGGTACAGTGCACTGAACTTGAATGGGGGAGGTTATTCTCTATATGGTCCCTGACAGGTAAATTTGCCTCTCTTAATAGTGTCTCCTAGCAGCGTTTGGAGATGGCCTGAGATGATGCTTGCTAAGGGAGGCTATCTGAGGAAGCACCAAATAAGATCTCTTAGAGACTATGCCCTTATAGCCCACCTACTGCTGATGATGTCTGTGTTGGTAGTTGATCATGATCTCTTTTCTAAGACTCCCTTGTCCAAGAAAAGCTCTTGAGAAAGGTGAAGACAAACCTGAGATATCCAGAGCCTGGTGTGATGCCTCAGAGGTGGCTCATGGCCTCTGGTCTGATGGGGGAAGTTTTCTTCTCTGATGTCTCTTTCATTGAATAGCCCAGCAAGAAGCACTAGACTGGAGCATAACACTGCACACCTGCCTCTGGGCATGGCCTGTCCTCCTGAAACCTCTTCACATTTGACTCTGTGTTCCAATTAGCCACATGTGACCCAACCCTGGATCTAGCCCCAGGATCATTTCAGAGGAGTTGCGATTGCATAGAGTAAGGGAGAGTCTGTACCACAGTGGTTAATTTCCACTAACTCACAGTAGGATGACAGGCAAGACCCACTGCCACTCTGTGCCAATTACTCCTTAGCAACAGCAGCATGAACCACCTGTTCCCCACCCCTTGGTGTTCCTCTTGATCAAAAGAAAAGAGAATAAGCCCCTAAGGAAGAGGGCTTGGGAAAGATGGGGACTATTCAGTTAATGGAAGGTGCTGGAGTGTTAGATCCTGAGACCCAAATTGGGTCCCATCAGAGGAGTAGCCATGTTGGTGGGTGCTGGATAGGAGGAGCTTTGGGGTTGGTGCAGGCACTCACTCTCACTAGGATGCCTCTGGTCTCAAGTAATGGAGAGAAGTGAGAAAAAGTGAGCTCAGAGGAAACATCCTCTTCCGGCCACATCATATCCTCTCTCTCTCTTGTGGCCTTAGGCATGTCGCTGGCCTTCCTGGGACTCATTATCCTCATTGTAAAGAGACAGCAATCTGAAGCTCAGAAAGAGATTGGGGAGCATGAGGTGGGGAGTACCAAGGCTAAGGAGACCAAAGCAGTGCTTGGGGGCCTCCCACTCTTTACCTTGGGTTCTAACTGCCACCCATCTCGTGCTTAATGGGTCCTTCGGACTCCAGGGTGAGAAATGTTCTCCTTAGCATCAGGAGACGCTGCACATGAGCAGTTCTTCCCCCTGGGAGTACTGGTTCAGTGAGCAAAACAGCAAGGGGCTGGGCATCCTGAGGGCTGGGAGGGATACATGGGCCAAAGAGGGAGAGGGAGGGTAGAGAAGCATAGCCAGGGAGAGAAATCGAACACCAGGACACAAGATGAGTGGGGCATCTTTGGGGGTTACAGTGGGCTCTCAATGATCACCTGTAGTGGCAGCAAAAGAGGCAGGATCCATGGGCATTTGTTCTGGTTTATTTGACAGGGAGAGGGAGTTCAGACAGTGGGGAGGGTGGCATTCCTGTTGATGTTCTTGTGCTGATGATTTGATGTCCTTGTGCTTCGGATGTGGGCACAGTCTCGGATGGAAGGGTTCAGGGAGCAGGATGCACATCCCAGCCCACTCTCCCACTCATAGGATGCTCATACAAACGTTCCCACAGAAGGCTGAACAGCATATCTTATTTGTTTCACACTTTTGGAAATATGAACAGTGGTGGATGCATAGATCTATGCTGGGTCACTTCTCACAGACCTTGATTCCTGAAATGATGCAGGAGCAGGGTCAATGAAACCATGCACCTATAGAGCAGCCTTCTCAAGCTTGAAGCTCCTCCATGGCCCCAGAACCAAGGCACCCCTGCCACCACGACTCTCCTGGACTCTTCAGGGAACTTCCTTCCAGCCCATCACCAATCCTAGTGATTGGCAGTATCTTAAATCCTGTCTCCCTGCCCTGCATCTCACCCCAGTAGACTTCAATGCCTGGGCTTCCTGGACTCTCGCCATACACCTGCATTCAGAACTCTGTCTCCCCATTAATCATGGTGAAGTCACCCCCATAGAATCTATGGTCTGACCCTGAGAGCTCAAAGAAGCCTGAGACATTTCCAAACCCTCCCCTAGTCTCCAGAATTTGCAGAGCCCAGAAAAGAAGATGAACTTGCCTCTCATCCCTCCCTCTCCTCTCCGTCACTGTCCCTAGTATCGCTTCCCACCACCACTCTCCTGGCTCCTTTGATGTTATACTTAACTTTGCCCTGTATACTCCAACTTTTCATTGCTTATGTCCTTTTTACCCTACACTTATACCCATTTCTACACCTACCCTCATAACCACTTCTAGATGTTCACTCCTCACAAATGTGCATAAATCAAAGAATAATTGTCTTGCTTTCCCATTGGATTCTCAGCCCTGGTTCACCTTTCACTATGGGATGTACCATTTGTCTCTAAGTACTGGGAGCAAACAACAAAAGATGTAGGTTCCCCCTTCATTCCCACTACTATTCCCAGGGCCAGGTAAAGGGGTTGGAGGGCCATGGTTTGGGACAGCCCAGAGTCTGCACAGCATTGTGGTCAGAGCTGGATATGCAGAAAGGTTGCAAGTCCTAGGTCCTACTCAGACTGGACACAGCTCCTCCATTCCCCCTACCCAACTCTCCATCACCCATCCAGCAGCCCATCACCTACTCTGCATCCTCATCTTGTCACGGTATCCTCCCTGGGCCTGCAGCAGCAGCACACAGAGAACCAGGACAGGCAGCAGAGTCTGGGGTGCCATAACTCTGACCAGAGCGTGAGCCCTAAGTCTGGCCAGGCAGTCACAGACTTCCCTGCAGAGCTGCCTGTGGAGACGGAAGGAAATAAAGAAGGAATGATCTTCAGCTCCTCGCTGCCTCCACTGGACAAGTCAGGGCAGAGCAAGAGTCCTTGCTTCCTGCCCTTGCCTTCTCCTGGTCCTGTCCTTCTCCATGTAGGATAGGGCTTCTGCAGGAATGATGCCTCCTCTCACATCACATAACCAGTCCTGTGTTCTTGCTAACAGAGTTTTTCTTTTCCAAAAGGTACTCTTTATTTCTGCTTTCTAATTATAAAATGCTTTATGGAAAAAAGAAAAGAAGAAATATAATTTTTTAAAAGGTGCTTAGAATTAACCCATATTTTATTACATTATCTTTTAGTTCCTCTGTATATTTAATGTAAACAATCTTTTATTTTCTCATTTTTGAATCACCTATCTTTTGTTACCTACCATCTGCCACCTTTATTTAGTCATGCAAATATTTACAATGTCATTATTTCTCAAAAAGAAAAGACATAATTTTTTTGGGGGGGGAGGTGAACGTAGCTACAGATAGACACTCCAATTTCCACAGTTGTGAAAGCAGAAATCATATCATGAGCTCCTTTAGGAAGTGGCTATTTGCATATAATGGATGTGGTCATTATAAATTCTTCTTTTTTTTTTTTTAGACAGAGTCTCACTCCACACCAGGCTGGAGTGCAATGGCGTGATCTTGGCTCACTGCAACCTCCACCTTCCAGGTTCAAGCAATTCGCACCTCAGCCTCCTGAGTAGCTGGGATTACAAGCATGTGCCATCACACCCAGATAATTTTTGTATTTTTAGTAGAGATGGGGTTCCGCCATGTTGGCCAGGCTGGTCTTGAACTCCTGACTTCAATTGATCCACCTGTCTCAACCTCCCAAAGTCCTGGGATTACAGGCATGAGCCACCACACTCGGCCTAATTATAAATTATTCTTATCAATTCATTACACAAAACTCTATATGATTGAGCTATATTTTTAATATTAAGTTCTGGGGTACATGTGCAGGATGTGCAGGTTTGTTGCATGTGCTGTGGGGGCTTGCTGCACCTATCAACCCATCACCTAGGTATCAAGCCCAGCATGCATTAGCCATTTATCCTGATGCTCTCCCTCCCATGACAGGCCCCAAGGTTTGTTGTTTACCTCCCTGTGTCCATGTATTCTCATTGTTCAGCTCCCACTTATAAGGGAGAACATGGGGTGTTTGAACATGGGGTGTTTGGTTTTCTGTTCCTCCATTAGTTTGCTGAGGATAACGGCTTGTAGCTCCATCCATGTCCTTGCAAAGAACATGATCTCATTCCTTTTTATGCCACATAGTATTCCATGGTGTATATGTACCATATTTTCTTTATCCAATCTATCATTGATGGGCATTTGGGTTAATTTCATGTCTTTGCTATTGTGAATAGTGCTGCAATGAACATACGCATGCATGTGTCTTTATAACAGAATGATTCCATTCCTTTGGGTATATACCCAGTAATGGGGTTGCTGGGTCAAATGGTATTTCTGGTTCTAAATCTTTGAGGAATCATCACATTGTCTTCCACAATGGTTGAACTAATTTACATTCCTACCAACAGCATGAAAGCGTTCCTATTTCTCCACAATCTCAACAGCATCTGTAGTTTCTTGACTTTTTAATAACCTCCATTGTAACTGGCGTAAGATGGTATCTCCTCGTGGTTTTGATTTGCATTACTCTGATGTTCAGCTTTTTTTCATGTTTATCGGCTGCATATATGTCTTCTCTTGAGAAGTGTCTGTTCGTGTCGTTTGCCCACTTTTTAATGGGATTGCTTGTTTTTTCTTTTATTATTATTATTACTATAAGTTTTAGGGTACATGTGCACAATGTGCAGGTTAGTTACATATGTATACATGTGACATGCTGGTGCGCTGCACCCACTAACTCATCATCTAGCATTAGGTATATCTCCTAATGCTATCCCTCCCCCCTCCCCCCACCCCACAACAGTCCCCAGAGTGTGATGTTCCCCTTCCTGTGTCCATGTGTTCTCATTGTTCAATTCCCACCTATGAGTGAGAATATGCGGTGTCTGGTTTTTTGTTCTTGCGATAGTTTACTGAGAATGATGATTTCCAACTTCATCCATGTCCCTGCAAAGGACATGAACTCATCATTTTTTATGGCTGCATAGTATTCCATGGTGTATATGTGCCACATTTTCTTAATCCAGTCTATCATTGTTGGACATTTGGGTTGGTTCCAAGTCTTTGCTATTGTGAATACTGCCGCAATAAACATACGTGTGCATGTGTCTTTATAGCAGCATTATTTATAGTCCTTTGGGTATATACCCAGTAATGGGATGGCTGGGTCAAATGGTATTTCTAGTTCTAGATCCCTGAGGAATCACCACTCCCACCAACAGTGTAAAAGTGTTCCTATTTCTCCACATCCTCTCCAGCACCTGTTGTTTCCTGACTTTTTAATGATTGCCATTCTAACTGGTGTGAGATGATATCCCATTGTGGTTTTGATTTGCATTTCTCTGATGGCCAGTGATGGTGAGCATTTTTTCATGTGTTTTTTGGCTGCATAAATGCCTTCTTTTGAGAAGTGTCTGTTCATGTCCTTCGCCCACTTTTTGATGGGGTTGTTTGTTTTTTCCTTGTACATTTGTTAGAGTTCATTGTAGATTCTGGATATTAGCCCTTTGTCAGATGAGTAGGTTGTGAAAATTTTCTCCCATTTTATGGGTTGCCTGTTCTCTGATGGTAGTTTCTTTTGCTATGCAGAAGCTCTTTAGTTTAATTAGATCCCATTTGTCAATTTTGGCTTTTGTTGCCATTGCTTTTGGTGTTTTAGACATGAAGTCCTTGCCTGTGCCTATGTCCTGAATGGTAATGCCTAGGTTTTCTTCTAGGGTTTTGATGGTTTTAGGTCTAACGTTAAAGTCTTTAATCCATCTTGAATTGATTTTTCTATAAGGTGTAAGGAAGGGATCCAGTTTCAGCTTTCTACATATGGCTAGCCAGTTTTCCCAGCACCATTTATTAAATAGGGAATCCCTTCCCCATTGCTTGTTTTTCTCAGGTTTGTCAAAGATCAGATAGTTGCAGATATGTGGTGTTATTTCTGAGGGCTCTGTTCTGTTCCATTGATCTATATCTCTGTTTTGGTACCAGTACCATGCTGTTTTGGTTACTGTAGCCTTGGAGTATAGTTTGAAGTCAGGTAGTGTGATGCCTCCAGCTTTGTTCTTTTGGCTTAGGATTGACTTGGCGATGTGGGCTCTTTTTTGGTTCCATATGAACTTTAAAGTAGTTTTTTCCAATTCTGTGAAGAAAGGCATTGGTAGCTTGATGTGGATGGCATTGAATCTATAAATTACCTTGGGCAGTATGGCCATTTTCATGATATTGATTCTTCCTAGCCATGAGCATGGAATGTTCTTCCATTTGTTTGTATCCTCTTTTATTTCCTTGAGCAGTGGTTTGTGGTTCTCCTTGAAGAGGTCCTTCACGTCCCTTGTAAGTTGGATACCTAGGTATTTTATTCTCTTTGAAGCAATTGTGAATGGGAGTTCACTCATGATTTGGCTCTCTGTTTGTCTGTTATTGGTGTATAAGAATGCTTGTGATTTTTGAACATTGATTTTGTATCCTCAGACTTTGCTGAAGTTGCTTATCAGCTTAAGGAGATTTTGGGCTGAGACAATGGGGTTTTCTAGATATACAATCATGTCATCTGCAAACAGGGACAATTTGACTTCCTCATTTCCTAATTGAATACCCTTTATTTCCTTCTCCTGCCTAATTGCCCAGGCCAGAACTTCCAACACTATGTTGAATAGGAGTGGTGAGAGAGGGCATCCCTGTCTTGTGCCAGTTTTCAAAGGGAATGCTTCCAGTTTTTGCCCAATCAGTATGATATTGGCTGTGGGTTTGTCATAGATAGCTCTTATTATTTTGAGATACATCCCATCAATACCTAATTTATTGAGAGTTTTTAGCATGAAGGTTGTTGAATTTTGTCAAAGGCCCTTTCTGCATCTATTGAGATAATCAGGTGGTTTTGTCTTTGGTTCAGTTTATATGCTGGATTACATTTATTGATTTGCGTATATTGAACCAGCCTTGCATCCCAGGGATGAAGCCGACTTGATCATGGTGGATAAGCTTTTTGATGTGCTGCTGGATTCGGTTTGCCAGTATTTTATTGAGGATTTTTGCATCAATGTTCATCAAGGATATTGGTCTAAAATTCTCTTTTTTGGTTGTGTCTCTGCCCGGCTTTGGTATCAGGATGATGCTGGTCTCATAAAATGAGTTAGGGAGGATTCCCTCTTTTTCTATTGATTGGAATAGTTTCAGAAGGAATGGTACCAGTTCCTCCTTGTACCTCTGGTAGAATTCGGCTGTGAAACCATCTGGTCCTGGACTCTTTTTGGTTGGTAAGCTATTGATTATTGCCACAATTTCAGCTCCTGTTATTGGTCTATTCAGAGATTCAACTTCTTTCTGGTTTAATCTTGGGAGAGTGTACGTGTCGAGGAATTTATCCATTTCTTCTAGATTTTCTAGTTTATTTTCGTAGAGGTGTTTGTAGTATTCTCTGATGGTAGTTTGTATTTCTACTACATCGGTGGGATCGGTGGTGATACCCCTTCATCATTTTTTATTGCATCTATTTGATTCTTCTCTCTTTTTTTATTAGTCTTGCTAGCGATCTATCAATTTTGTTGATCCTTTCAAAAAACCAGCTCCTGGATTCATTAAATTTTTGAAGGGTTTTTTTGTGTCTCTATTTCCTTCAGTTCTGCTCCGATTTTAGTTATTTCTTGCTTTCTGCTAGCTTTTGAATGTGTTTGCTCTTGCTTTTCTAGTTCTTTTAATTGTGATGTTAGGGTGTCAATTTTGGATCTTTCCTGCTTTCTCTTGTGGGCATTTAGTGTCATAAATTTCCCTCTACACACTGCTTTGAATGTGTCCCAGAGGTTCTGGTATGTTGTGTCTTTGTTCTGATTGGTTTCAAAGAACATCTTTATTTCTGCCTTCATTTCGTTGTGTACCCAGTAGTCATTCAGGAGCAGGTTGCTCAGTTTCCATGTAGTTGAGCGGTTTTGAGTGAGTTTCTTAACGCTGAGTTCTAGTTTGATTGCACTGTGATCTGAGAGATAGTTTGTTATAATTTCTGTTCTTTTACATTTGCTAAGGAGAGCTTTACCTCCAACTATGCGGTAAATTTTGGAATAGGTGTGTTGTGGTGCTGAAAAAAAATGTATATTCTGTTGATTTTGGGTGGAGAGTTCTGTAGATGTCTATTAGGTCCGCTTGGTGCAGAGCTGAGTTCAATTCCTGGGTATCCTTGTTGACTTTCTGTCTCGTTGATCTGTCTAATGTTGACAGTGGGGTGTTAAAGTCTCCCATTATTAATGTGTGGGAGTCTAAGTCTCTTTGTAGGTCACTCAGGACTTGCTTTATGAATCTGGGTGCTCCTGTATTGGGTGCATATATATTTAGGATAGTTAGCTCTTCTTGTTGAATTGATCCCTTTACCATTATGTAATGGCCTTCTTTGTCTCTTTTGATCTTTGTTGGTTTAAAGTCTGTTTTATCAGAGACTAGGATTGCAACCCCTGCCTTTTTTTATTTTCCATTTGCTTGGTAGATCTTCCTCCACCCTTTTATTTTGAGCCTATGTGTGTCTCTGCATGTGAGATGGGTGTCCTGAATACAACACACTGATGGGTCTTGACTCTTTATCCAATTTGCCAGTCTGTGTCTTTTAATTGGAGCATTTAGTCCATTACATTTAAAGTTAGTATTGTTATGTGTGAATTTGAACCTGTCATTATGATGTTAGCTGGTTATTTTGCTTGTTAGTTGATGCAGTTTCTTCTTAGTCTCCATGGTCTTTACATTTTGACATGATTTTGCAGTGGCTGGTACCGGTTGTTCCTTTCTGTGTTTAGTGCTTCCTTCAGGAGCTCTTATAGGGCAGGCCTGGTGGTGACAAAATCTCTCAGTATTTGCTTGTCTGTAAAGTATTTTATTTCTCCTTCACTTATGAAGCTTAGTTTGGCTGGAGATGAAATTCTGGGTTGAAGTTCTTTCCTTTAAGGATGTTGAATATTGGTCCCCACTCTCTTCTGGCTTGTAGAGTTTCTGCTGAGAGATCCGCTGTTAGTCTGATGGGCTTCCCTTTGTGGGTAACCCGACCTTTCTCTCTGGCTGCCCTTAACATTTTTTCCTTCATTTCAACTTTGGTGAATCTGACAATTATGTGTCTTGGTGTTGCTCTTCTCGAGGAGTATCTTTGTGGCATTCTCTGTATTTCCTGAATCTGAACGTTGGCCTGCCTTGCTAGATTGGGGAAGTTCTCCTGGATAATATCCTGCAGAGTGTTTTCCAACTTGGTTCCATTCTCTCTGTCACTTTCAGGTACACCAATCAGACGTAGATTTGGTCTTTTCACATAGTCCCATATTTCTTGGAGGCTTTGTTCAGTTTTTATTCTTTTTTCTCTAAACTTCCCTTCTCACTTCATTTCATTCATTTCATCTTCCATCACTGATACCCTTTCTTCCAGTTGATCACATTGGCTCCTGAGGCTTCTGCATTCTTCACGTAGTTCTCGAGCCTTGGTTTTCAGCTCCATCAGCTCCTTTAAGCACTTCTCTGTATTGGTTATTCTAGTTATACATTCTTCTAAATTTTTTTCAAACTTTTTAACTTCTTTGCCTTTGCTTTGAATTTCCTCCTGTAGCTCGTAGTTTGATCGTCTGAAGCCTTCTTCTCTCAACTTGTCAAAGTCATTCTCCATCCAGCTTTGTTCCATTGCTGGTGAGGAACTGTGTTCCTTTGGAGGAGGAGAGGTGCTGTGCTTTTCAGAGTTTCCAGTTTTTCTGCTCTGTTTTTTCCCCATCTTTGTGGTCTTATCTACTTTTGGTCTTGATGATGGTAATGTACAGATGGGTTTTTGGTGTGGATGTCCTTTCTGTTTGTTAGTTTTCCTTCTAACAGACAGGACCCTTAGCTGCAGGTCTGTTGGAGTTTGCTAGAGGTCCACTCCAGACCCTGTTTGCCTGGGTATCAGCAGCGGTGTCTGCAGAACAGTGGTTTTTCGTGAACCGCGAATGCTACTGTCTGATCGTTCCTCTGGAAGTTTTGTCTCAGAGGAGTACCCAGCTGTGTGAGGTGTCAGTCTGCCCCTACTGGGGGGTGCCTCCCAGTTAAGCTGCTCAGGAGTCAGGGGTCAGGGACCCACTTGAGGAGGCAGTCTGCCCGTTCTCAGATCTCCAGCTGCATGCTGGGAGAACCACTGCTCTCTTCAAAGCTGTCAGACAGGGACATTTAAGTCTGCAAAAGTTACTGCTGTCTTTGTTTGTCTGTGCCCTGCCCCCAGAGGTGGAGCCTACAGAGGCAGGCAGGCCTCCTTGAGCTGTGGTGGGCTCCACCCAGTTGGAGCTTCCAGGCTGCTTTGTTTACCTAAGCAAGCCTGTGCAATGGTAGGCGCCCCTCCCCCAGCCTCGCTGCCACCTTGCAGTTTGATCTCTGACTGCTGTGCTAGCAATCAGCGAGACTCTGTGGGCATAGGACCCTCCGAGCCATGTGTGGGATATAATCTCCTGGTGCGCTGTTTTTTAAGCCTGTCGGAAAAGCACAGTATTGGGGTAGGAGTGACCCGATTTTCCAGGTGCCATCTGTCACCCCTTTCTTTGACTAGGAAAAGGAACTCCCTGACCCCTTGCACTTCCCGAGTGAGGCAATGCCTCGCACTGCTTCGGCTTGCACACGGTGCGCTGCACCCACTGACCTGCGCCCACTGTCTGGCACTCCCTAGTGAGATGAACCCGGTACCTCAGATGGAAACGCAGAAATCACCCGTCTTCTGCGTCACTCACGCTGGGAGCTGTAGACCGGAGCTGTTCCTATTCGGCCATCTTGGCTCCTCCTCCTGTTTGTTTTTTCTTATAAATTTAAGTTCCTTGTAGACTCTGGATGCTAGACGTTTGTCAGGTGGATAGATTGCAAACATTTTCTCCCATTTTGTAGGTTGTCTGTTCACTCTGATGATAGTCTATTTTGCTGTACAGAAGCTCTTTAGTTTAATTAGATGCCATTTGTCACAATTGCTTTTGGTGATTTTGTCATGAAATCTTTGCCAATGCCTATGTCCTGAATGGTATTGCCCAGATTTTCTTCTAGAGTTTTTATAGTTTGGAGTTTTACAGTTAAGCCTTTAATCCATCTTGAGTTAATTTTTGTACAAGGCATAAGGAAGAGGCCCAGTTTCAATTTTCTGCATATGGCAAATAGTAGCAAAAAGAGCTGTGATTATTATATTAAAGTCAAACAAAATACACGTTGTGTCAAATATTGTTAAAAGAAACAAAAAACATGATTATATATCGATAAAAGGGTCAATTCATCAAAAAGATATAAAAATTATAAACATATACACACCAAGCAATAGAGCTTCAAAATATATGAAGCAAACACCACAGGATTGAAGGGAGACATAACACTACAGAAATAGTTGGAGAGTTCAATATCCCACCATGGCATCATAAGAAATATATTTGGTCTTTGTCCCCAGTTCCTGGCACAAGGTTCCTAAAACTCTTGGAATTTCCTGAGTGATGGGTGTGTCTTTTGATATTCATAAGAAGCCCCTTTCGATTCCACCTGAGTTTCTGCTAATGAGGTAACTTGGAGTGGGGCCCCTAGGTAGCCTCAGGATGGAGCTGGTCACCAGAAAGATCAAGTGATTAGAGATTTGGAAATTTTAGACCCACACACTCTCCTCCAGGAAGTTAAAGGAGGAAGGAGTTGAAGCTCTATAAAAACTCTTAATAAGATTTGATGAGCTTCTGAATTGGTGAACACATCCATGTGCCAGGAGGGTGGCACACACAACTCACAAGGACAGAAATTCCTGTGCTTGGGACCCTTCTGAAGCTCACCCTATTTACTTCATCTGGCTATTCATTTGTATCCTTTATAATAAACTGATAAACCTTAAGTAAAGTGTTTCCTGAGTTCTGTGAGCTGTTGCAGCAAATTATCAAACTTTCAGATGGGATTGTGGGAGCCCCTGATTTATAGCCAGTAGATCAAAAGTGCAGGAGGCCCAAGACTTGCAACTGGCACCTGAAGTTGGGAGTAGTCTTGTGAAATCAAGCCTATAAGCTGTGGGGTCTGCACTAACTTCAAGTAGTTAGTGTCAGAATTAAATTAAATTTTGGAACACCCAGTTGGTGTCCAGAGATAGGAGAACTGGTTGTTGGTGTTGGAAAGCATTCCAGGCCCTCTTTCAATAATGAATAGAACATGTAGACAGAAAAATCAATAAGGAAATAGGGTACTAAACAACACTATAAACCTAAGACAGACCTAAGACAAGAAGAGAATGCATATTCTTCTCAAGCACATATGGAACATACTCCAGGATAAACTACATGTTAGGCCACAAAACAAGCCCAAATAAATTTTAAAAGATTGAAATTATACAAACTATCTTCTCCAGCCATAATGGAACAAAGCTAGAAATCAGTAAGAGAAGGAAAACTGGAAAATTCTCAAAAATGTGAAATTAATACACTCTAAAACAACCAATGAGTCAAAGAATAAATCACAACGGAAATTAGAAAATAATTTGAGCCAGGCATGTTGACTCATGCCTGTAATCCCAGCACTTTGGGAGGCTGAGGTGGGTGGATCACTTGAGCCCAGGAATTCAAGACCAGCCTGGCAACATAAAAAAACCCTGTCTCTACAAAAAACTAACTGGGCATGGTGGTATGCACCTGTAGTCCCAACTACTTGGAAAAAAACTTTCGGATGAATGAAAATGAAAACACAAAACACAACATCCAAAAACTTATGAGAGGCAGTAAAAGTAGTTCTCAGGGTAGAAAATCTATAACTGTAAATACTTACATTAAAAAAGAGCACGGCCAGGTGCAGTGGCTCACGCCTGTAATCCCAGCACTTTGGGAGGCCGAGGCAGGCAGATCACGAGGTCAGGAGATCGAGACCATCCTGGCTAACACGGTGAAACCCCACCTCTACTAAAAATACAAAAATTAACCAGGCATGGTGGTATGAGCCTTGTAGTTCCAGCTACTCAGGAGTCTGAGGCAGGAGAATCGCTTGAACCCAGGAGGCAGAGGTTGCAGTGAGCCGAGATCGCGCCACTGCACTCCAGCCTAGGTGACAGAGCAAGACTCTGTCTCAAAAAAAAAAGATCTCATTTTTCGGGAGGAGCCAAGATGGCCAAATAGGAACAGCTCCGGTCTACAGCTACCAGTGTGAGCGAGGCAGAAGATGGGTGATTTCTGCATTTCCATCTGAGGTACTGGGTTCATCTCACTAGGGAGTGCCAGACAGTGGGCGCAGGTCAGTGGGTGCGCACACCATGCACGAGCTGAAGCAGGGCGAGGCATTGCCTCACTTGGGAAGCACAAGCGGTCAGGGAGTTCCCTTTCCGAGTCAAAGAAAGGGGTGACAGACAGCACCTGGAAAATCGGGTCACTCCCACCTGAATACTGCGCTATTCCGACGGGCTTAAAAAACGGCGCACCACGAGATTATATCCCGCACCTGGATCGGAGGGTCCTACGCCCACGGAGTCTCGCTGATTGCTAGCACAGCAGTCGGAGATCAAACTGCAAGGTGGCAGCGAGGCTGGGGGAGGGGCGCCCGCCATTGCCCAGGCTTGATTAGGTAAACAAAGCAGCCGGGAAGCTCCAACTGGGTGGAGCCCACCACAGCTCAAGGAGGCCTGCCTGCCTCTGTAGGCTCCACCTCTGGGGGCAGGGCACAGACAAACAAAAAGACAGCAGTAACTTCTGCAGACGTAAATGTCCCTGTCTGACAGCTTTGAAGAGAGCAGTGGTTCTTCCAGCACACAGCTGGAGATCTGAGAACGGGCAGACTGCCTCCTCAAGTGGGTCCCTGACCCCTGACCCCCGAGCAGCCTAACTGGGAGGCACCCCCCAGCAGGGGCACACTGACACCTCACACAGCAGGGTATTCCAACAGACCTGCAGCTGAGGGTCCTGTCTGTTAGAAGGAAAACTAACAAACAGAAAGGACATCCACACCAAAAACCCATCTGTACATCACCGTCATCAAAGACCAAAAGTAGATAAAACCACAAAGATGGGGAAAAAACAGAACAGAAAAACTGGAAACTCTAAAAAGCAGAGCGCCTCTCCTCCTCCAAAGGAACGCAGTTCCTCACCAGCAACGGAACAAAGCTGGATGGAGAATGACTTTGACAAGCTGAGAGAAGAAGGCTTCAGACGATCAAATTACTCTGAGCTACGGGAGGACATTCAAACCAAAGGCAAAGAAGTTGAAAACTTTGAAAAAAATTTAGAAGAATGTATAACTAGAATAACCAATACAGAGAAGTGCTTAAAGGAGCTGATGGAGCTGAAAACCAAGGCTCGAGAACTACGTGAAGAATGCAGAAGCCTCAGGAGCTGATGCGATCAACTGGAAGAAAGGGTATCAGCAATGGAAGATGAAATGAATGAAATGAAGCGAGAAGGGAAGTTTAGAGAAAAAAGAATAAAAAGAAATGAGCAAAGCCTCCAAGAAATATGGGACTATGTGAAAAGACCAAATCTACGTCTGATTGGTGTACCTGAAAGTGATGGGGAGAATGGAACCAAGTTGGAAAACACACTGCAGGATATTATCCAGGAGAACTTCCCCAATCTAGCAAGGCAGGCCAACGTTCAGATTCAGGAAATACAGAGAATGCCACAAAGATACTCCTCGAGAAGAGCAACTCCAAGACACATAATTGTCAGATTCACCAAAGTTGAAATGAAGGAAAAAATGTTAAGGGCAGCCAGAGAGAAAGGTCAGGTTACCCTCAAAGGGAAGCCCATCAGACTAACAGCAGATCTCTCAGCAGAAACCCTACAAGCCAGAAGAGAGTGGGGGCCAATATTCAACATTCTTAAAGGAAAGAATTTTCAACCCAGAATTTCATATCCAGCCAAACTAAGCTTCATAAGCGAAGGAGAAATAAAATACTTTACAGACAAGCAAATGCTGAGAGATTTTGTCACCACCAGGCCTGCCCTAAAATAGCTCCTGAAGGAAGCGCTAAATATGGAAAGGAACAACCGGTACCAGCCACTGCAAAATCATGTCAAAATGTAAAGACCATCGAGAATAGGAAGAAACTGCATCAACTAACGAGCAAAATAACCAGCTAACATCATAATGACAGGTTCAAATTCACACATAACAATATTAACTTCAAATGTAAATGGACTAAATTCTCCAATTAAAAGACACAGACTGGCAAATTGGATAAAAATTCAAGACCCATCAGTGTGTTGTATTCAGGAAACCCATCTCACATGCAGAGACACACATAGGCTCAAAATAAAAGGATGGAGGAAGATCTACCAAGCAAATGGAAAACAAAAAAAGGCAGGGGTTGCAATCCTAGTCTCTGATAAAACAGACTTTAAACCAACAAAGATCAAAAGAGACAAAGAAGGCCATTACGTAATGGTAAAGGGATCAATTCAACAAGAAGAGCTAACTATCCTAAATATATATGCACCCAATACAGGAGCACCCAGATTCATAAAGCAAGTCCTGAGTGACCTACAAAGAAACTTAGACTCCCACACATTAATAATGGGAGACTTTAACACCCCACTGTCAACATTAGACAGATCAACGAGACAGAAAGTCAACAAGGATACCCAGGAATTGAACTCAGCTCTGCACCAACCGGACCTAATAGACATCTACAGAACTCTCCACCCAAAATCAACAGAATATACATTTTTTTCAGCACCACACCACACCTATTCCAAAATTGACCACATAGTTGGAAGTAAAGCTCTCCTCAGCAAATGTAAAAGAACAGAAATTATAACAAACTGTCTCTCAGACCACAGTGCAATCAAACTAGAACTCAGGATTAAGAATCTCACTCAAAACCACTCAACTACATGGAAACTGAACAACCTGCTCCTGAATGACTACTGGGTACATAACAAAATGAAGGCAGAAATAAAGATGTTCTTTGAAACCAATGAGAACAAAGACACAACATACCAGAATCTCTGGGACCCATTCAAAGCAGTGTGTAGAGGGAAATTTATAGTACTAAATGCCCACAAGAGAAAGCAGGAAAGATCCAAAATTGACACCCTAACATCACAATTAAAAGAACTAGAAAAGCAAGAGCAAACACATTCAAAAGCTAGCAGAAGGCAAGAAATAACTAAAATCGGAGCAGAACTGAAGGAAATAGAGACACAAAAAACCCTTCAAAAAATTAATGAATCCAGGAACTGGTTTTTTGAAAGGATCAACAAAATTGATAGATCGCTAGCAAGACTAATAAAAAAAGAGAGAAGAATCAAATAGATGCAATAAAAAATGATAAAGGGGATATCACCACTGATCCCACAGAAATACAAACTACCATCACAGAATACTACAAACACCTCTACACAAACTAGAAAATCTAGAAGAAATGGATGAATTCCTCGACACATACACTGTCCCAAGACTAAACCAGGAAGAAGTTGAATCTCTGAATAGACCAATAACAGGATCTGAAATTGTGGCAATAATCAATAGCTTACCAACCAAAAAGAGTCCAGGACCAGATGGATTCACAGCCGAATTCTACCAGAGGTACAAGGAGGAACTGGTACCATTCCTTCTGAAACTATTCCAATCAATAGAAAAAGAGGGAATCCTCCCTAACTCATTTTATGAGGCCAGCATCATTCTGATACCAAAGCCAGGCAGAGACACAACCAAAAAAGAGAATTTTAGACCAATATCCTTGATGAACATTGGTGCAAAAATCCTCAATAAAATACTGGCAAACTGAATCCAGCAGCACATCAAAAAGCTTATCCACCATGATCAAGTGGGCTTCATCCCTGGGATGCAAGGCTGGTTCAATATACACAAATCAATAAATGTAATCCAGCATATAAACAGAGCCAAAGACAAAAACCACATGATTATCTCAACAGATGCAGAAAAAGCCTTTGACAAAATTCAACAACGCTTCATGCTAAAAACTCTCAATAAATTAGGTATTTCAAAATAATAAGAGCTATCTATGACAAACCCACAGCCAATATCATACTGAATGGGCAAAAACTGGAAGCATTCCCTTTGAAAACTGGCACAAGACAGGGATGCCCTCTCTCACCACTCCTATTCAACATAGTGTTGGAAGTTCTGGCCTGGGCAGTTAGGCAGGAGAAGGAAATAAAGGGTATTCAATTAGGAAAAGAGGAAGTCAAATTGTCCCTGTTTGCAGATGACATGATTGTATATCTAGAAAACCCCATTGTCTCAGCCCAAAATCTCCTTAAGCTGATAAGCAACTTCAGCAAAGTCTGAGGATACAAAATCAATGTTCAAAAATCACAAGCATTCTTATACACCAATAACAGACAAACAGAGAGCCAAATCATGAGTGAACTCCCATTCACAATTGCTTCAAAGAGAATAAAATACCTAGGAATCCAACTTACAAGGGATGTGAAGGACCTCTTCAAGGAGAACCACAAACCACTGCTCAAGGAAATAAAAGAGGATACAAACAAATGGAAGAACATTCCATGCTCATGGCTAGGAAGAATCAATATCGTGAAAATGGCCATACTGCCCAAGGTAATTTACAGATTCAATGCCATCCCCATCAAGCTACCAATGCCTTTCTTCACAGAATTGGAAAAAACTACTTTAAAGTTCATATGGAACCAAAAAAGAGCCCACATCGCCAAGTCAAACCTAAGCCAAAAGAACAAAGCTGGAGGCATCACACTACCTGACTTCAAACTATACTCCAAGGCTACAGTAACCAAAACAGCATGGTACTGGTACCAAAACAGAGATATAGATCAATGGAACAGAACAGAGCCCTCAGAAATAACACCACATATCTGCAACTATCTGATCTTTGACAAACCTGAGAAAAACAAGCAATGGGGAAGGGATTCCCTATTTAATAAATGGTGCTGGGAAAACTGGCTAGCCATATGTAGAAAGCTGAAAGTGGATCCCTTCCTTACACCTTATAGAAAAATCAATTCAAGATGGATTAAAGACTTAAACGTTAGACCTAAAACCATAAAAACCCTAGAAGAAAACCTTGGCATTACCATTCAGGACATAGGCATGGGCAAGGACTTCATGTCTAAAACACCAAAAGCAATGGCAACAAAAGACAAAATTGACAAATGGGATCTAATTAAACTAAACAGCTTCTGCACAGCAAAAGAAACTACCATCAGAGTGAACAGGCAACCTACAGAATGGGAGAAAATTTTTGCAACCTACTCATCTGACAAAGGGCTAATATCCAGAATCTACAATGAACTCAAACAAATTTACAAGAAAAAAACAACCCCATCAAAAAGCGGGCGAAGGACATGAACAAACACTTCTCAAAAGAAGACATTTATGCAGCCAAAAAACACATGAAAAAATGCTCAGCATCACTGGCCATCAGAGAAATGCAAATCAAAACCACAATGAGATACCATCTCACACCAGTTAGAATGGCAATCATTCAAAAGTCAGGAAACAACAGGTGCTGGAGAGGATGTGGAGAAATAGGAACACTTTTACACTGTTGGTGGGACTGTAAACTAGTTCAACCATTGTGGAAGTCAGTGTGGCGATTCCTCAGGGATCTAGAACTGGAAATACCTTTTGACCCAGCCATCTCATTACTGGGTATATACCCAAAGGACTATAAATCATGCTGCTATAAAGACACATGCACACATATGTTTATTGCGGCATTATTCACAATAGCAAAGACTTGGAACCAACCCAAATGTCCAACAATGATAGACTGGATTAAGAAAATGTGGCACATATACACCATGGAATACTATGCAGCCATAAAAAATGATGAGTTCATGTCCTTTGTAGGGACATGGGTGAAATTGGAAATCATCATTCTCAGTAAACTATCACAAGAACAAAAAACCAGACACCGCATATTCTCACTCATAGGTGGGAATTGAACAATGAGATCACATGGACACAGGAAGGTGAATATCACACTCTGGGGACTGTTGTGGGGTGGGGGGAGTGGGGAGGGATAGCATTGGGAGATATACCTAATGCTAGATGATGAGTTAGTGGGTGCAGCGCACCAGCATGGCACATGTATACATATGTAACTAACCTGCACAATGTGCACATGTACCCTAAAACTTAAAGTATAATAAAAAAGATCTCAAATCTACAACCTAACTTTACATCATATGAAACTAGAAAGAGAAGAACAAATACACCCAAAGCTAGCAGAAGGAAGGAAATAATAAACATGTGAGCACAGAAAAATGGAATAGGAAATAGAAAACCAATAAAAAGAATCAACAAGACCAAAACTTGGTTTTTTTAAAAGATCAATAAAATTGAAAATCTTTAGCTAGATTGACTAAGAAGAAAAGAGAAAAGACACAAATAACTAATATCAGAAATTAGAGTGGGACATCACCACCAACCTTACAGAACTAAAAAAATTATAAGAGAATACTATGAACAATTTTACACCAACAAATTAGATAACCTGGATGAAATGGAAAAATTCCTAGAAACTCACAAATCACCAAAACTGACTTGAGAAGGAATAGAAAATATTAACAGACCTATAACAAATAAAGAGATAGAATCAGTAATTTTTGAAAAATACACACGACTCTCTTCAACAAAAAGAATGCCTAGGGCTAGATGACTTCACTGATAAAATCTATACCAAACTTTTTTTTATTAACACCAATCCTTCTCAAAGTTTTCTGATCATAACTGATACAGAAAAAGCATTTCACAAAATTCACCACCCTTCTATAATTAAAAAAAATTCAGAAAACTAGGAAATAAAGGACTTCCTTAACATGATTAAAGGCACCTATAAAAAACTGTATACAATGATCATTATACTCAATTGCAAAAGATCAAAATCTTTCTCCCAAGATCAGAAATAAGACAAGGATGCATCTTTCACCACTGCTAGTCAACATTGTAATGGAGTTCTAACCAAAGCAATCAAGTAATAAAAAGAAATAAAAGTCATCCAAATTGGGAAGAAAGTAAAACTATCTCAGCTGTTTTTGTAAACACCAGCAATGAGCAATCCAAAAAGGAAATTAAGGAAACAATTTGATTTACAACAGGCTATGAAAGGATAAAATACCTAGAAATAAATTTAACCATGGAGGTAAAAGACTTGTATACCACAAAATACAGAACATTGCTGAAAGAAGTTATAGAAGACCTCAAGAAATAGAAAGACATCCCATCTTTTTTTTTTTTTTTTTTTTTTTTTTTTTTTTTTTTTTTTGAGACAGCATCTGGCTCTGTCACCCAGGCTGGAGTGCAGTGGCATGATCTTGACTTACTGTAACCTCCATCTCCCAGGTGCTGGGACTATAGGCGCATGCCACTACGCCCAGCTAATTTTTGTATTTTCTGTAGAGACAGGGTTTTGCCATGTTGCCCAGGCTGATCTCGAACTCCTGAGCTCAAGCAAACCACCTGCCTTGGCCTCTCAAAGTGCTGAGATTATAGGCGTGAGCCACCACACCTAGCCGACATCCCATATTCTGTATTGGAAGACTTAAAATTATTAAGACGGCATTACAATGCAATTCCAATCAAGTTCCAACAGGTATTTCTTTTTCTTTTTTTTTTTTTTTTCGAGATGGAGTCTCGTTCCGTCACCCAGGCTGGAGTGCAGTGGCGCGAGCTCAGCTCACTGCAACCTCCGCCTCCCAGGTTCAAGCAATTCTCCTGCTTCAGCCTCCTGAGTAGCTGGGACTACCAGAGTGTGCCACCACTCCTGGCTAATTTTTATATTTTTAGTAGAGATGGGGTTTCACTATGTTGGCCAGGCTGATCTCGAACTCCTGGCCTCAGGTGATCCACCCGCCTCAGCCTCCCAAAGTGCTGGGATTATAGGTGTGAGCCACCACAACTGGCCGGATTTTTCTTTATTTGAGAAACAGAAAACTTGATCCTCAAGTTCATACAAAACTGCCTTTTCATTGTTGTACTTTGTGGGGTCTCCCATTTCCCCCATTTTGTGCATTCTGAGTGAAAAACAGAGAGTGCCTTGTTGGCTCTGTGACCCAGCCAGTTGCATGTTTTTCCCAGCAAGGCTGAACCGAAGCCAAGGCTTTGGATAGCCAAAGCAATCTTCAAAAAGTAGAATTCACACTTCCTGATTCAAAAATAAGCCAATGATTTAAACATAAAAGCTACAGAATTCTTAGAAGAAATGTAGAAGTAAATCTTCATGACTATGGATTGGGCAATGGATTCTTAGAAAAGACACCAAAAGCACAGTAACAAAAGAAAAAAAAATCAGACTTCATCAAAGTTAAAAACTTTTGTGCCTCAAATGACTATCAAAAAAGTGAAAAGACAGCCTATGGAATGGGAGAAAATATTTGAAAAAATCATCTATCTGGTGAGTATCCAGAATATATTAAAGAACTCTTACGACTCAAGAAGAAAAAAAAAAAACCCAATTACAAAATGGGCAAAGGACTTGAATATACATTTCTTCAAAGAAAATATAAAAATGACCAACAAGCACATGAAAATATGCTCAATATCGGCTGGGCACGGTGGCTCATGCCTGTAATCCCAGCACTTTGGGAGGCCAAAGCAGGTGGATCACCTGAGGTCAGGAGTCCAAGACCAGCCTCGCCAACATGGTGAAACCCTGTCTCTACTAAAAATACAAAAATTTGTCAGGTGTGGGTGGCAGGCGCCTGTAATCCCAGCTACTCAGGAGGCTGAGGCAGGAGAATCGCTTGAACCCGGGAGGTAGAGGTTGCAGTGAGCTGAGATCATACCACTGCACTCCAGCCTGGGCGACAGAGTGAGAATCCATCTAAAAAAAAAAAAAAAAAAGAAGGAGGAGAAGGAGGGGGAGGGGGAGGGGGAAGAAGAAAAAGAAAGAAATGCTCAACATCATTAGTTATTAGGGAAATACAAATAAAAACCATGAGATACCACTTCACATTTTTTGACTGGCTATAATTTCTAAAAAGGAAAATAATAAGTGCTGACAAGCATGTGGAGAAATTGGAACCCTCGTGCATAGCTGATAGAAGTATTAAATTGTTCAGCCACTGTGGGAAGAGTTTGGAGTTTCCTCAAAAAGTAAACATACAAAGTTAAACATATGACCCAGCAGTTCTACTCCCAAATATTTACCCAAATGAGTTAAAAATATATACTCAAAAAAATATTCATCTACAAATGTTCATAGCTGCATTATTTGCAATTGCCAAAGCAAGGAAACAGCTGAAATGTCCATCAACAGATGAATGGATAAACAATTGTGATATATATATATACAATGGAGTATTATTCACCCATAAAATGGAATGAAGTACTGGTGCATGCTACATAGTAAATGAACCTCAAAAACTACAGAAATAACATTTCCTACCCAATTGTTTTGGAAAAAATTCAAAAGCATGACAACACGTTCTGTTAGTGAGACTGTAGGAAACATGCACAGTCACATTGTTGGTGGCATTACAAAAAGGTATAATCTTTATGAAGTAGAAATCAGCAATATCTAGCCAAACTATATGTGCATTTATCCTCTTTTTTCTCTTTTGAGACAAAGTCTAGCTCTGTCACCCAGGCTGGAGTGCAGTGGCTTGATCTTGGCTCACTGCAACCTCTGCCTCCCGGGTTCAAGCGATTCTTCTGCCTCAGCCTCCTGAGTAGCTGGGACTACAGGCATGTGCCACCACGCCCATCTAATTTTTGTATTTTTAGTAGAGATGGGGTTTCACCATGTTGACCAGGCTGGTCTCGAACTCCTGACCTCATGATCTGCCCTCCTCAGCCTCCCAAAGTGCTGGGATTACAGGCGTGAGCCACCGCACCCAGCCGTGCATTTATCCTTTTAACCAATGATCACACTTTTAGAAATTTACTGATATTATACCTCCAACAATACAGAAAATTATGCATAATTGTTCATTGCAGCGTTATTTATAATAGCAAAATCTTGGAAACTACCTAAATGCCCAAATATAGGAGACTGGCTATATGACTAAGGCGTATGTCAAATGCAGCTGTAATAGAGGAAAAATTGTTATGAACTACTGGAGAGCAGTTTTCAGGATATATTGTTAAATGAAAACAACAAGGTGCAAATGAGTATATTCGTGCAAGAAAAACAGAGTTGAGAGTTCAAGTAACTAATTATCTTAAATCAAGAATTTCTAGAGAATTGATAAAGAAGGGCTGCTACTCAGCACATCCTATGAAGTCAGCATAAACTTGCTATGAAACCAAGCAAGGACAATATGAGAAAGACAAGTTACAGGCCCAGTTCATTATGAACATAGATGTAAAATACCTTAAAAATAGCAAACTAAACCAAACAATATAAAAATGATAATATTCAATGATCACCTTATATTACCATAGAAATGGCTTAATGTTTGAAAATGTTCACTGCATTAACAGATTAAAGGATATAAAAATGTTATCATCTCAATATACATAGAAAAAAGCAATACATATAATCTGACATAAACTAATTTAAAATTTCTTGTTAGGAATGAAAGAAAACTTTCTAAACCTGATAGAGGGTACTTATGAGAAACCTAAAGTGGAGACAATTCTAAAAGGGGAAACAAGAAGTTTTCATTTTAAATCAGGTATCAGACAAAAATATTATCACCACTTACATATGATGTACTCAAGGGCCTAGCGAGCACAGTGAGGCATTAAAAATGGCATAAAGTTTGAAGAAGAAAACTATAACTGCTTATTTGCCTATGATAAACACTGAAGAGAACACACAAAGAAACCATAATAAACAATGGGAGAATTTAGCAAGCTAACTAGTTACAAATTTGTGGAAAGAAGAAAAGATCCAAGCTTTAAAGAGAGGAAAGCAAGTTTGAAATAGTATTTGTAGAAAGTGGGAACACTGGCTTACTGAAGAAACTTAGTAAGATTGCCAGACCCTTTTTGGTTTGGTGATGGTGCATCTATTGTGCTGTTTAGTAGCCCAGTTGAGTTATTTTCCCCCAGCAACAATTATCTGCCTAGGTTCAAGCTTCAATGAAATTGATGGTTGGATTCATTCAGGGTTGCAGTTTTTGTAGGCAGATTCAAGCAAGGAGATTTAAATGACAGGTTCTGAGTCCTACATTGATAGAAAGAAAAGTAAACGCCTATAGGGGAGGACTACAAAATAGGGAAGTGAAGAGTCAATGTTTATTGGTTTCAGTGAGGTCAAATAATTGTCATGGTGGAGATTTTTGAGCAAACTGGAAAGTTAACTTCTCTACATTAGCAGTAAACAAAAGGAATTAGTTGAAAAGTTATGATAACATTTACAATTTCCTTTTAAAACTTCAAGCCTCAGACCAGGCACGGTGGCCCACACCTGTAATCCTAGCACTTTGAGAGGCTGAGGAGGGCAGATCACCTGAGGTCAGGAGTTCAAGACTAGCCTGGATAACACAGTGAAACCCCATCTCTACTAAAAATACAAAAATTAGCTGGACATGGTGGTACACGCCTGTAATCCCAGCAACTCAGGAGTCTGAGACACGAGAATTGCTTGAACCTGGGAGGAAGAGGCTGCAGTGAGCAGAGATCGCACCACTGCACTCCAGCCTGGGTGACAGAGCCAGACTCCATCTCAAAAAAAAAAAAAAAATTCAATCCTCTGTGAATAAATATAAAATGTACAATTTCCACAGGGGAAAATTATAAAAAAATGTTAAGGGACATGAATAAAATCTAGATACAGATGAAAGAGATAGCAAGGTCAAGATTAGGGGAATAAAGGAGGATATGAAAACACTACGTGACCCTGGAGTGGGTGTGATTGGGAGGTGCTTGGATTCCTGCCCTGCTGGTTTTGATTGGAGTACACGGTGAAAGGCTAGTCACACTGGGCCTCCACTTTGCCCTCTTTCCTTCTCTTCTCCTCACAGCAGTGCCTGGTCAAACCCAGCAACCCTTGGCCAGAACTTACTCACCCATCCCACTGACACCATGAAGCCTGTGCTGCCTCTCCAGTTCCTGGTGGTGTTCTGCCTAGCACTGCAGCTGGTGCCTGGGAGTCCCAAGCAGCGTGTTCTGAGTAGGTGCTGGATCTGGGCCCAAGGAGGGAAGTAACATGTGTGGATAGGAGAGGATCTGAGGGCTGACAGTCTGTCACACCTCTTGGAAAAATACCGTGTCATGTTCAAGGGCCCACGCTTTATTGTTGGCAAGATCTAGGTTTGAATCCCTGCTCTGTTGCTGAGTGACCTTGGGCATAGTATCTGGGCCTTAGGTTTTTATCCTTATAATGAATACAGGAGGAGAACAGATAATGCATGCAGACATAGCTCACTCTTACTAAACCATGGTAAATGCTCAGTAATATTAAATGCTGTAAATGTGATCAGCCTCATCATCCAGCTTAGTCTTGCTGCCCGTGGCTCCTTCATGGATGCTTGGACTCACTTTTCAAGCAATAAAACAGAGAGACAACGAAGTTGGTAGAACTCAAGCTAGAATCTACATAACCTTGGCCTTGGAGGATGTTTTGGGAAGGAGGGAAAGGAAGTCTTGCCTTTTATTCCACATTTTCAAACTCCAGAGGTACTGTACAATTACCGGTAATTAGCATCAATGGGACAGTGTAGAGTCCATCTCAGCAGCCACCACTGCCCAGCTCAACTCAAAAGAGCTCTGGCTCTAGTAATGTTGACCTTAACCAATACCAAGTGGGAAAAGAACTGTTATTCATCATACATCCACTCTTCTATGGGGAAAACATCTTCAGAATACTGGCGGCTCAGAAGAGGGATAAGTGTGGTAGCTCATGTGTCTGGGGAGGCTAGGTCCTGCTTAAGAAGTTTCAGAAAAGGCATGCAGGTTTGTAGGACTAAGAGGGACTAAGCAAGCTACAAGAAAATAGGAGTGCCCAGGGTAGAGTTAACTGGAGAATCAGAATTTGAGGAAAGGCACAAAGAGGCTTTCTAAAAGACTGGTAAGTGCTGTGAGTGAAGTTGGGACCAGATACCCAGAAGAGGGGTCAAGACTTGAAAAGGGTGACCTCTCTGAGATCTCTGGATCATGGTGTCTATCTCTAAACTGCTCTGTTGAGCCCCAAGCTCTTCAAAGTGTGGATTAGTTCCAATTTCTTGCAGTGCCCCAGTGAGCTATAGAATAGCTGAGAGGCCAGGGGTGAGTACTAGTTATTGGTCTCTGTTAAATTGTCAACAGCTTGAACCTCAGCTTCTTTTACCCCAATTCTGGTGCCATTTGCTACTACAGTTATAGTCATGACCTCTTTCTTCATTCATTCCTTTCAAATCATCATAATATCCTATAGATTTCCTTCTAATTGCAAATATTTGCAGAGGAATAGACCCACAATTCCTCTATTTGCAATAGAATGCCCCACTTTTGACTTTTGCCCCCAAAGAAAGGGAGAATCACAAGGTACAAAAATTAGGACCTGGAAGGGCTTGGGGAAAGGGATTAATGGGGCCCATCTTTAGAGTCCAGGAATAGAAAGGAGATTGTGGGTTGTGGACTTAGGGAAGAATCTCCCAGGGCAGGTAGGTCTTAGCTTTGAACTGAAATACTTGGGGGTAGGGGAGGAAATAGGAAGTCAACATAATGATGCTTATTCTTCTCTAACAGTAGAAAGTGGGGCATCCTGGTGCTCTGGCCTCCTGATCGAGAGACACCAAGGAAGAAAAAAGCTGAATCTTTGAATGCCATTCTGAAATCCCCACCCTTCTTACCATGAAAGAAGTCACTCCCAGAACTTACTTGTGAATTGGGTCCCAGCTCTCTGATCCAGTACCTTCAGTTTAACGCATGGTCTTCATCCTTTACCAAAACTTACCTTTCACTCATTCTTCCTGTACACAAATAACCCACGTTAGGTTAACCCCAGGGTAAACTATGTTGTTAATGAGAAGCTCTACAACTTGCTCAAGACCACACAATGAATCAGTGCAGAACGAACATACAAACCTCTTTCTTGTTCACCACATACACCATAGATACCCTTGATATGGACCCAACCATAGTCAATGGGGGCTTGGCATCTGAACTACAAGGATGGTGAATGACCAATGGGTGCAGGGTTCTACCAAACTCTATTCTTGATCAAAAAATATCCATGCCCTGCTTCCCTGCTCAGAACTCAGAGGAAGGCAGCAGCTGAGGACAAAACCTGATGCCACCACCCTGGAACCATGCAAGGCAGATGAGGGTGGCAGGTTTCCTGGCAGTTCCCTGGGCTTTCTGAGTTCTGAACATTACTCCAGCCTGTTAGTGAGGCCCTTCTCTTACTTGTTCTGTGTTCCAGAGTATATCTTGGAACCTCCACCCTGCATATCAGCACCTGAAAACTGTACTCACCTGTGTACAATGCAGGAAGATTGCGAGAAAGGATTTCAGTGCTGTTCCTCCTTCTGTGGGATAGTCTGTTCATCAGAAACATTTCAAAAGCGCAACAGGTAAGAGATATCTCATATCCAGGTCTGATCCTAGAGCTGCTGGTGGGAGCCCAGCAGAAGAGTCCCTTACCAGCAACTGTGCTGGATCTCTCCTTTTTTTTTTTTCCTTGGTGGCCATGTTGCCAACATGCCCCTTCTCTTGACCAAGGATAATTTCCATAAAAGTCCTGATTAGAAAAGCCCTCCTCCCCTCCCAATCACCACATCCCATCACCATATCCGTGAATTTCTGACTCTGCCTCTCTGAACACACCCACAAATGCCTTTATCCACAGACCTTCCCCCGACCCAGAATCCACCCTTATCCCAGGGACACTGTACCTGCAGGTGTAACCAAAATCCCAAAGCGAAACTTGTCCTACACTTTTGCTTGCCCTCCTTTCACAAGACACCATCCTTTGGCCACCAGTGTTCTTGGGCTCTGGAGATCCAGCCCAAAGGAAGTTTTGATTAATTGTCCAGACATTAACACTAGCCGCAAGCCTGCTAAATGGAGTGTGCTCCCAGGGCAGAGAAAGGACATAGGGTGCTGATGAGACATATGGTTTCTAATCCCATCTTGCAACTATGTCTTTCTATGACCTTGAGTAAGACAATTCCCTCTTTTTTACTTTCTTTTTCTCATGAGTAAAATAAGTACTCTTGTTTTTTCCTGCTTTGCAAGGCCCATATGAAATTTCAAAAGACCCACAGTGGAAGACTCAACCAATGAGCCCTTTGAGGGAAGCCTGGCAGTCTTGTTCCCTGCTGTATTCCCTACCATGAGCAGAATACCCAGCATATGAGATAATGTGCAGAGTGATTAAGCATGGGCTCAAAGCCAAACACCTGGGCTCAAATCCTGGCTTCTTAGCTAAGTGACCTTAAGTGATCTTAGACAAGCTAATTAACCTCTCTCTGGGCATCAACTTCCTCATCCTTAAGACTGGAACAATAATAGTGAGGTTAAAATAGACAATCCATGTAAGCTTTAAAACATTACTTGCCAACATAATTGCTGTGAATTTTGGGGATTAGGCAACCACTTCTCTTTGAAGAGACTAGCCCTTGCAATTAAATTCCATATCTTTCAATGCTCTACATTGGAATGCAGAAGCATAAATATAACTCTTTGGTGTCATTGAGTTTTTTGAGGTTCTGCCTTCCCTATGGCAAGAGAACTGAGCTTCATGGTCTAATATTAATGGTGGAAGTAATTGAAAGAAAAATATATATCTCTAAAAATAAAACTTCACTAGTTAATATTTGAAAATATTTTTCTTCTACAGAATCAAACACAAGGGCTCAGAAGTCATCATGCCTGCCAACTGAGGCATATTTCCTAGAGCATTTTGTACGTACAGGGATTTGGTCTGGCCTTCCTCGTGTGAGATTCCCAGGGATGCTCACTTTCTTCCTGTAGCCTCACCAGGGGCACCACATTCCCACAAGGTCAGAATGGCCTCTCATTACCTGATTGCCTCCTCCTCCATCATTCCCCTCCAAGGGCTATCTCTGCACTCCCTGGGAGAGGCACGGTGCAGTCCAGCATGAATTCTGCAACACAGAGCAACGTAAGGAACCAAGTCATGGCCCAGGGGGAACCCAGGGCACTCAGATCTGAGGCTTTGTCAAGGAACAAGCTCTTCTAGCCTCCGGGTTGACAGCACCCTGGGCAGGGACTCAAGCTGAGCCCTTCACGCTCTGAGACTTTGGTCTGCTCACTGTACCTCTCTGAGACAGTCACCTCCTTCATGTGAAATATGAAGAAAACATCCATGCCTTGGGGTATTGGGAGGACAACACAAGGCCATGTAGATGGAAAAACTTGGTCTCTGCAAAGGTAGAAACTGCCAGCAACTCACTTACAAGGTCACTCATTCAGGTTCCAGTTTTTTCTCTGAAAAAAGAGGGAGTGGGCCAGGTACAGTGACTCACACCTGTAACCCCAGCACTTTCGGAGGCCAAGGTGGATGGATCACGAGGTCAGGAGTTCGAGACCAGCCTGAGCAACACAGTGAAACCCTGTCTCTACTAAAAATACAAAAATTAGTTGGGCGTGATGGTGCACACCTGGAATCCCAGCTACTCAGCAGGCTGAAGCAGGAGAATTGCTTGAACCCAGGAGGCAGAGGTTGCAGTGAGCCGAGAGTGCACCATTGCACTCCAGCCTGAGCGACAGAGTGAGACTCCATCTCAAAAAAAAAAGAGGGAGTGGGAATCATCTTTATTATTTTACTGATGCTTCAAGAATGGTGAACAAAATGGAGTCCTGTGGAATTCCACCACCAAAAAAATGATAGTATTCATAAGTTGGTGGATTTCGTTTCAGAGTATTTGAAAGAAAAAATTAGAAGTTTAGGGTCTTCTAATGGGCCTTCTGATGTCTCCAGATGTTCCAAATTAGAATGGTGGTCTTTCAGCTTAGTCCTTTGATTAACCCTGTACAAAGGAGCGTGATAAATAGTAGCGGGTAGAGGCCAGTGGAGCAGTTTAGGCGCATGAGCACTTGCCCAGGCTCTGGTGAGCCCACCATGCTGCGGATGAGCTCCCACTCATGCTTCAAGGTTTCTATTAAATTAAACACTCCATAGAAACTTCACCAGTTCACTCCAGACAGAATTAGTCCCTCTCTTTGTCTTTTGCAGTGCCCTATCTTTGGCCTACCATAACCTAGTGACCCCTGATCCAGGGCAGGAAATACTGTTCAGAAAAATCTATAGACTCTTTTACTACCAGAAACTGACCATATGTGGTTCGAGTTGACCTGAGTGAGGCAGGTCTCTTACATATAGGTTGGCTATCACTGTTTTAATAATCTGAGTTTGATCTATCCAATACTGTAGGCACTGGTCACGAGAGGATATTTAAATGTTAATTCATATGAATTACAATAAAATAAAATATTCAATCAGTTCCTTAGCCTTATTTTCCATTTCAAGTGTTTAATAACCACATGTGGTTAGTAGCTACCATATTACACATTATAAATACAGAACACAGAAAGTTCTAATGGAAAGCATTGCTTTAAGCTACATAAAGCTGATGTCTAAAAAATGATGGCTAATTAAAGGTGATCATGACAGAGGACACCCTCTATGACAGCTTCATGTTAGACTCCAGGAAAAGTTTTTGGGGGCTATTTCTTTAAGGAGTTCCTAAGCATAGCCTGACAACAGACAGTTCAATGACAGTAATTCTCTAGAGACCCAACATGATGTCCAAGGATGTTTAAAGAATCAAGAAGAATAAATGGACTAATTATCTTTCCTTCCCCACAGGCCTCTACAATGTTTTTTCTTGGTCCACCTTTAGGAAGGTATTGAGAAGCAAGAAACTGGAGGCCCAATATCTATCTAACTTGCAAATCGTTTTTGAGCTTGGCAATAAAGGCTAATCTACCATAAAACTCTTGAAGCTTAAGCTTTAGGTCAACACTTGCAAGAGCCCCTTCCAAAGCTCAGCACAGTTTCCTCCTGGGATGAGGAGAGGAAGCAGAAACCCCACTTTGGCATAGAGACAAGCAGCACTGTTCCAGTCCAGGGATGCTGTGTGTGCCCTGGTGGTGGTCTTAAGGACCTACCACATCAACATCTGGACAACCCTCACTGATTACCTGCCCTTGGTTGCACTCATCAGGCTAATTGATCCCATATTTAACCTCAAGGAGAAATATCAACCAGACACTGCATGGCAACCTCCTTGGGGCCAGCCTTCAAGGCTTCATGGCCATATCATGAACCCAGGACAGGCACAGTGGGGGTGGTGAGGACCTGATAGAGCTGGATCAGTGACTAAGAGGCTGCAATAAGGTGCCATGAAATCAAAATCAAAGGGCTAGAACTCTCCAAGTTCTTGCCCCCGGCATGTAGCACCACCTGAGCCAGAAACTGCAGAGGACATGACAGTGTGGCATTACTGATAAGTTATGGAAATGGAAATAATCTTTCCTAAACTACCAATAATAACTTTAAATTTTTGATCAACCATGCTAGAGCAAAGATTGAATTATCCTTCTGTTCTCTCTACAGAAATGATATAAAAACTATAGTCATAAGAAGAGACAATCAAAAATAATCAGCCATAAAATATTAAAAAGGTATTATAAAGGTATTTAAAATAATAATAATAAAGTGTTATTTTTCTGGGATTCATGATATTTGATATATTCGTAAGCTTTTGTTAAGTTTGTAATTTGTTGCAATTTTTTTATTTCAAATAAATATTCACTTACGTTTCTAATTTTGTATTAGTAGTTCTGCATTATTTTTCTAAAACAAGGTATCCATAATTATACAAGCATCAAGCTCCACAAAGCCTGGGCCTTTCTCTGCTTGCCTCCATTACTGCCAACTCTGTACCAGTGAGCCTTGTGTTCCTCATTAGGAAAACAGCATAAGCAATTGTTCTTCATTTTCACAAGACTATACAAAAAGATTAAATAATATAATATGCATAAAAATATGTTGTATGCACTGTGACAGAAATATGAATGGTTATGATTATTGTTAACATTTTGAGGACTTACTGCAAAGGGTGAGATATAAGGAATGGCATTAAGGAAGAAGAAAGATGGATTTTCACCCCTTCATCAGTGAATATAATCTATACACCATGACTTCTCACTTAACCATAGTTGTGCTACTATGGCAAATCATCTAAATTCTTCAAAACTTTAATTTTTCATGCTTAAAATAGAGATAACACCACTTACCTTAGGTAATTTGTGATACTAAGTTCTTGATTGTAGTCTGGTGGTTGGGAGGCTTAATTAAGTAACCAGTAACTCAGCAGTATCAACTTGCTTTGAAGGGAACATGGCCGGACTGGAAAGTACCTGACACACAACCACACAGGACAGGCTGACCCTCCAGGATGAAATCTTGAAGGGATGCTTCAGCCAATCATGAGTTTATTTAGTTTATTAAGAACAAGTGACAGGCATGGGGAATCTTGGAAAAGATGCTCTAATAGATAGGTCCAACTCTTCCCCAGGGGAGTGAATAAAGATGAAAAGCTAAGAGACAAGAATTTGGCCACAATGAAGCCAGAATAAAACTGTTCAAAAAATAACAATGCTTATGGATATCTTGCAAATTCTTGCTGGGAGTTCTCTTCTCAGTCCATCCCAGCAGAGATGGTGAAAGATCAGTAGTTCAGTAGGGGCTATACCAAGTCAATAAGGATACTTGGGAGACACAATGAAAAAAGAGTCACTTTTTCTTGCTGTCACCTGGGAAGAAGATAAATATGAATAATATGAAGACTATGGCCCTTTGGAGAGCACTCTTGTACTCTGTCATTGCCTCCTATAAGTGCTTAGTCAACAATCCAACATAATTTTAGGTTTGCTGGGAAAGGTGGGTTTGGCTGTGTTAGGAATGGAATTTACAATTTTGAAGGTGAAATCTTGTTTGTTCATGGGTTCTGCTTCCCAGCCTTGGAGCCAAGACTCGTATACAACTTTTGAGGACAAAACTTTGTTTAATTCATCTCTATATACCCAACATTGAGAATAGTTACTGAAATATAGCAGGAGCTCAATAAGTAAGTACCTTTTAATGAGACAAGAAAGGATAAAATGCTAAAATATTGAGGCAGGAGAATTGCTTGAATCCAGGGGGTGGATGTTGCAGTGAGCCGAGATCATGCTACTTCACTCCAGCCTGGATGAAAGAGTAAAACTTTGTCTCCAAAAGAAAAAAAAAGAAAGAAAGAAAGAAAAAGCATTTGAGAAAAATTCAACTTTTTTTTCATAATAAAAGCTCTCAACGAATTAGGTATACAAGCCATGTATCTCTATATAACAAAGGCCATGTATAACAAGCCCATAGCTAACATCATACTCAATGATGAAAAGCTGAAAGCTTTGCCTCTAAGATCGGGAATAAGACAAGGATGCCTACTCTCACCGCTTCTATTAAACAAAATACTTGAAATCCTATCCAGAACAATTAGGCAAGAAAAAGAAATAAAAGTCATCCAAGTATGAAAGCAGAAGGAAACAGAGACAATAGGAAAATTGTCTCGGTTTACAGATAGCATCTTATGTATACAAAACTCTAAAGACTCAATAACAAAAATAACTGTTAGAATTAATAAATTCAATAAAAGTGCAGGATAAAATAATCAATATACAAAAATTAGTTGAATTTCTCTACACTAACTACAAACTATCCATAAAAGAAATCAAGAAAAATAATCCCATTTACAATAGCATCAAAAAGAATAAAATAGGAGTAAATATAACCAAAGAGGTGAAGGATCTGTATGCTGAAAACTATAGAATATTGATAAAAGAAATTATAGATGACACACAAAAAATGAAAAGATATCCCATGTTCATGAGTTGGAGAAATTAATATTGTTAAAATGTTCATAATGCTTAAATTACTCCATAGATTCAATGCAATCTCTATCAAAATTCCAAAGATATTTTTCACAGAAATAGAAAAAACAATCCTAAAATTCATGTGAGCCACAAAAGACACTGAATAGCTAAAGAAATTCTGAGCAAAAAGAACAAAGCTGGAAGCATCACACGTCATGATTTTAAACTATATTGCAAACTACAGTAATCCAAACAGTATGGTACTAGCATAAAAACAGACACATATGGCAACGAAACAGAATAGAGAGCCCAGAATTAAACCTTTGCATGTACCGTCAACTAACTTCCAACAAAGGCACCAAGAATATACAATGGGGAAAGGATAATCTCTTCATTAAATGATGTTAGGAAAACTTACGCCATACACAAAAATCAATTCAAAATGGACTAAAGACTTAAACATAAGACCTGAAACTGTAAAACTCTTAGAAGAAAACATAGGGACAAAGTTCCATTGGTCTGGACGATGATTTTTTTTTATTTGAAACCAAAAGCACAAGAAACAAAAACACAAATAAACAAGGGAGACTACATTTTCTGCACAGCAAAGGAAACAATCAACAAAATGAAAATGCAACCTATGGAATGGAGAAAATCTTTGTAAAAAATACATTTGATAACAGTTAATATGCAAAATATATAAAGAACTCCTACAACTCAATAACAAAAAATAAAAAATAAAAAAATAGTAAAAGTCCCCAAACAGACATTTTTTCAAAGACATACAAATGGCCAACAAGTCTATGAAAAGATGTTCAACATCATTAATCATTATGAAAATGCAAATCAAAACCACATGAACTATCACATCACACCTGCCAGGTGCCTATTATCAAAACAAAAGATAAGTGTTGGCAAGGATATGGAGAAAAGGAAACCCTTGCACACCATTAGTGGGAATTCAAAATGGTGCAGCCACCATGCAAAACAGAGTGAATGTTCCTTTTAAAATTAAAAATTGAACTACCATATGATCCACTAATCCCACTTTTGAATATTTATTCAAAATTACTGAACTCAGGATCTCAAAGAGATATTAACACTTAGCACTTCTATGTTCATTGCAGCACTAGTCATAACAGCCAAGATGTGAAAACAATCTTATGTACGTTGACAGATGAAGACATTTTTTTGAAATGTAGTATATGCATACAATGGAATACTATTCAGCCTTTTAAAAAAAGGAAATTCTGCAATATGTCACAACATAGATGAACCTTGAGGACATTATGCTAAGTGAAAAAAGCCAGTCACAGGAAGATAAATACTTCACGACTCCACTTATATGAAGTATCTAAAATAGTCAAATTTATAGAATCAATAGTGGAACAGTGGTTGCCAGGGCCTGGGTGGAGGTGAAATGGATAATTAGTAATCAACAGGCATAAAGTTTCAGTCAAGCAAAAGAAATATAAGCTCTAGGGATCTAGTATATAACACTGTACCTATAGTCAACAAAAATTTATCATACACTTAAAAATATGTTAAAACAGTAGACTTCATGTTAAGTGCTTTTACCACAATAAAATAAAATTTGAAAAAAGAAAGAATAGGGGCTGGGCACAGTGGCTCACACCTGTAATCCCAGCATTTTGGGAGGCCAAGGCAGGCAGATCATGAGGTCAGGGGTTTGAGACCAGCCTGGCCAACATGGTGAAACCCCATCTCTACTAAAAATACAAAAATTAGCCAGACATAGTGGTGCACGCCTGTAATCCCAGCTACTCAGGAGGCCGAGGCAGGATAATTGCTTGAACCCAGCGGGCAGAGGTTGCAGTCAGCCAAGATCACGCCACTGCACTCCAGCCTGGATGACAGAGCGAGACTCCATTTCAAAAAAAGAAGAAGAAGAAGGAATAGGAAGTCATTAAACAAGTTTACTAAGCAGAAACAATCTCCTAAAACAGAAAACACCAAGTCCACATGATTTTCAGAAAAGTTCAATCAAATCTTCAAGGAATAAACCATTTCAATCTTATATGAAATCATCCAGAGACTAGAAATGACTATTCCTGAATTCAGTCTTTGAGGCCATATAGTCTTAGTGCTCAAACCAAATAAGGAGAGCATGAGAAATGAAAATTACTGGCCAATCTAACTCACAAACGTAGACAGAAAAATCTTATACAGCATATTAGCAAACTAAATTCAGTAGTGTATAAAAAGATTATTTAGCATAAGCAACTTTATCCCAGAAATGCAAGAGTAAAAATGAGAAAAATCTATGAATACAATTCACCGTATAACAATTTAAAAGCCATGTGATTATCCCAACAGATGCAAAAAATAGTTTTATAAAATTCAAATTTTGACAGATTACATTTTTAACACACTGGGAATATAAGGGAATATCCTTAACAAGATAAAGTGTAGGCATTTTTTTTAAATAAAACCTACAGTATACATCATTCTTAAAGGTGAAACTATTAGAAGCAGTCCCTTAAAATCTGCAAAAAAAAGACAGGGATGACCACTACACTGCTTCTATTCCACAATGTACTAAAGATTCTAGCCAGAGTGATGTTAAAAAATAGAAATTTAAAGCATTCATAATTGGAATAGAAGGCACAAAACCATCATTACTCACAGATGGTAACTGCCTATTTTTGTAGAAGGCAAAGAGAACCACATACAAATTATTTAGAAATAACAACAGAATATAGGAAGGTGACTGGATATAAGATTAATATATAAAATGAATTACATTTTTGTACACCAGAAAAACATAGAAAGAAATATAATGTTTAAAGATACCATTTAACATGGCTAATTACAGGCAGCTGCGGTCACAGCACTGCTGAGGAAAGAGAGCAGCAAAGTGAATTCACCACCTTCAACTGAAGTATCCAGGTTCTCACATTGGAACTGACTAAGCAATCAGCTCAACCCATGGAGAGCGAAGAAAAGCAGGGTGGGGTGAGGGCCCACCTGGAGCAACATGGAGCCGAAGGAACCCCCATCCCCAAACAAGGGAGGCAGTGAGCGATTGTGCGACCCTGCCTGGGAAACCACACTTCTCACACAGATCTTTGCAACCTGCAGATGACGAGATCCCCTCATGAGCCTACATGAGCAGCGCCTTGGATTCAATACACAGAGCTGTGTGGAGTCTCAGCAGAGCAGAACTCCAGCACACACAGAGACCCAGGAGTTTTACATACTCTGGCCTCGGGATCCCCAACAAGGGGGCAGATCCATCTGTATATTCCCCTAGGAAGGTGGCTGAATCCAGGGAGCCAAGCGGCATCATTCTGCAGGCCCCACTTCCACAGCATCTCACAAGTTGGGACCTGCTGGCTTGGAGTTCCAGCCACAGTGGCAGTAGGCGGAGTCTGCCTGAGACTGGGGGAGTTTCCAGGACCTGGGGGGAGGGGTGGCTGCCATTTCTGCAGTTTGGTCAACTAGTATTTCAGCCTGCCAGCTCTGGACAGTCCAGGCAGTCTGGACTAGTCCCCTTCTATGCAGCACACCTGCTTTGCCAGATCGTGACAGACTGCTTCTTTAAGCAGGATCCTGATCCATTCCTCCTCACTGGGTGGGGCCTCCCTGCTGGGAGCCCTCAGTCACCCCAGCCAGGCTTATATGGACAGAATTCCAATCTCTCCCTGGGATGGAGCTCCTATGGGGAGAGGTGGCCACCATCTCTGCAGTTGAGTTGACTCAGCTGTTCCAGCCTGCCAGCTCTGGAGAGACTAGGTGGTCCAGACAAGGAAGGGTCCCCACCAACACAGCACACCCGCTCTACCAAAAAGCAGCCAGACTGATTCTGTAAGCAGGTCCCTGATCCCATTCCTCCTGACTGGGTGAGACTTCCCAACAGGGGTCTCCAGACACCTCCTACAGGAGCATTCAGGCCAGCAACAGGTCAGTACCCCCTGGGATGGAGCTTCCAGAAGAGAAGCAGGCTTTGCTGTTTTGCAGCCTTCACTGGTGATACCTAGAGTTACAGGAAAAGCCAAGGCAACTAAGGTCTGCAGTGGACCCCTAGAAAGCCACAGCAGCCCTACAGGTGCTAACAGTCAGTGGCCTGTTAAAAGAAAAACAAACAAACAGAAAACAACAACAACAAAAACCCCACCCAAAAACCCCACTCAAAGGTCAGCAACCACAGAAAATCTAAGGTAGATAAGCCCACAAATAAGAGAAAAAAAATCAATGCAAAAATGCTGAAAACTCAAAAAGCAAGAATGCCTCTTCTGCTCCAAATGACCACAACACCTTTCCAGCAAGTGCACAGAACTGGGCTGAGGCTGAGATGACAGATGAGAAGAAGCTTCAGAAGGTGGGTAATAATGAACTTTGCTGAGCTAAAGAAGTATGTTGTAACCCAATGCAAAGAAGCTAGGAATCATGATAAAACAACACAGGAGCTGACAACCAGAGCAGCCAGTTTAGAGAGGAACATAACTGACCTGAAGCAGCTATAAAATACAACACAAGAACTTCACAATGCAATCACAAGTATACATAGCAGAATAGACCAAGCAGAGGAAAGGATCTCAGAGCCTGAAGACTATCTATCTGAAATAATAGAGGCAGACAAGAATAGAGAAAAAAGAATGAAAAGCAATAAATAAAAACTGAGAAATATGAGATTATATAAAAAGACTGAACCGGCCAGGCACGGTGGCTCACACCTGTAATCCTAGGACTTTGAGAGACTGAGGCGGGTGGATTGCCTGAGGTCAGGAGTTCAAGACCAGCCTGGTCAACATGGCGAAACCCCATCTCTACTAAAAATGCAAAAATTAGCTGGGCATGGTGGCAGGTGCTTGTAATCCCAGCTACTCAGGAGGCAGAGGCAGGAGAATCGCTTGAACCCAGGGGGCAGAGATTGCAGTGAGCTGAGATTGCGCCACTTCACTCCAGCCTGGGTGTAAGAATGAAACTCTGTCTTGGAAAAAAAAAAAAACTGAACCTACAACTGATTGGGATACCTGAAAGAGATGGACAGAATGGAATCAAGTTGGAAAACATACTTCAGGATATCATCCAGGAGAACTCCCCAACCTAGCAAGACAGGCCAACATTCAAATTCAGGAAATGCAGAGAGCCCCACTAAGATACCCCATGAGAAGATCAACCCCAAGAAACATAATTATCAGATTCTCCAAGGTCAAAATGAAAGAAAAATGTTAAGGGCAGCCAGAGAGAAAGGCCAGGTCACCTTCAAAGGGAAGTCCATCAGACTAACAGTGAACCTTTCAGCAGAAACCCTACAAGCCAGAAGAGATTGGGGGCCAATATTCAACATTCTTAAAGAAAAAAATTTCCAACCCAGAATTCCATATCTTGCCAAACTAAGCTTCATAAGCAAAGGAGAAATAAGATTCTTTTCAGACAAGCAAATGCTGAGAGAATTCATCACCACCAGGCCTGTCTTGCAAGAGCACCTTGCAAGGAAGGAAGGAAGCACTAAATATAGAAAGGAAAAACCATTACCAGCCACTACAAAAACACACTGAAGTACACAGACCACTGACGGTATGAAGCAACCATATAAACAAGTCTGCAAAATAACCAGCTAGCATCATGATGACAGGATCAAATTCACACATAATGCTAACCTTAAATGTGAATGGCTAAATGCCCCCAATTAAAAAACACAGAGTGGCAAGCTGGATAAAGAGCCAAGACCCATCAGTATGCTGTCTCATAAGCAAAGATGCACATGGGTTCAAAATAAAGGGAGGGAGGAAAATTTACCAAACAATTGGAAAACAGAAAAAAGCAGGGGTTGCAATCCTAGTTTCTGAGAATACAGACTTTAAACCAACAAAGACTTTAAAAAGATAAAAAAGGGCACTATATAATGGTAAACAGTTCAATTCAACAAGAAGAGCTAACTATCCTAAATATATATGCACCCAATACAGGACCACCCAGATTCATAAAGCAAGTTCTTAGAGACCTACGAAGAGACTTAGACTCCCACACAATAATAGTGGGAGACTTTAACCCCCCACTGACAATATTAGACAGATTATCGAGACAGAAAATTAATAAAGATATTCAGGACTTGAACTCAGCTCTGAATCAAGCAGACCTGATAGATATCTACAGAACATTCCACTAAAAAACAACAGAATATGCGTTCTTCTCATCACCACATGGCACTTACTCCAAAATTGATTACATAATCAAAAGTAAAACAATCCTCAACAAAGGCAAAAGAATTGAAATCACAACAGTCTCTCAGACCACAGCACAATCAAATTAGGATTCAAGATTAAGAAATTCACTCAAAACAACACAACTACATGGAAATTGAACAAGCTGCTCCTGAATGACTCCTAGGTAAATGATAAGATTAAGGCAGCAATCAAGAAATTCTTTGAAACTAATGAGAACCAAGAGACAACATACCAGAATCTCTAGGATCCAGCTAAAGCAGTATTGAGAGGGAAATTTATAGCACTAAATGCCCACCTCAAAAACCTAGAAAGATCTCAAGTTAACAATCTAACATTACAACTAAAAGAAGCAGAGAACCAAAAGCAAACAAACCCCAAAACTAGAAGAAAACAAGAAATAACCAAAATCAGAGCTGAACCGAAGGAGACAGAGATACAGAAAAACCCTTCAAAAAATGAACAAGTCCAGGAGCTGATTTTTGAAAAAAAAATCAATAAAACTGATAGACTGCAAGATAGACTAATAAAGAAGAAAAAAGAGAAGAATCAAATAAACACAATTAGAAATGATAAGGGAGACATCACCACTGATCCCACAGAAATACAAACTACCATTTGAGAATACTATAAACATCTCTATGCACATAAAATAGAAAATCCAGAAGAAACTGATAAATTCCTGGACACATACACCCTCCCAAGACTGAACCACGAAGAAATCGAAACACTGAATAGACCAATAACGAGTTCTGAAACTGAGACAGTAATAAACAGCCTATCAACAACAACAACAACAAAAGCCCAGGACCAGATGGATTCACAGCTGAATTCTTCCAGGGGCACAAAGAAAAGCTGATACCAGCCAGGCATGGTGGCTCACATCTGTAATCCCAACAATTACACATCTGTAATACCAGCCAGGCACGGTGGCTCACATCTGTAATCTGTAATCAGAGGCTGAGGCAGGTCTCTACTAAAAACACAAGAACTAGCTATGCATGGTGATGCATACCTGTAATCCCAGATACTCGGAGGGGCTGAGACAGGAGAATCGCTTGAACCTGGGAGGCGGAGGTTGCAGTGAGCCAAAATCACACCACTGCATTCCAGCCTGGGTGACAGAGTGAGACTCCATCTCAAAAAAAAAGGGAAAAGAAAAGAAAAAAAGAAAAGCTGGTACCATTTCTACAGAAACTATTCCAAAAAACTGAAAAGGAGGGACTCCTCCCTAACTCATTTTATGCGGCCAGCATCATCCTGATACCAAAACCTGGCAGAGATACAACAAAAAAAGAAAACTTCAGACCAATACCCCTGATGAACATTGATGCAAAAGTCCTCAATAAAATACTGGCAAACCAAATCCAGCAGCACATCAAAAAGCTTATCCACCATGATCAAGTTGGCTTCATCCCCAGGATGCAACATTAGTTCAACATATGCAAATCAATAAATCTGATTCATCACATAAACACAGCTAAAGACAAAAACCACATGATTATCTCAATAAACACAGAAAAGGCCTTCAATAAAATTCAACATCCCTTCATGTTAAAAATGCTCAATGAACTAGATATTGAAGGAAAATACCTCAAAATAATAAGAGCCATATATGACAAACCCACAGCCAATATCATACTGAATGGGCAAAAGCTGGAAGCATTCCCCCTTGAAAACCAGCACAAGAAAAGGATACCCTCTCTCATCACTCCTTATTCAATATAGTATTGGAAGTTCTGGCCAGGACAATCAGGCAAGAGAAAGAAATAAAGCAATTCAAACAGGAAGAGAGGAAGTCAAATCATCTTTGTTTGCAGATGACATAATCCTAGATGTAGAAAACCCCATCGTCTTAGCCCAAAAGCGTCTTAAACTGATAAGCAACTTTAGCAAACTCTCAGGATACAAAATCTGAGTGCAAAAATTGCTAGCATTCCTATATACCAAAAACAGGCAAGCAGAGAGCCAAATCATAAATGAACTCCCATTCACAATTGCCACAAAAAGAATAAAATACCTAGGAATACAGCTAACAAGTGAAGAGCTTCTTCAAGGAGAACTACAAACCACTGCTCAAGGAAATCACAGAGGACACAAAAAAATGGAAAAACATTCCACGCTCATGGATAGGAAGAATCAATGTTGTGAAAATGGCCATACTACCCAAAGTAATTTATAGATTCAATGCTATTCCCATTAAACTACCATTGACATTCTTGACAGAATTAGAAAAATCTATTTTAAAATTCATATGGAACCAAAAAAAGAGCCTGAACAGCCAAGACAATCCTAAGCAAAAAGAACAAAGCCAGAGGCATCATGCTATCCAACTTCAAACTATACTACAATGCTACAATAACCAAAGCAGCATGGTACTGGTACAAGAACAGACACATAGAAAAATGGAACTGAATAGAGGGAACTAAGAAATAAGACTGCACATCTACAACCATCTGATCTTCAGCAAACCTGACAAAAACAAGCAATGAGAAAAGGATTCCCTATTTAACAAATGGTGCTGAAAAAAGTGGCTAGCCACATGCAGAAAATTGAAACTGGACTCCTTCCTTATACCACATACAAGAATTAACTCAAGATGGATTAAAGACTTAAATGTAAAACCCAAAACTACAAAACCCCTAGAAGAAAATCTAGGCAATACCATTCACGACGTAGGCATGGGCAAAGATTTCATGATGAAAACACCAAAGCAACTGCAACAAAAGCAAAAATTGACAAATGGGATCTAATTAAACTAAAGAGCTTCTGCACAGCAAAAGAAACTATCATCAGAGTGAACAGACAACCTACAGAAATGGAGTATATTTTTGCAATCTATCCATCTGACAAAGTTCTAGTATCCAGAGTCTACAAGAAACTAAAACAAATTTATAAGAAAAAAAACAAACAATCCCATTAAAAAGTGGGCAAAGGACATGAACAGGCACTTCTCAAAAGAAGACATACATGTGGCCAACAAACATATGAAACAAGGCTCAACATCACTGATCATTAGAGAAACGAAAATCAAAACCACAATGAGATACCATCTCATACCAGTCAGAATGGTGATTATTAAAAAGTAAAAAAAAAAAAAAAACACAGATGCTGGAGAGGTTGCAGAGAAAAAGGAACACTTTTACACTGTTAGTGGGCGTGTAAATTAGTTCAACCATTGTGGAAAACAGTGTGGAGATTCCTCAAAGATCTAGAGGCAGAAATACCATCTGACCCAATAATCCCATTACTGGGTATATACCCAAAGGAACATAAATCATTTTATTATAAAGACACATGCATGCATATGCTCATTGCAGCACTATTCACAATAGCAAAGACATGGAATCAATCCAAATGCCCATCAATGATAGACTGGATAAAGAAAATGTGATATTGAAATATATATATATATACACACACACACCATGGAATTCTATGCAGCCATAAAAAGAAATGAGATCATGTCCTTTGCAGGGATATGGATGGAGCTCGAAGCAGTTATCTTCAGCAAACTAACACAGGAGCAGAAAACCAAACACTGCATGTTCTCACTTACAAGTGGTAGCTGAATGATGAGAATACATGGACACATATGGGGAACAACACACATTGGAGCATATCATGGGAGTGGTAGGGAGAGGGAGAACATCAAGAAGGATACCTGGTGAATGCTGAGCTTAATACCTAGGTGTAGGGATGATCTGTGCAGCAAATCACCATGGCACACATGGTTTATGTGTGTAACAAACCTGCACATCCTGCACATGTACCGCTGAACTTAAAAGTTGAAGACTTTTTTAAAAGATAGCATTTACAATAATATTAAAAATATAAATAAGATTGTAACACCTGCATGAGAAATGTCATAAACCTTTCTTTAAAATATTAATGAAGGTCAAAATAGATGGAAATATATCTATCAAAGACAATATTATAAGGATATCATTCTTTTCCAATTGATTTGTAGATCCAATGCAATTCAGATGAATATCCAAAATAGGTCTTTTGTTTTTATTTTTTTTTTGGTCAGAGTCTTGCTCTGTCACCCAGGCTGGAGTGCAATGGCACAGTCTCAGCTCACTACAACCTCTGCCTCCCAGTTCAAGCAATTCTCATGCCGCAGCCTCCCAAGTAGCTGGGATTACAGGAACTCACCACCATAACCAGCTAATTTTTGTATTTTTAGTAGAGACGGGGTTTTGCCATGTTGACCAGGCTGGTCTCCAACTCCTGACCTCATGGGATTCACCCACCTCAGCCTCCCAAAGTGCTGGGATTACAGGCATGAGCCACCACGCCTGGCCCGAAACAGGTCTTTTGAATAACTTGATAAACTGACTAAAATTTATATGAAAATACAAAATCCTAAGATAAACAAAGTTCAAGAGATTAAGTGTGGCTTTGGAGTGGGGGTATACAGTGGAGTGAAATAAAGGGCTCAGAAGCAATCCCAAGTAATTAAGCAAAATTATTTTGCAGTTAAATAGAAGAGGAACTCATTAATAAATAGGTCTGGGACCACTGAAAAATGAAAAACGATCCTTATGATATACCTTACCAAAAAATCAACATCAGGTGGTTTTAGGGTGTAAAGGTAAGCCAAAATTTCAAAACTTTTAGGAGAAAACAGATCCAAGATGTCCTCATGTTCCTAGATAACATAGTGTAGTGTGACTAAGAACAAAAACTCTGAAGCCAAGTTCAAATCTTGTCTCTACCACAAAATAAATGAGTGACCTTGTACATGTAACCTAATCTCTGTCTCCATTTCATCCTTAAATGATGGTAATAACTGTACTTACTTCATAGGGTGTATATGATGATAAAGTATATAAAAATTACTTAAAAATAGCACCTGGAATTAAGTAGTACTCTAGGTTATAACTAACCCTGTTACTATTATTATAGTGCTATTGCACTCTTTCTCTTGTGCCATGATTAGTTTCTTCTGTGCATAAAAGGTCAAAAAGAGAAAGGAAGAAATCCCTTTTTAATTCCTCGCTCTGATGATTCTACCCTTCATGATTAAATATATGCAGAAGCTCTGATCCTTAAGTTTCTATTGCTTCTAGATGAACATGGGACTCACTATCAAGGGTCTAATCAGTTTGGGGCCTTCAGCTTCATGGCTGGGTACCCAAGCACTCACTGTTCAACTCAACACCTAGTAATGTCCAGTCCTGGCCCTTGGGGTAGGTGAGCTCAACCGTCTCAAGTATCAAGCCCAAAATATAACATCAGGTGATACCACAACTATCCTGCCTGCTGCTTGCTGCACCATGAAGTCTGCCAAGCTGGGATTTCTTCTAAGATTCTTCATCTTCTGCTCATTGAATACCCTGTTATTGGGTGGTGTTAATAAAATTGCGGAGAAGATATGTGGAGACCTCAAAGGTATGAAGCTAAGGCAGAAAATAAATCCAAAGGTCAATTATGAATGAGAGAGAAGGTATTGGGAGAAAAGTGTGTTATCTAGGTAGTCCAGGAAGGTCTTCCTTTCATGACAATACCCATAGACACTTAGTCCCTTGACTCGGGGCATTACTTACACTAGGGGTCCTTTGGATGTTTGATGAGAAAAAACAGAAATGACACAAAGTCTTTTCCAGATGGAGACCTCTTTTATAGGAGGTCCAAAGGACTGGAAGTATTTTGAATCAGAGGTTGTGTGACAAATTTCAAAGATCCCAGACCATTGACGAGTATGTATTGGGATGAGAGAGAAAGGGGGTTGGAGACAGAGCAAATTAAGACATTTTCAGTATCTGGGCTATGGACATATACAGAACTCTTGGACAGATGATTCCTGTTTAGAGGAGCTCACAATGTAAATGGGAGAGGCAATGAGACTTTCTTCCATAGATAGTGTGTGAAGGCTCAGCGCTTCCAGGGGACGAGAAAGTAGCACAGTTTATACCATAAGTCAGACACTCCAAGTTCTGGACCTGTTCACTTAGCAGATATGTGCCCTTGGACAAGTCACTCAACCACTTATTATTCTCTTAGTCTCAGTTTCCCCATGTGTAAAATGAAGATCAGAAAAGTGCCTGCTGCAGAGGGTGTTTGTGAGTATGAAATAAGATTATGCACATAACTTTACCAGAGAGTAAATTCCAGGCTGGCTGCTTGAGTAAGGTGGATTGTCAATACAACCATGATTGTGGCTGTTCCAACCACTTACTACCCAACTCTTAACAATAAAAACAGAGGGTTTGCCTCTGAGAAGGCAAGAAAGGAGAAGATGACGGGGTATGAGGATGAAAGAGCATCACCCCAAGGTTATGCATTTTAGCATTTTAGTATGCATCCTGCTTTAAGGATAGCAGCAGGCATGGTTACTTAAATTTTGAAGTATAGGTAGTATAGTGAATGTATGAAAACTGGGGAGGAGGCACTCTGAATTGCATGTCCTATGTGGGCAATTAAAAGGAAAGGAAGATGATGTGGGGAAGCAGGAGGATACTGTACTTTAATAAACTGTAAGATAGGAAATGTAGGGAAGCTCATCGCCCTGCACAAGCTAGTGGTGGAACCTCCTTTTTCACTGATCACTACTTCTCCTTCTCCAATACACTGCTCACGACAACAACCTGGAATTTTAACCAATTTGCATTGTGCAAAGGCAACATTTCCAAGCAACTCTAACTCCAAGAGAAAACCACATCTTTCAGAGTCCTTGAATATGAGAATAGTTCCAGGCTAAACGTAGGAATTTTTAAGGGCCCATAAAGACAAGTTCTCCTGCTGAGTCCTTACCAATTCCCACTAACTCAATGGGAACCTCTCATGCAGATCCCTGCAAATTGGACATGAATTTTGGAAGCTGCTATGAAGTTCACTTTAGATATTTCTACAACAGAACCTCCAAAAGATGTGAAACTTTTGTCTTCTCCGGCTGTAATGGCAACCTTAACAACTTCAAGCTTAAAATAGAACGTGAAGTAGCCTGTGTTGCAAAATACAAACCACCGTAAGGAATCTAATCCTGTCCTTGGTCCTTGGGGGTAGTAAAAGAAGAGGTTTTGACATCCTAAGATAGAGAAAATTGATCAGGGGCTAACCTTGCTTGGAGTGGGAAGAGGGAGGATTGCTCAAATAAGAAGTTTTAACAGTTGGGTTGGCCGGGCGCAGTGGCTCATGCCTGTAATCCCAGCACTTTGGGAGGCTGAGGTGGGTGTATCACCTGAGGTCAGGAGTTCAAGACCAGCCTGACCAACATGGAGAAACCCCATCTTTACTAAAAATACAAAATTAGCCAGGCATAGTGTCGCATGCCTGTAATCCCAGCTACTCGGGAGGCTGAGGCAGGAGAATCACTTGAACCCGGGAGGGTTCAAGAGGTTCAGAGGGTTCAGAGGTTGCAGCGAGCCGAGATCGCGCCATCCATTGCACTCCAGCCTGGGCAATAAGAGCAAAACTCCATCTAAAAAAAAAAAAAAAAAAACCACATTTGGGTGGGATGTCAGGATCATTTGCTCATTTTGCAGTTAGGAAATCAAATGCCCAGAGAGAAAATAATAGCCACCATCTATTGGACAATTACTGTGTGTCAGGCACTGCACTAAGCAATTAACATATATTGATATAATTTAAAATTATATCAAGGTAGGGCCAGGCGTGGTGGCTCACGCCTGTAATCCCAGTACTTTGAGAGGCCGAGGTGGGCGGATCACAAGGTCAGGAGATCGAGACCATCCTGGCTAACACAGTGAAACCCCGTCTCTACCAAATATACAAAAAATTTGCCAGGTGTGGTGGCAGGCGCCTGTAGTCCCAGCTACTCGGAAGGCTGAGGCAGGAGAATGGTGTGAACCCGGGAGGCGGAGCTTGCAGTGAGCCAAGATCATGCCACTGCACTCCAGCCTGGGAGACAAAGTGAGACTCCATCTCAAAAAAAAAAAAAAAATATATATATATATATATATATATCTCAATAGATATATATCATTATTTTTATGTGACAGATGAAGAAACCAAGTACAGTACAAGTAACCAAGCATCTCGAGGTCACATTATTAAATGGCACAGCAGGGTTTCTAACCAGAGCTGACAGTCACAATGGTCTTGACAATCTTACATGGACAAGGTCACCCAAACCAAATTCTTGCACTCTCATACCTTTGAACTCTTCATAGCAACTTGCTGCTTTATACAATTAAGCTCCCAGCCCATGCTTGACTATTTCCCAATCATTGGAAATAGAAGGTCAATGGTGCCTAACAGGGCTGTGGTTTGGCTGATTCCCAGGAGAACTGGCTGGAGAGTGGCCTTGGGAGTAACTAGAAAGCAGAAATGTTGTTTTGTTTATTTTATATTCCTAGTGGATCTTTTCAGTACCTGGCACATACTAAGCAATGATTAAGTGTTAAGTGAATGAAAAAGTGAAAGATTAATCAATAAAATAAGGGAAACATTGAGATAGAAGGCATCCTCTGTGCTTTCCCTAGGATAAAAAATGACCTGCATTAATCCAGGGAGACCTTCAAAAACCTGTAACACCGATTTGGGTTTTTCTTTCCTTTGCTTAAACGGGAGGTGAGAGGATGTGAACTCATGAAGTTGTCTGCTGCACCATCCGAAATAAAGACACAAGAAAATTCAGACTGATTTTGAAATCTTTGTAATATTTCCATAATACTTTAAGCTTCCATCTGTTTGCTATTTTCCTGACCCTAGTTTTGTCTTTCCTGGAAATTAACTGTATGATCATTAGAATGAAAGAGTCTTTCTGTCAGCCCTGGCTCTCTTAATTTCTCTCCACTTGTCTTATCTGGATTTGCAGAGCTGAAATGTCAGCTGGTCCCATCCATTGACTTCCCCCTCACTCCTGAGCCATCCCTTACATATGCACACTTAGCTTCATTTATCCTAAACTGCTAAACTGTTTCAGGTTTGACAAGTCTGTACAGGTTTGCATCACCTCCCCTGTCAAATTGAACTGGTTAGTGGAACCAAAGTCCCAAACCTATACTCCCTTTTGATCTTGAAATCAAACCTAGCAGCGAACTGCACACTTATGTGAAATGTCCCTGCACTCATAACAAATTTTTCTTTGTCGTGTTTCCTGATTCAAGTCCCTCAATTAGTTTAATTACCTCCCAACCTGGTCCCTGTTTAGGAGTAATTATATGGACCTCTGTCATTGCTATTTGACTTGATTATAGTCAGTCCTTCTGGAAAAGAATCCTCAACTTCAGTCCAGTGACTGTGTTTCAGCTACCAAAAAATGATTATCCAAACACAGGTTCCCAAATCTTCTGCATATAATGCTACAAGGTTTGGCATGGCCATGATCAGCCTAGCTGTAAGATTTACAAGTTGACCACTTCACCTCTGAATTTTTTCAGGCATCCAAACTGAACCTGCACTGAAGTAGGAAAACCTATCCTGGCACCTGTTATTACCCTCTGCATATCTACCATGTCCATCTTATAGACAAAGCCAATCCCTCACCTGTGAATCACAACCTGGAACAGTGGTAGCTAGGGCCAACATTGTAAACCAGTGAGACCATAACTAGACACACAAGCCTGATCTCTGCTCCATCTTAAGACTAGGAAGATCAATGCCCTAAATTAAGATGCTTTTCTGCAAAAATTCTGGTAACTACAAGATCATACCCTCAACCAGACAGGGTTTATTCTGAGCAGGTAAAGTGCTAATAACCCAGTTGATTCTGGCATATTTCATCTTCAATGAAGATCCTAAAATTATAGATCATTCTTGAGCCCAGCCAGCTGCAAGACCCTAAAATAATAGAGATGAGACTAATCTAATTAGTCCACATACACAGAAGTTCTGAGATTTTCCTGTTATGAATCATGAAACTGGGTGTCCCAGAAGCAGATAGTCTTTCAGGGACAAGATAGTATATTTCGGGAGCCTGTTTGCTTCCTACTTCAGCCAACTCCTTGAAAAGTCAGAGAAGTAAAAAAGGGGTGTACAGATATGAATAAAGTCAAGACTAAGAATCCTCTGAGGAAAGAAGGCAATTGTATCCTGGTGAGAAAAGGAAATAGATGCCCAGGACAGATTGTTGAGCATCAAAAGTGAGATAATGAGTTGAGTAAGAGCTTTTGAGGCTTTCGAGTTGTGTTATTCTCCCCACCACAAAGATCTGGATCAGTCATTGCCTGCTCTCTTGCCAAATCACTAACAGCCACAAAATACCAGATAACATAGTGGTCGTTCCAGAGTCCGGCTAGAGAAGTATAAAAGCATAAAAGAAGTGAGAAGCATAAAAACAGGTGCAACTGAGCTAGCCAGACACAGAGTTTACTGTTTTCTCTTCCTCCTATATACAGTAAGGTTTATGTGACTAAAACTAAGAGGAAGAAAGGTTCCTAGAAAATACATCTAGGACAGAAGTGTAGATATTTTCTCTGGTTGGAGGTGGGGGGAGGAAGATAGAGCAATAATGTTATTTAGGAAGAAGCAAATGGAGTAAGGAAGCCCAGGTTGTATCACTGTAAAGTCTCTTCTCTGGAATCATCTACCACCACCACAACCACCCTTGAATCCACCAAGAGCAGCACAAGTTAAAAGAGCTGGGCTTTGGGGAGCTAAGCTATTAAAGTGCAAAGGCATAAGAAGAAGGCTGGGCTCAGTGGTTCTAGCCTGGATTCCTAGCAGAAACCACTGCTCAAGGAAATCAGACAGGAAATAAAAAATGGACAAACATTCCATGCTCATGGATAGAAAAAAATCAATATTGTGAAAATGGCCATACTGCCCAGAGTAATTTATAGATTCAATGCTATTCCCATTAAACTACCATTGATATTCTTCATTAAATTAGAAGAAAACTATTTTAAAATTCATATGGAACCAAAGAAGAGTCTGAATAGCCAAGGAAATCCTATGCAAAAAGAACAAAGCTGAAGGCATCATGTTACCAGATTTCAAACTGTACTACAAGGCTGCAATAACCAAAACAGCATGGCACTAGTACAAGAACAGACACATAGAACAATGGAACAGAATAGAGAACTCAGAAATAAGACCACACAACTACAACCATCTGATCTTTGACAAACCTGACAAAAAACAAAAGCAATGGGAAAAGGATTCCCTATTTAGTAAATGGTGCTGAGAGAATTGGCTAGCCATGTGCAGAAAATTGACACTGGACTCTTTCCCTATACCTCATACAAGAATTAACTCAAGATGTATTAAAGATTTAAATGTAAAACCCAAAACTATAAAAACCCTAGAAGAAAATCTAGGCAATACCATTCAGGATTTAGGCATGGACAAAGATCTCATGGTGAAATTGCCAAAAGCAATTGCAACAAAAATAAATAAATAGCAAAATTAAAAAAGCTATTGCAACAAAAGCAAAAATTTACAAATGAGATCTAATTAAAGAGCTTCTGCACAGCAAAAAAAAACTATCATCAGACTGAACAGGCAACTTACAGAAATGGAGTAAATTTTTGCAATCTATCCATCTGACAAAGTCCTAATATCAAGAATCTACAAAGAATTTAAACAAACTTACAAGAAAAAAACAAACAATCCCATTAAAAAGTGGGCAAAGGACATGAACAGACACTTCTCAAAAGAAGATAAAATATGCAGCCAACAAACATATGTAAAAAAGCTCAATATCACTGATCATTAGAGAAATGAAAATCAAAACCACAGTGAGATACCATCTCATGCTAGTTGCAATGGCGATGCTGGAGAGGTTGCAGAAAAATAAGAATGCTTTTACACTGTTGGTGGGAATTCAGTTAGCTGAACCATTATGGAAGACAGTGTGGTAATTTCTCAAAGACCTAGAGGCAGAAATACCATTTGACCCAGAAATCCCATTACTGGGTATATACCCAAAGGAATATAAATCATTCTATTATAAAGATCCATGCATGCATATGTTCACTGCAGCACTGTTTCAAGGAATTATTTATTTTCATTCTTAATTTCTTCCTTCACCCATTCAGGAGTATGTTGTTTAATTTCCATGAGTTTGCATAGTTTCAAATGTTCCTCTTGTTATTGATGTCTAGTTTTATTCATTTTGGTCATATAAGATACATGATATGATTTCAATTTTTTTTATTATACTTTAAGTTCTAGGGTACATGTGCACAACATGCAGGTTTGTTACGTATGTATACATGTGCCATGTTGGTGTGCTGTACCCATTAACTCTTCATTTACATTAGGTATATCTCTCCTAATGCTATCCCACCCCCCTCCCCCCACCCCACATCAAGCCCCAGTGTGTGATGTTCCCCTTCCTGTGTCCAAGTGTTCTCATTGTTCAATTCCCACCTATGAGTGAGAACATGCAGTGTTTGGTTTTTTGTCCTTGTGATAGTTTGCTGAGAATGATGGTTTCCAGCTTCATCCATGTCCCTACAAAGGACATGAACTCATCATTTTTTATGGCTGCATAGTATTCCATGGTGTATATGTGCCACACTTTCCTAATCCAGTCTATCATTGTTGGACATTTGGGTTGGTTCCAAGTCTTTGCTATTGTGAGTAGTGTCGCAATAAACCTACGTGTGCATGTGTCTTTATAGCAGCATGATTTATATTCCTTTGGGTATATACCCAGTAATGGGATGGCTAGGTCAAATGGTATTTCTAGTTCTAGATCCCTGAGGAATCGCCACACTGTCTTCCACAATGGTTGAACTAGTTTACAGTCCCACCAACAGTGTAAAAGTGTTCCTATTTCTCCACATCCTCTCCAGCACCTGTTGTTTCCTGACTTTTTAATGGTCGCCATTCTAACTGGTGTGAGATGATATCTCACTGTGGTTTTGATTTGCATTTCTCTGATGGCCAGTGATGATGAGCATTTTTTCATGTGTCTGTTGGCTGCATAAATGTCTTCTTTTGAGAAGTGTCTGTTCATATCCTTCGCCCACTTTTTGATGGTTTTTTTTTTCTTGTAAATTTGTTTGAGTTCTTTGTAGATTCTGGATATTAGCCCTTTGTCAGATGAGTACTTTTTGTTACTTGTTTCATGTCCTAACATATGATCAGTCCTGAAGAATGTTCCACATGCCAAAGAAAAGAATGTGTATCATTCAGTTACGGGATGAAATGTTCTATAAATGTCTGTTAGGTTCATTTGGTCTATGGTACAGTTTTAAACCAAAGTTTTTTTGTTGATTCTCTGTTTAGATATCTGTCCAATGCTGAAAGTGGGGTGTTGAAATCCCCAGTGATTATTGTATTGGGGTCTATCCCCTTAGATCTAATAATATTTGCTTTATAAATATGAGTGTTGTGGTATTGGGTGCATATACAATTATTTTATCTTACTAAATTGATTCCTTTATTATATAATGTCCTTCTTTGTCTACAGATTTTTACTTGAAGTCTGTTTTATCTAAGTAGAGCTATTCCTTGCTTTTGTTTCCCTTGGCATGGATTATCTTTTTCCATTCCTTCACTTCAGTCTATGTGTGTCTTTACAGCTGAGGTGAGTTTCTTGTGGGCATCATATAGTTGGGTTTTGTTTTTTATCCATTCAACTAGTCTAAACCTTTTAAATGGGGAAATTAATTAATTTACACTCAAGGTTATTATTGATAGGTGAGGACTTACTCATCTTTTTTTTGTTGTTTTCTAGTTCTTTTTTTTTTTTTTTTTTTTTCTTGAGACGGAGTCTCACTCCGTCACCAGGCTGGAGTGCAGTGGCACGATCTCAGCTCACTGCAACCTCCGCTTCCCAGGTTCAAGCAATTCTCCTGCCTCAGCCTCCTGAGTAGCCAGGATTACAGGCACGTGCCACCACACCCAGCTAATTATTCTATTTTTAGTAGAGACTGGGTTTCACCATGTTGGTCAGGCTGGTCTCGATCTCGTGACCTTGTGATCCACCCGCCTTGGCCTCCCAAAGTGCTGGGATTACAGGCATGAGCCACCGCGCCCGGCCTTTCTGGTTCTTTTATAGTTCCTTTGTTCCTTACTTTCTCTCTTATTATTTTTGCAGGTAGGTGGTTTTCTGTAGAGGTAAGATTTGATTCTCTTTCTCCTTTGTGTATTGGCTCTTCTAGTGAGTTTTATCATTTTATGTTTTCATGATGGTGGCTATTGTCTTTTCACTTCCAGATATAAGACTCCCTTGAGCAGTTCATGTAAGGCCAGTCTAGTAGTAATGAATTCTTAGTTTTTGTTTGTCTGTGTAAGATCTTATTTCTTTTTTTCTTTTTTTTTTTTTTTTTTGAGACAGAGTCTTGCTCTGTCGCCCAGGCTGGAGTGCAGTGGGGCGATCTCAGCTCATTGCAAGCTCTGCCTCCCAGGTTCACACCATTCTCCTGCCTCAGCCTCCTGAGTAGCTGGGACTACAGGCGCCCACCACAATGCCCACCTAATTTTTTGTATTTTTAGTAGAGATGGGGTTTCACCGTGTTAGCCAGGATGGTCTTGAAGATCTTATTTCTTCTTCATTTTTTTTTTTTTTTGACAGGCTCTCATTCTGTTACCTAGTCTGGAGTGCACTGGCACAATCATGGCTCACTATAGCCTCGACCTCCCAGACTCAACCAAATCTCTCACCTTCTTTTGGCTAGCTGGGACTACAGGCACACGCCATCATGCCCAGATAATTTTTTATATTTTGGTAGAGACAGGGTCTCACTATGTTGCCTAGGCTGGTCTTGAACTCCTGGGCTCAAGTGATCCTCCCACCTCAGCCTCCCAAATTACTGGGATTACAGGCATGAACCACGACATTCAGCCTCTCCTTCATTTCTGAAGGATAACGTTGCTGGGTATGATATTCTTAATTGGCAGAGTTTTATTTTTATTTCAGTACTTTAAATATGTCATACCATTTTCTCCTGACCTGTAAGGTTTATGCTGAGAAATATGATAGTCTAATGGAGATTCATAGCTAATGGTAATTCCCCTATATGTGACTTAATGCTTTTCTCTTGCTGCTTTTAAAATTCTTTCTTTGTCTTTGACTTTTGACAAGTTAACTATAATGTGCCTCAGAGAGGACCTGTTTGGGCTGAATCAATCTGGGGTTCTTTGAGCTTCCTGGACCTGAATGTCCATCTCTCCCAAGACTTGGGAAGTCTTCTGACATTATTTTATTAAATATGTTTTCCTTACCTTTTCCCTTTCTTCTCTTTCTGGAACACCCATAATATGCATATTGTGCACTTAATGGAAAATGGAATTCCACAAATCCTGTAGGCGTTCTTCATTCTTTTTTTCTCTTTTCTTTTTTAATCTGCCTATGTTATTTCAAAAGTCCTGTCTTCAAGTTCAGAAATTCTTTTCTTCTGCTTGGGGTAGTCTGTTGTTGAAGCTCTCAATTGTGTTTTTTATTTCATTCATTGAATTCTTCAGCTCTAAGGTTTCTGTTTGGCTCTCTTTATGATATCTATCTCTTCATTGAATTTCTCATTCAAATAATGAATTCTGTTCCTAATTTTATTGACTCATCTATCTGCATTCTCTTATATCTCACTGAGTTTCCTTAATATTATTATTTTTAATTCTTTTTTAGCATGTCATATATTTCCTTATGCTTAGGGTCTGTTATGGAAGAATTATTGTTTTCCTTTTGAGGTAACATGTTTCCTTGCTTTTTCATGGTTGATGTGTCCCTACATTGATTTCTATATATCTGGTAGAAAAGTTGCCTCTTACAATTTTATAGAGTAGGTTTTGTAAGGAAAGACTTATTCATTTTCATAGGTATTGACTCGGTGGAGTTCATTGGCCTTGGTTCTAGGTGGATGCAGTAGTATAGTATCCATTTAGTTTCTTCTACCTTAATCCACACTAATAGTGTTTGTGAATTTCTCAGTGGCCTAGGCTAAGAGAGTTTGTGATAATAGTAGTGAACTTTGCCAGAAATGGGCTTTCTAGGCTTTCTCAGGTGGGGAGTGCATGTGTGTTTCTCAGGTGGGTCAGCCAAATTGGGGTTGGGGCCACAGAGCTGTTATTCTGGCTGGGAGCACTGGCATGCAGTTGCTCAGTCAATCTGGACGTGTGTCTGCCAGGAGCAACCCACAGGGCTGTTTCTCAAGCCCAGCATATGGGTGTACAGCTGCTTGTAAAGGAGTCTTTACTAAAAGAACAAATCACCTAGCTGACCTATGGAGTGATTCCCTTCAAGCATGGTAACAAATCAGTGTCTTAGCAAACTAGATAGTCAGAAGGTGGAAGTCCCTCTTGTTAAACTTATACAAAATTTACAGCCTAAAATTCCTTGAAACAAATTTTCCAATCTTTCTTCTTCAAAATACTTTATGACATGGGCAGACCCTTATCCACTGCCCAAAAATCTGTTGCCCCCACCACATGAAATGAATGAGGACAAGTTCATTTGGGCTTGTTTGGGCTGTTATAACAAAATTCAGTAGATTGGATGGCTTATAGGCAATAGAAATTTCTCATAGTTCTGAAGACTGAGAAGTCTAAGATCTAAGATCTAGGTCTAAGTATAAAATCAAGGTACCAGCAGATTTGAGATCTGGTAAGACCAGAACTATTTCTTAGTTCATAAATGATAACTTCTCCCTGTGCTCTCACATGGTAGAAGGGGTAAACAAGCTCACTTAGGCTCATTTTAGAAGGGCACTAATCCCATTACTTAGGGCTCTGACCTCATGACATAATCACCTCCCAAAAAGTCCCATCTCCTAATACTATCACCTTGGAGTTAGGATTTCAACATATGTATTTGAGGGTATATGAACATTCAGAGCATCGAACTAAGAGTATAAAGTTTAAATGTTCTCACCACAAAAAAACTACATGAGGTGATAGATATGTTAATTATTTTGACCATAGTAATCACTTTGCAATGTGTATATGTATGCATGTGTGTATATAGTATATATATATATATACACACACACATATATATTAAAACATTACATTGTACACCTCAAATATATACAATTTTTATTTGTCAATTATACTTCAATACAGTTGGGGGAATTAAAAAATAAAGTTTCAAGAGAAAAAAGAATTTATCTACTTAATACAAAACCATGAGTAGTATACAAAAGGTTCCAGGTACCAGTCATAAATAACAATTTTACAATGGCTCAACACCCTTTCATGATAAGAAAAACTCTCAACAAATTGGGTGTAAAAGGAATATATCTCAACACAATAACGGCCATATATGACAAGTCCTCAGGAAACATTATACTAAACAGTGAAAAATTGAAAGCCTTTCCTCTGAAACCCAGAACAAGACAAGGATGTCCATTCTTCCTACTTCTATTCAACATATTATTGAAAGTCCCAGCCAGAGCAATTAGTCAAGAGGGAAAAAAGGGCATCAAATAAGAAAGGAACAAGTAAAATTGTTGGTATTTGCTGATTACACAATCTTATATATAGAAAACCCTAAAGATTTCACCAAAAAACTGTTAGAACTAATAAATGAATATGGTAAAGTTGTAGGATACAAAATCAACACAAAAAGATCATTAGCATTTCTATACACTAATAATGAACTATCCAAAAGAGAAAGCAAAAAAACAATCCCATTTATAATAGCTTCTAAAGAATAAAATAATCAGAAATAAATATAAACAAGGAGATAAAAGACCTGTACATGGAACCCTATAAAACATTAATGAAAGAAATTAAAGAAGACACAAATAAATGGAAAGATATCCCATGTTTATGGGATGGAAGAATTAATATTGTGGAAATATTCATCTACCCAAAGCAATTTACATAGTCATTGCCATCTCTATCAAAATCCCAATGTCATTCTTCACATAAATAAGAAAAAAATCCCCAATTCATATGGAACCACAAAAAAAATAGCCAAGGCAATCATGAGGGAAAAAAAAAAAAACGCAGAGGCATCATACTACTAATTTCAAACTATACTACAAAGTGATAAAAATGGCACTGACATAAAAATAGACACATTGACCAATAGAATAAAGAGTGCAGAAATGAACTCATACATATACAGTCATTTGACATTCAACAAAGGTGCCAAAAATACACAATAGGAAAAGGAAAGTCTCTCCAATAAATGGTGTTGGGAAAATTGGATATCCAAATGTAGAAGAATGAAATTGGACCCTTATCTCACACCATATACAAAAATGAACTAAAATGGGTTAAAGACTTATACACATAATGGGAGGCAGAGGTTGCAGTGAGCTGAGATCATGCCACTGCACTCTGGCCTGGGCAACAAAAGCAAAACTCTGTCTCAAAAAAAAAAAAAAAGACTTACACAGTAAGTCTACTACAAGAAAACAGAAGGGAAAAAAACTACAGGACATTGGTCTGGGCAATGATTTTTCAGATTTGACCTCAAAAGCACAGGCAACAAAAGCAAAAATAGACAAATGGGATTACATTAAACTAAGAAGCTTCTGCACAATAAAGGAAACAACTAACAGAGTGAACAGATGCTCTACAGTTTCGGAGAAAATACCTGCAAGCCATGTATTTCATAGGGGGCTAATATTCAAAATACATAAGGAATTCAAACAACTCTTTAGCAAGAAAACCACCCCATTTAAAAAATAGACAAGGGACCTGAATGTTTCTCAAAAGAAGACACACACATGGCCAACAGATATACAAAAAAAAAAGCTCAATGTTCCTAACCATTAGAAAAATGCAAATTAAAACCACAATGAGTATCATCTTGAGAGGTGACAACATGCTGGTGGCCCTCGCTCGCTCTCAGTGCTATCTTGGCCTCGGTGTCTGCTCTGGCTGTGCTTGAGAAGCCCTTCAGCCTGCAGCTGCACTGTGGGAGCCCCTCTCTGGGCTGGCCGAGGCTGGGGCTGGCTCCCTCTGCTTGCAGGGTGGTGTGGAGGGAGAGGCACGGGCAGGAACCAGGGCTGCATGTGGCACTCGTGGGCCAGCGTGAGTTCCGAGTGGGCGTGGGCTCAGTGGGCCCTGCACTCGGAGTGGCCGGCCGGCACCGCCGGCCCTGGGCAATGAGGGGCTTAGCACCTGGGCCAGCAGCTGCAGAAGGTGTGCCGGGTCCCCCAGTGCTGCCGACCCACCTGCGCTGCACTCAAATTCTCGCTGGGCCTCGGCCGCCTCCGCACGGGGCAGGGCTTGGGACCTGCAGCCCACCATGCCTAAGCCCCCGACAGTGGGCTCCCACATAGCCGGAGCCTCCCTGATGGGCACCGCCCCCTGCTCCACAGCTCCTGGTCCCATCGACTGCCCAAGGGCTGAGGAGTGCGGGCGCATGGCGCGGGACCGGCAGGCAGCTCCACCTGCGGCCCCAGAGCGGGATCCACTGGGTGAAACCAGCTGCACTCCTGAGTCTAGTGGGGACTTGGAGAACCTTTATGTCTAGCTAGGGGAGTGTAAACACACCAATCAGCACTCTGTGTCTAGCTCAGGGTTTGTGGATGCACCAATCGGCACTCTCTATCTAGCTAATCTGGTGGGGACTTGGATAACCTTTATGTCTAGCTAAGGGATTGTGAATACACCAATCAGCACTCTGTATCTAGCTCAAGGTTTGTAAATGCACCAATCAGCACTGTGTGTCTAGCTCAGGGTTTGTAAATACACCAATCAGCACTCTGTATCTAGCTAATCTAGTGGGGACATGGAGAACTTTTGTGTCTAGCTCAGGGATTGTAAATACACCAATCAGCACCCTGTCAAAATGGACCAATCAGCTCTGTTTAAAACAGACCAATCAGCTCTCTGTAAAATGGACCAATCAGCAGGATGTGGGTGGGGCCAGATAAGAGAATAAAAGCAGGCTGCTGGAGCCAGCAGTGGGAACCGGCTCAGGTCCCCTTCCACATTGTGGAAGCTTTGTTCTTTCACTCTTTGCAATAAATCTTGCTACTGCTCACTGTTTGGTCCACACTGCCTTTATGAGCTGTAACACTCACCACAAAGGTCTGTAGCTTCACTCCTGATGCTATCGAGACCACAAACCTACCGGGAGGAATGAACAACTCCAGACATGCCGCCTTAAGAGCTGTAACCCTCACCACAAAGGTCTGCAGCTTCACCCCTGAGCCAGCAAGACCACAAACCCACCAGAAGGAAGAAACTCCAAACACATCCAAACATCAGAAGGAACAAACTCTGGACATGCCGCCTTTAAGAACTGTGACAGTCAGGCCAGGCGTGGTGGCTCATGCCTGTAATCCCAGCACTTTGGGAGGCCAACATGGGTGGATCAAGAGGTCAGGAGATCAAGAACATCCTGGCTAACACAGTGGAACCCCATCTCTACTAAAAATAGAAAAAAATTAGCCGGGCGTGGTGGCACACACCTGTAGTCCCAGCTACTCGGGAGGCTGAGACAGGAGAATCGCTTGAACCCAGAAGGCAGAGGTGGCAGTGAGCCGAGATCGCACCACTGTACTCCATCCTGGGTGACAGAGCGAGACTCTGTCTCAAAAAAAAAGAACTGTAACAGTCACCGCGAGGGTCTGCGGCTTCATTCTTAAAGTCAGTGAGACCAAGAACCCACCAATTCCGGACACAATCTCACACCTGTCAGAATGGCCATTGTCAAAAAAATGAAAAATAACAAGTGTTGGCAGGATGTGGAGAAAAGGAAACCCTTGTACACTGTTAACAGGAATGTAAATTAGTACAGACATTATGGACAACATTATAGAGGCACCTCAAAAAATTAGAATAGAATTAACATGTGACCCAGCAATCCCACTTCTGGATATTTACTCAAACAATTGAAATCAGTATGTTGAAGAGATGTCTGCACTCCTATGTTCATTGCATCGACTATTCACAATAGCCAAGTTGTGGAATCAGCCTAACTTTCCATCAACAAATGAATGGATAAAGAAAATGTGTGTTTAGTTATGTACAATGGAATACTATTCAGCCCTTAAAAAGAAATTCATCCTGCTCAACCTGGTCCTAATGCTGCCCTGGCTGCCCAGCTGACCTCCTTTTACCTTCTGATACCTGGATATCCCTCTCCTGTTCAGCCCCACAGTTCCCAACAATTTGGTTCCTGCTCCGTGATCAGGATTTTCAATAAACCAGACACTCCAGAGAAAAAAATAAAAAAGAAAGAAATTCAGTCAGTTATGACAACATGGGTGAAACTGAAGAACATTATCCTAAATTAAAATAAGTCTACACAGAAAGACAAATACCACATGTTCTCACTTACATGTAGAATCTAAAACAATCAAACTCATAGAAGCAGAATTAGAATGGTGGTTACCAGAGGCTGGAGTGTTGGGGGAAATGGGGAGATGATTGTAAAGGGTACAAAGCCTCAGACTAGAAGGATAAGATTTTTTCAAGATCTATTAACACAATGTGGTGAATATAGTTAATAATAGTATATTGTGCACTTCAAAATCACTAAGAGTAGATTTCAAATGTTCTCACCACAAAAAATAAGTATTTGAGATTATGAATATGTTAATTTGGTTGATTATTCCAATCAAATCATAAATTATAACATCACTTTGTACCCCAGAAATATATACAACAAGCTCGACACAGTGGCTCCTGCCCATAACCCCAGCACTTTGGAAGACTGAGGCAGGAGGATTGCTTGAGCCCAGGAGTTCAAGACCAGCCTGGGCAACATAGTGAGACATCGTCTCTACAAAAAAAAAAAAAAAAAAAAAAACACAAAATTAGTCGGGTGTGGTGGTGCCCACCTGTAATTCCAGCTACTCAGGAGGCTGAGGGGGGAGGATTGCTTGAGCCCAGGAGACCGAGGCTAGTGTGAGCCAAGATCATGCCACTGCACTCCAGCCTGGGTGACAGAGCAAGACCCCAAGTCAAAAAAAAACCTATATATAGTTATAGTTTACAAAACTATATATATAGTTATATATAGTTGTAGTTTACAAAACTATATATAGTTATATATATAGTTATAGTTTACAAAACCGTATATATAGTTATATATATAGTTTACAAAACCGTATATATAGTTATATATATAGTTTACAAAACCGTATATATAGTTATATAGTTTACAAAACCGTATATATAGTTATATATATAGTTTACAAAACCGTATATATAGTTATATATATAGTTTACAAAACCGTATATATAGTTATATATATAGTTTACAAAACCGTATATATAGTTATATATATAGTTTACAAAACCGTATATATAGTTATATATAGTTTACAAAACCGTATATATAGTTATATATAGTTTACAAAACTGTATATATAGTTATATATATAGTTTACAAAACTGTATATATAGTTATATATATAGTTTACAAAACTGTATATGTAACATATATACAAGTTATAGTTGCATATATATATAGATACACACACAACTATAACTTGTCGAAAATGAATTTTTAAAAAAAACCCAAAAATGGCTCAATATAAACAAATCCCAGTGTAGAAAATGCCTCAGTTCCCCGAGATTTACAATAATGATCACAGCCCCCAACTGTCCCATCCTTAATTCTCTCAAGTTTATATGTTTAGGCAACTTAGGGCACTATGAATGGGAAGGACAATTCTACAAGGAAAAGTTGGAATGCTATTATTAGATGTGAAATATACTGATGAGCAGACCTAAACAATGGCTGTTCACTACCTCCCAACCCTTGACTATTCCATGCATATACTCTCTCCTTTCTGTTCATAAATATGTTTAACGCCTTGGTCTAACATCACAAAAAGTACTTACCTACTCCTTAAAGGGAGACAATCGAAAGTCAGCTCCGACTCCTTCAACTGGCTACAAGTATAAAATCTCTAAATGAGCTCTATCTGTATATTACCAATAAATACTGTGAACAAAGTGGTTAATTATATCATAAACCAACATACCCTATATAAAACAATAAAAGAAATAAAAAATAAATGCTTGAAAAATATTAATGCTACAACACAGTGATTAGGAAAATACAGGTAGCGTTATTTGTGCTGTTCATTATAAGGCCGTAATAGCTGACTTGCGTTAACAATCCTCCTCTATTATGCATTTCATACTTTTGTGTTTAGCCAATACCACAAATAAGCTGTGTTCTTTATGTAAAACTTCATTTCTGTGTGATATTAGCTTTTGAGAGAACTGCCTGGGCAGGCTTTACATTTTCCCATCTTTTGGACTTCAATGGCTCCCATTATATTTTACAACTGAGATGGGGTACAATTATATGTATATATTTTTCAAGGTAGCTAAGGTGAAAATTAACCCTATTTTATCTTCACAGTTTCAAAAATTGCAGGCAAACTGTAATACCCATCTTTTGTCAATTTTGTTATTCTTATGAAGAGACTGAAGTGGCCAGATATAAATCTCAACTCTGAATTGAACAGGTCCATTTTTTAATTGCTTGATGAAAGTATTCCCCCATTTAGACACAAAAACAATCAAACCAGTAGAGTGCATAATCATAAGAATGGGAAGCAAAACTATTACAAAGTAGAATCTTAAATACTACCTACACCAACTTGGTCCCCAAACCTATGTGTTTTGACGATGCTACAAAGAACATAAGCTCAGGGCTTATACTGCATACAGCAAGGGAAATCCCCAGCCTTGAAACATAGTTGCATCTTCAACTTTATAAGACAATATGCCTCTAGAGATGGTAATACACTAGGTAAGTAGATACATAAGCACTAATATATTTTCTTACTTCTTGTAGTGGGAAGTAAGTTCTGAAAACAGGCAGGAACAATATAGTATTATTTGCTAAGATGACCATAAGGTATTGGACAAGCCCATCAAAGCTGATATTAACAAGATATGGTGGATGAAAAAAGCAAGTCTAATGGGATGATTACAAAATTCTAGGTCAGGCATGGTGGCTTATGCCTGTAATCCCAGCACTCTGGGAGGCTGAGGCGAGCAGATTGCTTGAGTCCAGGAGTTTGAGACCAGCCTGAGCAACATAGTGAAATCCATCCCTACTAAAAATACAAAATTATCCAGGCATGGTGGCACATGCTTGTAATCCCAGCTACTTAGAAGGCTGAGGTGGGAGAATCACCTGAGCGGGGGAGATCAAACCTGCAGTAAGCTGGGATCACACCACTACATTCCAGCCTGGGCAACCAGAGTGAGATCCTGTGTTTAAAAAAAAAAAAAGTATAGGCTGGGCATGGTGGCTCACACACATAATTTCAGCACTTTGGGAGGCTGAGACAAGAGGATCACTTGAGCTCAGGTGGTCAAAGCTGCAGTGAGTCATGACTGCACCACTGCAGTCTAGCCTAGGCAACAGAGCAAGACCCTGTCTCAAAAAAAAAAACCTGAAAAACATGACATTTTGGACCAGGTAATTTTTTTTTCAAGTTCTGAAGATGAACAGTGGTAAGGAATCCACAACAATGTGAATGTACTTAATGTCACTGAAATGTACACTTTAAAATGGTTAAAATGGTAAATTTGGCCAGGTGTGGTGGCTCACGCCTGTAATCCTAGCACTTTGGGAGGCTGAGGAAGGCGATCACCTGAGGTCCAGAGTTCAAGACCAATCTGGCCTACATGGTGAAACCCCATCTCTACTAAAAATTGGGTGGGTGTCATGGTACACGCCTGTAATCCCAGCTACTTGGGACGCTGAGGCAGGAGAATCACTTGAGCCTGGGAGGCAAAGGTTGCAGTGAGCTGAGATGGCACCACTGCACTCCAGCCTGGGTAACAGAATGAGACGCTGTCTAAATAAATAAATAAATAGGTAAACTTTATGTGATGTATATTTTACTACAATAAAAAACCGAGTCTAAGTTCATTATAACAGCATAGTAATGAGGAAAAATGTCCCAAATGATCTATTTGGTTCTTTTGTAACATGGGACTAAATTAGTATCATACCAACAAGGACACTTAAAAGTTGAAAGTCACTTGGGTTAAATTTATGCATAGTTTCTATGTCTAAGACTATGGCTATATCAAGCCCATTACTTGGTTAACGGACTGCCTGAGCAAGAAGATAGATGGAATTTACAGAGTGACATATCTGGTCCATCTGATTATTAAGGATATCTTCTATACTGAGGACCCCTGATAAACAGTTACATGAAACATGAATAATCTCACATTATAGATCCATTTATTCAACAAATTTTTTTTTTTTTTTTTTAGATGGAGTCTTGCTCTGTCACCAGGCTGGAGTACAGTGGCGCGATCTCGGCTCACTGCAACCTCTGACTCCCTGGTTCCAGTGATTCTCCTGCCTCAGCCTCCCGAGTAGCTGGGATTACTGGCACATGCCACCATATCCAGCTAATTTTTGTATTTTTAGTAAAGACAGGGTTTCACCCTGTTGGCTGGGATGGTCTCGATCTCCTGACCTCGTGATCTACCCACGTCGGCCTCCCAAAGTGCTGGGATTACAGGCGTGAGTCACCGCGCCCGGCCCAACAAATTATCGTGTGTGTGTGTGTGTGTGTGTGTGTGTGTGTGTGTGTGTGTGTGTGTGTGTGTTTGTGTGGAGACAGGGTTTCACTATGTTGCCCAGGTTGGTCTCCTACCCCTGGGCTTAAGACATCCTCCTGCTTCAGCCTCCCAAAGTGCTGGTATTATAAGCGTGAGCCATTGCACCCAGCTGTCAATAAATTATTCTTGACAAATTAATATGTCATAATAGAATTTCCATTCACATTGTCCTTCTCTAAAACTTGTTCTCACCAACTTTCTAGTCTTACTTATTCCGCTACCCTTGCAATACAAGGTCATTCCAACCACTCCCAAATCCATGAATTAGGCTATCTTTGCTTGCAGGTAAAATAGACAAGAATGCATTTTCCTCAAGTTCTGCCTACTGGGAAATTTTTCATTCCCCGCTGTCCTTCAGGGAAAATGAGTTAAAGCAGATTGTTTACAATTAGTCCTAAAACACGTTTCACTGGAGAACTTGCGCAAACCAGGCAACAATTTTTCCAACATTAGACATCTGGTCTTCAGGAATTCTCAAAGAAGCCATAAGTGTGGATTTCAAATTCTGTGACAACACAACAAAAACGGGATATTTCATGGGCTGGGAATATAATCTACTTGCTCATAAAACTTACTTGCACCTTTAGGGCCATAGTATACCTGGTAAAATGTAGAGTCCTTTTTTTTTTTTTTTTTAAATGAACTGCTTATGGGTTCAATGGGTACTCCAAGATTTTCTAAAGCATCTTTCCTTCACAGGCCTTTACCAAACAAACAGGAAGTTAATGATCCTCACTGTTTTCCATCTCATAACATTTTCACTCAATGTCTTAAGGCCCACACTCTCGAATGGAACATATCATCTCTCCCTGGGGACATGCAGCTCAAAATATTCACTCCCACACTCACACATGATCATACAGGCACTTCAGGAACCCAACATTTAAATAATACTGTCATTAGGAAGCCCTCCTTCTCAACACACACGGGCAGAACACAAGGCATCTGGCACTTGGGAACATATTTATCCCACCATTGTAGCCTAGGGTCTTTGCCACTCAACCCTGCCACCACCCAGCCTTATCTTAATTGGAACAATGAAGCTGGTGATACGGAGGAGCAAAGACATTAACTTTGTTGGAAACATGGAACCAGCACCTTCAGATTCCTTTTACTCAAAGCTCTAGTCCTAACCTTTCTCCACACTATGGGGAATGTAGTCTTGCCAACACCAGACAGTTAGCCTCTACCCATTGACTATAAAATCAGATTTCAACTCTTTTATACAACTTCTTTATGAAAACCTTGAAAAAAAGAATCGTATCTTATTTGGCTCCCTTTAACAATATATTATACAACAGAGAAACTAAATATCTGTATATTGATTATGCTAACATGCAGGACAGGATCAAAACTAACACAATAGAATTCAAATATGCAAAATCATTCAGAGTTATTGGAAAGGTAAAAATGCAAGTTTAACATTTTTTCAAAGATAATGTCCTGGCTATATCTATATTGAGGTTCCCTACATTTGGTGCTACATAGAATTTATGTTATTAATCTTATGGAGCTATAGTGTCAGGATATATAACAGAATTGATACTTTATTTATACTAGCTGGACCTTTTAAATACCTTCTCATTTATAATGCCCAAATGGAAAATAATAATTTATTTCCTTAGCAAGGCAAATCTTCACACTAATAAGAAAATTGAATTAAGATTTGCCCAATATGAACCAAAATCCTTGAACGTTAAAACCCTGGATTCCCTCACTCTTTTTTTTCTTTTTTTTTTTTTTTTTTTTTTTTGAGACAGAGTCTCACTCTGTCGCCCAGGCTGGAGTGCAGTGGCACCACCTCGGCTCACTGCAAGCTCCACCTCCCGGGTTCACGTCATTCTCCTACCTCAGCCTCCCGAGTAGCAGGGACTACAGGTGCCCGCCATCACGCCTGGCTAATTTTTTGTGTTTTTAGTAGAGACGGGGTTTCACCTTGTTAGCCAGGATGGTCTCAATCTCCTGACCTTGTGACCCGCCCACCTTGGCCTCCCAAAGTGCTGGGATTACAGGCGTAAGCCACCGTGCCCGGCCTCCCTCACTCTTACCCAAATACTCACAGCTCCCAATCCTCCCATTCATGAGTTGTTTCTGTCTACACTCATGAGAAATAATGGACACTGTGACTGAGAGTCCATTACATGAAAGGGCAGTTCTACAAAGAAAAATTAGGATGCTGGCTGGCCATGGTGGCTCATGCCTGTAATCCCAGCACTATGGGATTACAAAGCGGGTGGATCACCTGAGGTCAGGTGTTCGAAACCAGCCTGGCCAACATAGTGAAACCTCATCTCTACTAAAAATACAAAAAATTAGCCAGGTGTGGTGGTGGGTGCCTGTAATCCTAGCTACTTGGGAGGCTGAGGCAGGAGAATTGCTTGAACACGGGCAGCAGAGGTTGCAGTAAGCCGAGATAGTGCCATTGCACTCCAGCCTTGGCAATAGAGACCCCATCTCAAAAAATATATATATATACACGTATATATGTATATCCATACATATATACATGTATATATATACATGTATATATACGTATATATACATGTATATATACACATACATATACATACATATATATGTATATACACATACATATATGTATATACACATACATATATGTATGTACATACATATGTATGTATATACACATATATATGTATGTACATACATATGTATGTATATACACATATATATGTATGTACATACATATGTATGTATATACACATATATATGTATGTACATACATATGTATGTATATACACATATATATGTATGTACATACATATGTATGTATATACACATATATATGTATGTACATACATATGTATGTATATACACATATATATGTATGTACATACACATACGTATACGTATACATGTATGTACATACGTATACGTATACGTATACGTGTATATACATACGTATATGTATACGTGTATGTACATACGTATACATATACGTATGTATATACATGTACGTATATGTATGTATATATGTATATGTATATGTATGTATATACGTATACATATATGTATATATACATGTATATATGTGTGTATATATATGATTGATATATAAATTAGTGATTATATATATGATTGATATTTAAATTAGTAGACTGAGTAAAAGAGATTACCTTTCATGATGCAGGTGGGCCTCATCCAATCAGTTGAAAGCCTTAAGAGGAAATAGGCTGAGGTCCCACAGAGGAAGGAGGTATTCTGACTCCAGACTGCCTTTGAACTCAAAACTGCAACATCAACACTTTCCTGAACCTCCAGCCTGCCAGCATGCCCTGCAAATTTCAGATTTGTCCATCCCTACAATCACACAAGCCAATTCCCTAACATTGGTTTTGTTTCATTGGTTCTGTTCCTCTGGAGTACCCTAATACATAGACTTTAAGACAAAAATTATAACTAGAAGTACATTTTAAAAAAAGAAAAGACAGATTTACTCAGCATCATTATCAGACTACGACATTTAGCCATCAACAGCATGGGTGCAAAAAAAAAAAATCTACTTTAAAACCCTTTGTTGGAATGCTTTATACTTTCCACAGAACTGAAACTAAAATAACATGTTATTCAATTAGTCACAAATACAGTCCTTGAGTTTTTTGCCTATACACATGAATATTTGTCTAAAGCATGTCTTCTTTGTAGCAGCTAGGCCCTGCCACCACTGTGCTTGGCTGCATTCACAAATCTGTTGTAACCTGTAGCTTCCCCGTCACTTCTCTGGCTCTCCTCTCCTGCTAAGCTTTGTTTCCTGGCAGTAATTAAAATCTTCTGCCACTGCCATAGCTACTACTGCTACTGGAACCTCCATGGCCACCTTGGTTTTGTGGTTTGGCAAAGTATTGGCCTCCACCACCATAGGGGTCAGAGCTTCTGCCTCCAAAGTTGCCTCCCTTCGTGATTCCAAAATTTGAACACTGATTTTTGTAATTGCCAAAATCATTGTAGCTTCCACTACCTCCAAAATTACTTCCATCATTGCCAAATGCATTATAGCCATTCCCACTGCCACCACATCCACCACCACCACGGCTGCCACCAAAGCCACCACAACCACTGAAGTTTCCTCCACGACCAAAGTTGTCATTCCCACTGAAGCCACCTCCAAGACCACCACCAAAATTTCCAGAACCACTTCGAACTCTTTGGCTAGATGAAGCACTACCCATTTCTTGCTTCGACTGGGCTTTCCTAACTTCTAAGCTGTGGCTATTCACAGTATTGTAATTTTTTTTTTTAAGATGGAGTCTCACTCTGTCACCTAGGCTGGAGTGCAGTGGCATGATCTCTGCTCACTGAAGCCTCTGTCTCCCAGGTTCCAGCGATTCTACTGCCTCAGGCTCCCAAGTAGCCAGGATTACAGGCACACACCACCATGCCCAGCTAATTTTTCTATTTTTAGTAGAGACGGGGTTTCACCATGTTGGCCAGGTTGGTCTTGAACTCCTGGCCTCAAGTGATCTGCCTGCCTCCCCCTCCCAAAGTGCTGGGATTACAGGTGTGAGCCACTGCACCCAGTCAAGCATGTTTCTAAGAAAAGGGCAAACAATTCTCAAAGAGGCCCCTAATATTTAAAACCAGTTTAGAATCCCTGCCCTAGGTGAATACAGGAAACATTGTCAAAACTAAAAGGAAACTTGTAGGGCATCTTAATCAATCAGCCAAGATGGGCACCAAAGCCCAAAGCCAGGTAGAGGCTTGTGCAAGATCACAAGCAGAGGCGCAGTTTGAAGCTAGATTCTCCCACTCTTAAACTAGTGCTGGACAGACTGAGGCCTAGCAAGTTGGCTACAGAGCCCTAGCAGATTCCTGTCCCCACACTGAGCCAGGAGGGGTTGCTGCCCAGGGATACCTACAGCCATACTTGAGCTGGACAAGGCACATGCTCTTGGTGGAAGCAAACATGTCCGCTACCTCATACAGAAATAAAAATGATTATAAAGGAATCCTGGGAATATCTGTATGCTAAAAAATTAGATAACTTAGATGAAATGAACAAATTCTTAAAAAGATAACAACTACCAAAACTGACTTAAAATAAATGGGAAATCTGAATAGATCTGTAAAGAGTAGACACCAAATCACTAATCAAAAAATATTCCACAAAGGAAATCCCAAGCTCAGATGATTTCAATGGAGAACTCTACCAAACTTTTACAGAATTAACTCTAATCATTTACAAACTCTTCCAAAATATAGAACAGGATGGAATACTTTCCAACTCATTCTGAGGCCAGTACTACAGACAAAGATATCATAAAAAAGAAAACTACAGACCAATAGTCCCTATGAATATAGGCAAAAAAATTCTCAAAAAATATTAGTAAAAAGATTCAGCCACATATAAAAAAAGATTATATGCCACAATGAAATCCAAT